>NC_139991.1:50939883-51399883 GCF_964263955.1 Coregonus lavaretus
AACAAACTCTGAAAGCCTAATGTGAACCTATAAACGTATAGAGAGAAGGCAGAGCAAACACAAACCGACACTCACTACAAATCCAAACTCCCTGCTTGAGCTACGGTGTTTACATTTTAGGATCCTTAGCTGAGAAGGTGGAAAGAAACTGGCTTTATAGACAGCTTAACACTGAGTTGTTTTCATGCCACTTTACATTACATGAGCCATAAGGTATGTATTGAGTTATAAGTGCGGTTTCAGCTCCGTCTCCTTGAGAATTTTTTAAACACTTGAAAAATGATCAATAGTCTGAAGACTACTAGAAGGTGCTATGACGAGGTCACTATCTCCCTTCCAGTGTCCCATCACTCAAAATCTGAACCTTCACTGGAGACTAGGACAAATGTGGAAAAAGACTCTAGAGCCTCCACACTCACAGTCCAACAATCTGCCAGTACCCCTCAAATCTTTGCATTTGAAAGAAGGGATGGCGCAGGGAAGGAAGAGAAAGAAGGAAAAAAACAAGAGTGTGGAACATAAAACCGGGTCACGTTAATAGCTCCTGTTGTTAACAACTTAGGGAATAAGGGACTTGGTGTTTTGTAGAGGCAGAATTATTACGGGAAATCAGCTGTTTGGCTGGAGAGAGAGAGGAGGAAAGGGAGGAAGAGAGCAAAGAGGGGGAGAAGTTGAGGGAGTAGGAGAAGAGGGAGAAGAGAACATGGATGAGAAGAGGTGGAAGAGGAGAGGGAAGAGGAAGCAGAGGAGGAGAGGGAGAAGGCAGGGAGCGAAGAGAGATAGAAGGAGAGGGAGGAGAAGAGAGGAGGATCGGGAATAAGATGAGGAGGAGGAGAAATGAAGGTAAGGGAGTATGAGGAGAAAGAGGAGGAGAAATGCTCTAGCTTAAGAATCCCTGCAATAAATCCCTTCTAGAGGCTCAGGCGGGAGCAGTTGAAGCAGGGAGCTGCAAATAGATCATATTTACAAAACCACTTTGGATACGGCTCCCGCTGAGCACAACAAACCCCAAATATGTCAATACAAGGAGCCGTAATACTGGCAATTATTAATTACTAATGAATGAGCTGTTCCTCTGGGTCGGCATGGAAACTCCCACCTCCAGCCTCCCACCAGAGAGCTCTGCTGCTGGAACAGTCAAATCCAGGACTGCGTCCCAAATGCCACCCTATTCCCTATATAGTGCACTTCTTTTGACCAGGGTCCATAGTGCACTATGTAGGGAATAGGGTGCCATTTGGGATGCACCCCAGTTTTAGCGCAACCGAAGGGCATGAAATGTGCACTAGCGCATTTTTAGAGTGGTTTGACCCTTAATTCATCCAGGTTTAGTCTCATTGAGATCAAATGTGTTTTGCAAGAGAGATGTAGTTAATTTACTATTGATTCAAACTTGTATGGACAAGGGAGGATTTCTTTACTATATGACAATGAAAGGAGCTACATGTCTGGCATGCTAGTTGGTTTAGGAGCTTGAACAGCCTACAGAATGTTTGCTAAGTAAATCTACTACATCTGAACTTAGTACTTAAATCTTCTATAGCAGGGATGGACAACGTTGATGGGGTGGGTGCCACAAAAAATCTGAATTCATCATGAGGGCCTGCAGTGTCGGTAATTTGACAGTGATTACTACAAGTTTGTATATCTGTCTAGACTAACTTACCAATAAATAAATAAATAGCTGACATGGGATAATTGAGTGACTGTCAATGATGACATAACAAGAGAAAAACTGCTGATGCACAACCAAATTTAGAAAATTGCACCTTATGTTTGCACCTTGTGAATTGATCCACGGGCCTACAAAAAGGGGCTGCCAGTTGCCCATCCCTGGTCTATAGGAAACCGAAGAATTGCACCACACATATCAGCTGAATAACACCAAGTGAATTGTTGAGTTTGACAGCTCAGTGGTATGGGTCACAGAGCCAAAGACAACTCTGGAGAGGGCAACTTCTCTTTGTGGCATCAAACAACTTCCTGTTTAGAGCAGATACTTAAATCCTCCTCATCCAATTAGCTTTTCTCGTTTGCTTCACTAGCAAACAACAAAAGCCACAAATGGCCCTATTTCTCATGACAGCCCCCTGACAAATTCTGAGGCCTGTGTGTGCGCCCATGTGTGTGTGTGTGTTCGTACATTCACTTGCGTGTATGCACAGTTATACACATGCTCATGTTCACATTTCCCTACACGTTTACTTCTATATGCATAACAGTGATCTTTTGTATGTCTCCCCTTGCGCCCCCTGCCCCCTCCTCACCTCTGACCCATTGGGTTGTAGATCTCGTTGCTCTGGCACCCGCTGATGGTGATTGGGTCAAAGAACTGGAAGGAGCGCAGGCCCACACCAGAGATGGCCACCAGGTGGGAGCGGAACTCGACCAGAATGGCCTTGGTGTGGTAGAAGGCCACGCTCAGGTCATGGCTCACTGGGATTACCAGAGGGTTGGTCCTGCAGCTCAGACGCCAATCGCCTAGAAGGAGGGAACAGGGAGAGGGATGGGGGGAAGGAAAGAGACAGAGAAAGGAGGGCCAAAGAGGGATGTGGGAAGACAGAGATATAGCTCATATGAGATTCTTAAGAGATCTTTCCAAGCTTCCACAGTTCCATAGGTTGTATCTACGGACCTAAGCTATGGATGACCTCCTTGGTGTCCACCAGTTGAACGGTGATGTTGCACTGCGTCTGGTCGATGTAGCCCGTACCGTCTGCAGCTAAGTGGATTATCACAGCAGCAGCCACCATGGGGTGGGAGAAGTAGGCCTGGGTGAGAAGGGAACAGTCACATTTAGTGCCCTAAACTCTCAACACATTCATATAGGGCATATTACTAACTGGAGATATGTTTATGTAACTTCAGCTTTTGCATAAATCTTCAAAAGACATCTTTGATTTGTGTCCACAGGGGTCAGTCTCAGTCTTTGCCCACCCATATCCCATGACCCCTGACCTATAACCTTTGGCCTGTGACCTACCTTGAGCCAGTACTGGGGGTACCAGGAGGACTGTAGGGCCTCTCTGCAGGGGAACCAGGCGTACTGGGAAACTCCGTCAGACAGGTCAAACACCTTGGACTGGCATGTCTGATGACACACACAGAGACACACAGAGAGAGAGACAGAGAGAGAGAGAGAGAGAGAGATAGAGAAAGATTGGTAGTGACACCAAATATTTTTGTAACATTTGTACATAGAAATTGCACACATTTCGTGTAAACAACATGTTTCTGAAAATGTCAGATAATTTGAAACAAGATAGTTTGCATGTTCCTTTTCGGATATGAACCAAATCAATGTTAATTGGCATCATTAGAAAGTGCATTTTTTTCTGATGCTTTTGTTATTGTGTTGCCTCAAAGGTTGAGATGTGTTCAAAGCCCTGCCAACAGGGTCATTCCTGGAGTTATGTAATAGTGTGAGGAAGTTGCTAGGGAAAACAAGGCTGAGTTGATACGGCACACATGGAGGGGCAGTGTAACACGCTAAGCAAGTTAACGCTGTGAAAAAACAGGCAGTCTGGGGAGAGGGGCGCTTTTGATCCTCTCGCTTTCTTTCTCTCTAAATATCTCACTCTCCATTACTCCTTTTCATCTTTCTCTCCATCACTCGTTCATTCTCTCTCCCCAATCCCCTCTCTCTATCCCTCCACTCTCTTTCTCTCTCTATCCCACCTCTAATTCTCCTCTCTTTAATGTTTATCAGACTCAGAACCAGAGAGCCAGATGTCAACTCATAAGGCTTAAACACTTCCATGCCTCTGACAGCTCTACTTCATCCTCTCTACCATCCTCTGTATGAGGGCTGCTTAGTTAGGGACGGGCACAGAGGGGAGGCTGTTTGTGTTGTTTGTTGTCTCTCTTCACAGAGCAGAGAGGCTATCCGTGACCAGTAGAAGCTGGTGAACCATGTTGGAGATAGCAATGGGAAAGGGAAAGGAAAGGGGGATACCTAGTCAGTTGTACAACTGAATGCATTGAACTGAAATGTGTCTTCCTCATTTAACACAACCCCTCTGAATCAGAGAGGTGCAGGGGGCTGCCTTAATCGACATTCACATCATCGGCGCCCAGGGAACAGTTAACTGCCTTTCTCAGGGGCAGAGCGACAGATTTTTACCTTATCAGCTCCGGATTCAATCCAGCAACCTTTCGGTAACTGGCCCAACGCTCCTACCCGAAAGGCTACCTGCCTACCTGGGGGGAGAGAGTACAGACACAGGCACAAGGACAGCCAGTTTCGCCCATTGCCTGATGCCAGTGAAATCAGACACCTGTAACCAGAGACACCCAGAGCTAGACGAACCAGACGCAGTGGTGGAAACTAAGCGGCGAGTGAATATTGCACAGGTGACAGCCAACCAATGACTTATTTATGCAAACACAGGTAGCACTGAGTCGTCGTCGTCGTCGTCCCCGGGTGTTTTTAGAACACCCCACAGTTTTCGACAGACATAGCTAGCGCACTGTAATCGCAAGTCAAAACTTGCCCTCTACCAAACACCCATAAAGAGCAATGCCGGTAGCAGGGATTCACGAGCCTCCAAAGTTATATTACTCCCCAGCCTCCTCCTGTACAATGGCAAGAGTCAAACTAGTCCAAGTAAGATTCGTCATTCATTTGATTTGGTCATTAAGAGGTTGTAAATACATCCCCAACCTCCCCCAAGGACTGATCCTGTGTGTGTGTGTGTGTGTGTGTGTGTGTACATATGTGCGTTTAAGGTTGGGGTGGGGGGTGAGGAGGGTCTAAAGCAGGAGCCCACAGAGGACCACATAGCAGGGGCCTTGCATCACGGAGCGAACCACAACTGAGCAGCCAAGCAAGGTCTCTAACATAAGCAACACACAGGGAAAAATAAACCAATAAAACAAATGCCGGACAATAAATCGTTGGAGACCGCAACTTGAGAGGGTCGGAAAAGGGAAAGGAGAAAGAAGAAACAACACACTGGAGTCTAAACTTAGAAGCTTTTTTGTTCACTTTGTTATGGCAGTAAAAAAGCCCTCTGCCCGCGCCGATCAACTGAATTGCTTGACTACAGCTACAACATTATCGCACGATATGTTGACAAAAGACAGTCCCAGAGTCTATTTTAGGTCTCTGTGTTGCAAGAGAGAGGACGAGAGAAAGAGCGAGAGAGAAAGAGCGAGAGCGAGAGAGAGAGAGAGAGAGAGAGAGAGAGAGAGAGAGAGAGAGAGAGAGAGAGAGAGAGAGAGAGAGAGAGAGAGAGAGAGAGAGAGAGAGAGAGAGAGAGAGAGAGAGAGAGAGCCTAAAGACAAGGCCATGTGGTCGCAGACCCCTTCTACTCTCATTTCTCAAGGGGGGCTTGCTAGACAAGTAAACAGAAGGAGAAAGGGAGGGACGGCACCCGTCTATCCCGCGTCCCTCTCATCCTCAATCACCAATAGTGCACCACCCTCTCGTCCCCTCCATTCCACCCCCACTTCACCCCCTGTGTCCCTTCAGCCTCTACGCAGCTCAAACTGGGTGTTTGGAAGTTACAAGCAAATAACCTAAAGCCTATGGTTCCCTGAACAACACAGCAGCAACAGTGGGGAAGGTACTGTTATGTTTCCCCCCCTCTACCCCTCCAACGGTCCTTAATTCAGACCAGCTGTCTGCTTACGAAAGGCGGCACGGCAGACAACATTGAGCCCCCGGTCTGCAGATACACGCAGTTGTTTTTAAATCACCACTTAAGGTAAAAGGAGGGAAGGAGAGCTGAGGGGAGACAGGCAGCCAAAAGAGCAATCTCATTTTGTGTGTGTGTGTGTGTGAGAGAGAGAGAGAAAGAGAAAGAGGGTGGGATAGGGCCATTGAGGCCATTCTCCCGCTCAAATGCAGCAAATAGGACAGACTGCCTATCAGCACTGTTTCTCACAATGATCCCCCCCCCACCAAATGAAAAATGTAGAGGGAAGGAGGAGGGAGAGAGGGAAAAAACCACAGAGCCCGAGAAATAATGATGGTCTTAATTGCTTAATTTGCCTCTACCATGGCGTTTCCCGCTGCGGTGCATATCGGATGCCAGTAGTAGAAGTTAGATCACCTCTGCAGAGAGAAGCCACAGCCAGGCTGGGAGTAGAGAGAGGCCCCAGACTATAACACCAACCTCTACAACCAGACACACACAGCCAGGCTGGGAGTAGAGAGAGGCCCCAGACTATAACACCAACCTCTACAACCAGACACACACAGCCAGGCTGGGAGTAGAGAGAGGCCCCAGACCATAACACCAACCTCTACAACCAGACACACACAGCCAGGCTGGGAGTAGAGAGAGGCCCCAGACCATAACACCAAACCCAACGCCAACCTCAGCCTTAGACCAAGACACACACACAGTCAAGATGGAAGAGAGAGGGCCCCAACCATATCCTACCAACCCCAACCCCAGGTCTATAGCTATAAACACACAGTCAGGCTAGCTGGAAGAGAGAGAGAGGGAGAGGCCCCAAGCGTAACCCCAAACCCAACAGTAACCTCAGCCACCCAAGAGCAGCCCACTCACAATATGTTGCCTGGCAGCAGGGTGATCTCACACTTCCTCTCTCTCTCTAACCTCATGGCCATCCTGCAGAGGAGAGCACATGCAGCATCTCTTGGACTACACAAGTCTGCTTCAGTTCATGAGTTGAAAATAGCCCATACTTGTATACCATTCTCTGCAAATATTTTCATTCATAAGTATGAATGACACCTAATCAAGCCATAAACATCTATGTTGCTTCTCAACAGAACGGTCCATATTCTGCTCCTGTGTACTGTAAACGCAGCTTATGAAAGGCCTATTCAGGGCAAGGGGTGACCCCGTTTGGCCTCTCAGGATTGGTCATGAAAAGTGCAGCTTTGGAACACAGCGTTTGTTGGAGCTTGTCCGCCCTAGCTGACTACTTCTGGTTTCCTCTCCGCCTGCCTGCCCCTCCCCAAGTTCACTGGATTCAACACACATTGCAGCACATTTGGGGAGCGGATGTTTCTTATTTGGCCACGGCTCCCAAATGTGTTTATTTATTTCATCAAAACACATCCAGTAAACAGCTGCTTGGCTTCTTTTCTTTTCATTTTTCTTTGTTTTGTGAAAGTTACCATAAATAAGAGCTCCATCAGGGCGGAAGAAGCGAGCATCTGTGAGACATTTGCGGGTCGAGTCCTGTGCGAGGTTCAGACCGCCATCATTTACCGGAATGCTGGTAAGCGCCTGACGTGTGAGGTAATGTCCTGTCACCAAGGAGAAACAGCTCCCCGGGCCCCACCCTTACCGCCAGGCGCACCGTCCCATTGGCTGCTGAGCTAATAACGGGGCTTATACGGCCTACTGAGAGGCGGCCGTGCACTAGCCGCAGCCCAGCGAGTGAGCTGAGGGCAAGGTAATAGTGTGGTCTACCTACTCCCCTGATCTCATCTGTCAAGACCTAAGCAGTGGCTGGTGCTGCGACCACAGAACCAGGGTGGGTGGGTGCACCAGTGCCAGGCCAACCAGCCGATCGCAGATGGATTCAGATGGTGATGGATTTCTCGGGCATGGCCTTCTCTGTCAGGCTGCCACTGGCACATAAATGTCCCTCACTCAACACATCCAACACTCATCCCTGTGGCCAAAACCTATGTGTTAACAGCTCGAAATGTAAATGGGGGCTGCTGAAACCTCCAGAACCCAACCTGATGGGGTTTCCAGATGGTCCCCTTAATGATAATTGAAACGAGAGAACGTCGGAACGCCATTCGGGGCTTTTTTTATGTTACCACATGCTTATGTCACTGGCCGCGAGCCTGACGAGGAGTGTGGTTTGGAGTGGGTTTATAGTGTGAGGGAAACATGCCCTTCCTTGTAGTTCCTCGCCGAGAGCACAGCACAGAGCTGTTAGCTACTGTATGGGCTTTGGTGTGTGAGTTGCTGCCTGCGCACACTGCACTTCTGGGACTCGGAACAAAACTACGGTGATTGTTTCCTTGTTTTTACTAGCCAGACGCTTTTTTCCCCCTCCTCCTCTTCTCTCATGTTCTTTTCTCCTCCTCTTCTAGTAAATGGTGAGTTACCTGAGGGACCACACTGTCTTAGATGCCAGCGAGATGGAAGCTCTATCCATAGCTCCCTGCCCGTGCACATACATCGTTCTAATGTGCTAAATGCCTGGGTTTCAGCATCATATGCTGGTGATTATTTGCGGCATGAAAGGACTGCTACTAATATTATCCTGTAGTCTGCCTGGGATCCATAATAAAAAACTGGGGCTCTCTAGGGCTCTGGACCGGGGTTGCGTCAGAGATTGCTGGGCAGCATCCATCCCCTGAGAAATCACCTGGCTCACCATTAAAAGGTTTACTGTAATATGCGTTGCTGGTTGCTAGCTCTAAGCCCAATTCACCAATTAACCCAGCTAAAATAAGTATCCCATGGTGTTACTGTGTGAACATTATGTTGTGCTACACAAAGACAGGAGTGGTACATTGAATCCACTGGGGACCATGACTATAATCCTACATGAAGCATGGCCGACTTACTGTAGCTGCTGCTGGATAGACTGACTGTGTGGATGGTATGTGACGTGTGTGGTGTGGTGTGGTGTGTGTGTGTGTGTGTGTGTGTGTGTGTGTGTGTGTGTGTGTGTGTGTGTGTGTGTGTGTGTGCATGTGTGAACGTGCATGCATGTGTTCCATGGGAAAGCAAGAACATATGTTTAAACTTACAAAAGCAGTCCCTCAAACACTGGTCTTCTATATGTATCTATATATGGCTAACCCTAACCCTAACATCTTACAGCTTCCTCAAAGAAAAGATTAAGCTAGCAGTACAGATGAATTGGCCAAGAAACAAATGTAAAATGTGCAAGGAGGCAGATTTGTATAATTATTAACACTTATCAACCCCCAAATTGTCTTAATGCTTAAGTTAATTCTATCTCGTGTCTGTATGGTATTTTAATTAAATAAAACAGCAGATGTGTGATGACTTTGAATCTGTTTCATATAATTAAATAAGGGCTGCCCTTAGGGTGTAAAATTGAGGTTTGGCCAATTTATGCATTAGTGTCCATTATTTGTTCTGAAATGTTAATTCTAAGCCATGGCATTTGCCATAAGATGCATATCTAAAGCGTTGCACCTCCCTGTGTTATTGGGTTCAGACATCATTCACTAGGATCAAATTGACAGCAGACATAATCCATTAACAAACTGTCTGAGGTCTTTAGTGAAGGGAACAGAGCTGGTGACGAAAGCAAAGCACACAGTACAAAGAAACACTGTCTGCCTTCTTCCTCTCCTTTCTGTCCGTCTCTCTCTCTCTTTCCTACTCTCTCTTTCTCGCCGTCTGTCTCTCATCCTATTTATGTGCCTCGTTCTTTTTCGTATTCTCTCTCACACTCTCTCTGTCTCTATCTCCTTCTGTCTCTCTCTCTCTGTCTGTCTATCTGTCTCTGTCTGTCTGTCTCTCCCTCTATCCCACGTGCCGTTTGCACATTCTCAGAGTGCAAGACATCTCAATGGAGCGCCACCTCCACATTCATTCTGGATGGAGTAAGTTCCCCTCCTGCACAATCGGCACACTGTGCAACCGACATGATAAAACTGACGGAGAGAAGAAAAAAAACTAGGAAAGAAAATCAAACAGAGCGTGGGCCATGCCATCCGACAGCCCGTGGGGCGCGGGGCTATAAAAGTCAACAAGCGAGCCCGGTAGCCACGCTCAGTGGCCCTCTGATAGATGCGTGTCACTCTGAATCGCTGATTTCTTTCTGAAAGAAGAAAGACTGCAGGCTACTCAGCTCTCAGCTGTTACACACAGTGGCGGTGTGTATATTTGTTTTCCTAAGTACAAGGCTTTGCATGCTGCGTTAAATCATTTCTCGGCCCGGTTTTGGCCCCGACGGCTAGACTGACAGACAGTGCATGCGTCTTCAGGGGAAATTATGTGTTCCTTATGTACTTATGTATGGCCTGGTGCTGGGAGGTTGTTGCTCACCCAAAGAGAAGGAGGGAGAAAGCTGCCAGAGTTTAGCTCAGTGGTGCATATGTGTGGATGAGAATGATCCACCATGGACAAGCTTGGCAAAAGTTTGCCCTGAACTTCCTATATGAAGTTCATTTTCTGTATCTAACCAGGTGCAGACATATGTTCGCCTGTGTGTGTCTGGCCTGCCTTTAGATACACCTTCCGTAACCCCAGTCCACTTCAGATGTCATGAATACACCAGGTCCCACTCATCCCAAGTGCCTTCTTCCGCCATCCGTCTGTTGCTCCTTTCGTGCATCCTGACAGATCCCTATCACTCCCTCTAGTCCCCGCACACCCTGCCTCTCTGTGCTTTGAAATGTTGAAACCCCACCCAGATCAGAAGGGCCTATGGTTCCGTGCTCCAAACTCATTTCCATGACCTTACAGCTCTGAGCCATGACATGAAGTTCAGCCTCAAAGCGTAGCTAGTACGTACACTGATACGGTACAGTGGGAAACTGTAGGTTTCTGGTAAACCTGTTATGTCCAAGTGAAATCTGCACTAAACAGTAAACATTGAAGTCATGAAAGAAAACAATAAAGTCTATGTATCAGCAACATCACTGGAAAAGTAGCTGTTTACACCTGTGTGTAACTATCTAGTTACAGCACATAACATTGCCAAAAACACTAACTTTTTCCACCTATATGTATAGTTAAGGGCGAACAACATTGCTTCGGTACAGTACAGTAGCAACCTTCAGCGGGAAGCAGAAATGGACAGTGCCCCAATCAGCCTTGCATGGAGGGAAAACTTTAACGAGCAAACTCGAGTCGGTGGAAGTTGCTTCTGGTACCAATAAAGCCTAGGTGCTCTGGTTACAGTAGACAGGAAATCAGCACGTGTCATCTCCTGTGCCCTCCTTTGGGGGAGAGAGAGAGGGGGAGGCAGGGGATATTGTGTGTGGGGCGTGCAGTCCATACAAAGAGGTAGCTGGGTACTGTAATTTTGGGAAACAGGTTTATTGTCATCTTGACTGGGGAAGATATTATCTCTTGAGCGTACATGCCAGG
This sequence comes from Coregonus lavaretus, assembly GCF_964263955.1. Taxonomy (NCBI): domain Eukaryota; kingdom Metazoa; phylum Chordata; class Actinopteri; order Salmoniformes; family Salmonidae; genus Coregonus; species Coregonus lavaretus. The sequence goes on from NC_139991.1 coordinate 50,950,902, forward strand.
ATCAAAGAGAGTGTGTGCGTGCCAAGTCTGGATGAAGGATCTCCCTATAGGTGTGGCAGGAGCTGGGCACGGGAAGTCTGAGGGAAGTCTGACAGGCTGAGGAGGCATGTACTGTTATAGACATTACTGTAACAATCAACAGTAAATGTATGACAGATAAGAGGAACTAAACCCAACGTTTTTCATCAGGGTGTTTTAAAACACTGAAACCACAAGGTCCTTAACTCAGGGTGAACACATGCTGTTACTGTAGCTGCTGCTGTTCAAAGACAAATCCTGGATAGCCTCAGATGTTGTTGTATGGTGAATACATGTGTATGCGTACAGTATGTGTGTGTGTGTGTGTGTGTGTGTGTGTGTGTTTGGCAGTGACAACATCTCAAGCTGACCCAGGGCACTGTGTTCTTCACAGTAGAAATCATTTATGGAGCATGTGTGCTGCTCTGGTGGCTCTTCAGGGAAAATACCTTCTTATGCAACTACTTTGATGGGAACACACTTTGTCTCCTCTCTCACACGCATCGAGCTGTGAACTCATCTAGATAGTATGAACATTGACGTCACAAAAGGAGCTCGACACTTGTATTGAAAGGCCACCTTTCTCTGTATTGAAAACATTGTGTAAACTAAATGACATTCTCTGTCCAAAAACAGTTCTGAAAACATTAATTTATGCCATTTAGCAGACACTTTTATCCCAAAGCAACTTACAATCATGCGTGCATATGTTTTACTTATGGGTGGTCCCGGGAATTGAACCCACTACCCTGGCCTTACAACCATGCTCTACCAACTGAGCTACAAAGGACCACACTGAAGTGCTTCCAGTCCCAATACTTTCATTGGGATGTATGCCACTCTTTTTTAAGTCTGTAAGATGAGTCCTGTCTATTTGAAATGTTGTTTTGGCTTTATAGTAAGATCTCTGTTAATCAGGCAGAAATTGTCACATACATACTTACAGTATAATATTATACTAATAATACAAAAACACATTAAAGTACCACAACAGTGGAAATGCACTTTCCTTCAACTGAAAGACGGTGCCCAGAGCTTACTAATTTTACATTTACATTTTAGTCATTTAGCAGACGCTCTTATCCAGAGCGACTTACAGTTAGTGAATACATATTTTTTTTATACTGGCCCCCCGTGGGAATCGAACCCACAACCCTGGCGTCGCAAACGCCATGCTCTATCAACTGAGCTACATCCCTGCCGGCCATGATGTTGCACAACGATTTAAGTCACTAACCTTTTTATGCGAGTAAAGTACGTCTGCTAAAAAATTTCATGACAGTCCTGATGGAAACAGAACATTTGTCGGTAAACCTTCTAAATGTCAAAAAAAAAAAATACGCTAGACAAAGTGGGATATTTTTGTGTCGTTAACTTAATTATATCGGTGGAAATACTTTCATGCAAAAATATTGACATATTAGCGATCATATCAAAGTAATATGATACTCGGGAAAGCATACAGTTTTTTAGGCTACAGACAAAATAAGTTATGATAAACTTCACAAGGTGGTGAAAGTGCAAGGTGATGAGCTTGATGCTCCTTTCCAATATATGTCTTATTCTGGTCTTATTCTGGTGACATGAGGATCGATTCTTGGCTGCCGTTTGACCAAATTTAAATACTGTAATCTCGCTCTTTTGTCCATAATAATGTCATCATATAGCCTAGGCTGTACTGCATACTGCATATACCCACACTGCATCTGCGAGCTGTTAGCTAGAGCGCACGTGCCAATACCAGAGTGGGCACATTTGCTATATAAAGCAAGATTTTTTGTGACAAAACCATCAGTGAGTTGAAAATGCGATGGAAACCCATTAAACTTGTATTTTTTATTCAGTATATGGGAATTTAACTGCAAAGGTTATTTGTATGTGCACTACATCATCATGCACATACTTTTATCCGCAACAAGTCCATTTTATGCAAACACATCTCTGGTGGGAAAATGTGCATATTTTATTTATGCGGATTTTAGAAAATGTGCATGAAAATCTGTCGCCAATTGGATGGAAACCTAGCTAATAAGTCATTGTTTTAGTCAAAGTATGATACAGTGGGGAAAAAAAGTATTTAGTCAGCCACCAATTGTGCAAGTTCTCCCACTTAAAAAGATGAGATAGGCCTGTAATTTTCATCATAGGTACACGTCAACTATGACAGACAAAATGAGAAAAATAATTCCAGAAAATCACATTGTAGGATTTTTAATGAATTTATTTGCAAATTATGGGGGAAAATAAGTATTTGGTCAATAACAAAAGTTTCTCAATACTTTGTTATATACCCTTTGTTGGCAATGACACAGGTCAAAAGTTTTCTGTAAGTCTTCACAAGGTTTTCACACACTATTGCTGGTATTTTGGCCCATTCCTCCATGCAGATCTCCTCTAGAGCAGTGATGTTTTGGGGCTGTCGCTGGGCAACACGGACTTTCAACTCCCTCCAAAGATTTTCTGTGGGGTTGAGATCTGGAGACTGGCTAGGCCACTCCAGGACCTTGAAATGCTTCTTACGAAGCCACTCCTTCGTTGCCCGGGTGGTGTGTTTGGGATCATTGTCATGCTGAAAGACCCAGCCATGTTTCATCTTCAATGCCCTTGCTGATGGAAGGAGGTTTTCACTCAAAATCTCACGATACATGGCCCCATTCATTCTTTCCTTTACACGGATCAGTCGTCCTGGTCCCTTTGCAGAAAAACAGCCCCAAAGCATGATGTTTCCACTCCTATGGTTCACAGTAGGTATGGTGTTCTTTGGATGCAACTCAGCATTCTTTGTCCTCCAAACACGACGAGTTGAGTTTTTACCAAAAAGTTATATTTTGGTTTCATCTGACCATATGACATTCTCCCAATCCTCTTCTGGATCATCCAAATGCACGCTAGCAAACTTCAGACGGGCCTGGACATGTACTGGCTTAAGCAGGGGGACACGTCTGGCACTGCAGGATTTGAGTCCCTGGCGGCGTAGTATGTTACTGATGGTAGGCTTTGTTACTTTGGTCCCAGCTCTACAGGTCTTTCACTAGGTCCCCCAGTGTGGTTCTGGGATTTTTGCTCACCGTTCTTGTGATCATTTTGACCCCACGGGGTGAGATCTTGCGTGGAGCCCCAGATCGAGGGAGATTTTCAGTGGTCTTGTATGTCTTCCATTTCCTAATAATTGCTCCCACAGTTGATTTCTTCAAACCAAGCTGCTTACCTATTGCAGATTCAGTCTTCCCAGCCTGGTGCAGGTCTACAATTTTGTTTCTGGTGTCCTTTGACAGCTCTTTGGTCTTGGCCATAGTGGAGTTTGGAGTGTGACTGTTTGACGTTGTGGACAGGTGTCTTTTATACTGATAACAAGTTCAAACAGGTGCCATTAATGCAGGTAACGAGTGGAGGACAGAGGAGCCTCTTAAAGAAGAAGTTACAGGTCTGTGAGAGCCAGAAATCTTGCTTGTTTGTAGGTGACCAAATACTTATTTTCCACCATAATTTGCAAAGAAATTCATTAAAAATCCTACAATGTGATTTTCTGGAAAAAATATTCTCAATTTGTCTGTCATAGTTGACGTGTACCTATGATGAAAATTACAGGCCTCTCTCATCTTTTTAAGTGGGAGAACTTGCACAATTGGTGGCTGACTAAATACTTTTTTTCCCCACTGTATATTTGGGCTTGAAGTGGGGAATTCGAAGTGGGACATTCATGGAAATCCGTGTCAATGCCGTGTGTTTTCTTATGCTCTACTGTGAAAATAATTTCCAGACAACATTTCATTTCAGGGCTGGGTTTTATGGCATTGTTTATTAATCAGAAACAGCTGAGCTAAACAGCCTTGCATCCACTTGGCCGCCTGAGCCACGGAGCAAATTCAAACGAATGTTTTACCAGAAAATTATCATAATCAGTTGAATAATTTGTCAATTTGCAATTATTTTTTAGCTAGTTTTTATTAGAATATATATATGATCATTTTAGATATGGTAAAATTGTGTGATATGATTTCATTTTGGAACCCCGCTCCCCCCGTCGCCCCAAGATGAATGGTTTTGACCATTCACTACCGCTTCAATACACACTCCACTGCAACTAGAAACCACACGTGTCTGTCCTATAATGAAAAGGAGGCCGCGAAAGAAAATTCAAGGAACTTGTTTATCTATTTTGTTGTGCTGTTGTCACATTTGTATTGGTGTTTTCTGTCGGATGTGCTCAGGGTGTTGTTACATGTCATTTGCGGTGTGCATCTTGAGCAAAGTCATTGTAGCCTATCATTTCACTTCCCCTGTGAGAACCATGAGCACGGGCTGATTTGCCTGCCAGCAGCCTTCCTACCAAAGGTTGCACCGTCCGTGTCCATTACAATGTAGAAAAATGCATGTCTCTTAACCTTTCGATAGTTATCCATATTACCAGAAATTCATCTTATTACTATTTCTATGGCGGATTCACGGTCACAATTTATGGAAAATGCCAAAACTATAGATGGCGAAGTCAAAGATACTAGTTTCCATCTGTCGGCAAAGTTTTCCCTAAATGCTTATGACAAATCCAGCTCCAGCCATAGCCAGCCATATCCCTAGCCAGCTAGCTAATCTTTTGTATATGGTGTAGTAAAAATAGAAAGCAACAACAGATAACATTAACTACCTAGATAAGGTTAGCAAGATAGCTAGCTAGCTAGATAAGGTTAGCATGCTAGCTAGCTACACTGACAGCTGTCAGTGCCCTATTTGATGGGAGAAATCACCTCGACGTTCCTTCCCAGCCCCAATTAATTCATATGTATAAGAAACCTGTGTCATTCTTCGGAGGTGGAACCTTATCAAGCTTTTCCGTTCTAGAACAGGAATTATGTTGCCCTCTGGTGGGGTCCTTTAATAATCCTGCCTTCAATTAAATAACACTTTGTTAATCATTAAATACAATCTAATAACATTGTTGTAACGGCCTGTAGAGCAGAGAGAGGTTCAATAGGACAGAACCTAACGCAGTTGTTCTCTGTGTAGTGTGTTTTTGGCACTCAGTGATTCCCTGTGTCCCAAGACAGCAACAGATCAATGGCCCCAGAGTCTCTGAGTGGAATCAATGATATCTTCTCCTGTCCTCCATAAGCATTATATTAATGAAAGCTATAAACTTCACCTCAGACAACAGACAGCTCTCTCTTTACAACACCCCCGGGCCAAAAATGAATCAGATAACGTTTTCAAGAGCTTTTCAGGCTCAGTTTCCCCTCCCAAAAATTTTAAAGCTGGAGACTTCTGAGATGAGAAAGCGCAATAAACTTCCCAAACAAAATGCTGACATCATGGGGGCCTGTCAAGGTGAAGTGTAGGCATCCGTTGTCTTTGTGACCTTACAAGTCCCTGAACACAGACTCACCTCACAGTAACAGATACAGACATTCATAAGTAGCTAAATATTTGCACCAAAAATATTCAACAAGGTAATGTGAGGTGGCATATACACATTAAATTGGCTACCATTATCTGGCTGTCATAACCACTCACGGAAAACCATGTCATTGTTAAAACTGCTTGGTGCTGAAAAAACACTCATTTTCGTTTTACGTTGCAAAGTGTTTAAAAAGTTTTCAGTTGAGTGCCCTATTGAACACTACCTATAATGTGGTGTGGTGTAGATTAAGGATGTAGATTAAGGAAGTACCTTAGTGACAGCAGGGTAGCCGGCGGCCACCTCGGCAGGGCAGTAGAGACTCTCCTGGTGGGACACCTGCACGGCTGTGGCCCACTGGTCCAAGAAGCCACTGGGGGTATACAAGCCACAGTCCCTCACGCTGGTCTCCCGCTCAAAGTCCTCACACACTCCGTCACCGTCGTAGAAGTAACACATACTGGGCTCCTCTGGAGGGAGAGAGAGAAGAGAGAAGTGTGAAGAGATTCAACCTTAATGTTCGCTCTTAAACCGCTTGGATTGTGTGGAGGTAAATTAACTTATGTTTATGTGAATGAACTTGAAAACTGTTTCAAAACTGTTTGTATTCATGTCAATTAACTTGTTGAACTGGGCCCAGATTACGCAATATATATATCGTAGTTTATCCATTGCATTTTAGCTATCAACTGCATTTGCTATAGTTGATCTTGTCTTGGTTCATTGTCTTGTCTTGTGTTGTGTTGGATGTTTAGGCCACACTCACTAATGTCCCACACCTCAATGATTATTCCTGCTTTATTCAAGGGGTCTGAACACAATTTGGTAGAGAGCATTCAACATGTGGATAGAGGAAGCTAGGCATGCTATCTGTTTAGGAGAAAAGGCTTTTATTTGTTAAAATAAGCACTTTTAGCATGGTCGGTATTTTATAGTCTTTTAATCCCATCTGTTTAAAAATAAATATCTATAGATTTTTCAGAACTTTTAGTCTATTTGTGGTTTTTAAACTATTTTGTGCAAGGATAGGCCAGCTGTGTCACAAGGAAGAACCACAAATTACAAAGTTGAGATACAGTATACAGGTACATTTATCACACTTTTAATGTTTGACTGTGTGGTCCTCTCTTACTCAGTTAGTAGCGGATGGCCCTTACACCACCAGGGTTGTGGGTTCGATGTCCCGGACCACCCATACGTAAATGTATGCACAGTGGGGAGAACAAGTATTTGATACACTGCCGATTTTGCAGGTTTTCCTACTTACAAAGCATGTAGAGGTCTGTAATTTTTATCATAGGTACACTTCAACTGGATTCAACAAAAATCCAGAAAATCACATTTTTAAGTAAATAATTTGCATTTTATTGCATGACAAGAGTATTTGATCACCTACCAACCAGTAAGAATTCCGGCTCTCACAGACCTGTTAGTTTTTCTTTAAGAAGCCCTCCTGTTCTCCACTCATTACCTGTATTAACTGCACCTGTTTGAACTCGTTACCTGTATAAAAGACACCTGTCCACACACTCAATCAAACAGACTCCAACCTCTCCACAATGGCCAAGATCAGAGAGCTGTGTAAGGACATCAGGGATAAAATTGTAGACCTGCACAAGGCTGGGATGGGCTACAGGACAATAGGCAAGCAGCTTGGTGAGAAGGCAACAACTGTTGGCGCAATTATTAGAAAATGGAAGAAGTTCAAGATGACGGTCAATCACCCTCGTTCTGGGGCTCCATGCAAGATCTCACCTCGTGGGACATCAATGATCATGAGGAAGGTGAGGGATCAGCCCAGAACTACACGGCAGGACCTGGTCAATGACCTGAAGAGAGCTGGGACCACAGTCTCAAAGAAAACCATTAGTAACACACTACGCCGTCATGGATTAAAATCGTGCAGCGCACGCAAGGTCCCCCTGCTCAAGCCAGCGCATATCCAGGCCTGTCTGAAGTTTGCCAATGACCATCTGGATGATCCAGAGGAGGAATGGGAGGTCATGTGGTCTGATGAGACAAAAATAGAGCTTTTTGGTCTAAACTCCACTCGCCGTGTTTGGAGGAAGAAGAAGGATGAGCACAAACCCAAGAACACAATCCCAACCGTGAAGCATGGAGGTGGAAACATCATTCTTTGGGGATGCTTTTCTGCAAAGGGGAGAGGAAGACTGCACCGTATTGAGAGGAGGATGGATGGAGCCATGTATCACGAGATCTTGGCCAACAACCTCCTTCCCTCAGTAAGAGCATTGAAGATGGGTCGTGGCTGGGTCTTCCAGCATGACAACGACCCGAAACACACAGCCAGGGCAACTAAGGAGTGGCTCCATCAGAAGCATCTCAAGGTCCTGGAGTGGCCTAGCCAGTCTCCAGACCTGAACCCAATAGAAAATCTTTGGAGGGAGCTGAAAGTCCGTATTGCCCAGCGACAGCCTCGAAACCTGAAGGATCTGGAGAAGGTCTGTATGGAGGAGTGGGCCAAAATGCCTGCTGCAGTGTGTGCAAACCTGGTCAAGACCAACAGGAAACGTATGATCTCTGTAATTGCAAACAAAGGTTTCTGTACCAAATATTAAGTTCTGCTTTTCTGATGTATCAAATACTTGTCATGCAATAAAATGAAAAATAATTACTTAAAAATCATACAATGTGATTTTCTGAATTTTTTTAGATTCCGTCTCTCACAGTTGAAGTGTACCTATGATAAAAATTACAGACCTCTACATGCTTTGTAAGTAGGAAAACCTGCAAAATCGGCAGTGTATCAAATACTTGTTCTCCCCACTGTATACTGTTGAAGTCAGAAGTTTACATACACCTTAGCCAAATACATTTAAACTCAGTTTTTCACAATCTGACATTTAATCCTAGTAAAAATTCCCTGTCTTAGGTCAGTTAGGATCACCACTTTATTTTAGGAATGTGAAATGTCAGAATAATATTAGAGAGAATGATTTATTTCAGCCTTTATTTATTTAATGACATTCCCAGTGGGTCAGAAGTTTACATACACTCAATTAGTATTTGGTGACATTGCCTTTAAATTGTTTAACTTGGGTCAAACTTTTCGGGTAGCCTTCCACAAGCTTCCCACAATAAGTTGAATTTTGGCCCATTCCTCCTGACAGAGCTGGTGTAACTGAGTCAGGTTTGTAGGCCTCCTTGCTCGCACACGCTTTTTCAGTTCTGCTCACAAATGTTCTATAGGATTGAGGTCAGGGCTTTGTGATGGCCACTCCAATACCTTGACTTTGTTGTCCTTAAGCCATTTTGCCACAACTTTGGAAGTATGCTTGCGGTCATTGTCCATTTGGAAGACCCATTTGCGACCAAGCTTTAACTTCCTGACTGATGTCTTGAGATTTTGCTTCAATATATCCACATAAAAGTGCACCAGTCCCTCCTGCAGCAATGCACCCCCACAGCATGATGCTGCCACCCCCGTGCTTCACGGTTGGGATGGTGTTCTTCGGCATGCAAGCTACCCCCTTTTTCCTCCAAACATAACGATGGTCATTATGGCCAAACAGTTCTATTTTTGTTTCATCAGACCAGAGTACATTTCTCCAAAAAGTACGATCTTTGACCCATGTGCAGTTGCAAACCGTATTCTGGCTTTTTTATGGCTGTTTTGGAGCAATTCTTGCTGATTGGCCTTTCAGGTTATGTTGATATAGGACTCGTTTTACTGTGGATATAGATACTTTCGTACCTGTTTTTCCTGCAGCATCTTCACAAGGTCATTTGCTGTTGTTCTGGGATTGATTTGCACTTTTCGCACCAAAGTACGTTCATCTCTAGGAGACAGAACGCGTCTCCTTCCTGAGCGGTATGTCGACTGTGTGGTCCCATGGTGTTCATACTTGCGTACTATTGTTTGTACAAATGAACGTGGTACCTTCAGGCGTTTGGAAATTGCTCCCAAGGATGAACCAGACTTGTGGAGGTGTTTTTTTCAGCACTTGGCTGATTTCTTTAGATTTTCCCATGATGTCAAGCAAAGAGGCACTGAGTTTGAAGGTAGGCCTTGAAATACATCCACAGGTACACCTCCAATTGACTCAAACAATGTCAATTAGCCTACCAGAAGCTTCTAAAGCCATGACATCATTTTCTGAAATTTTCCAAGCTTTGTGTATGTAAACGTCTGACCCACTGGAATTGCGATTCAGTGAATTATAAGTAAAATAATCTGTCTGTTAGCAATTGTTGGAAAAATTACTTGTGTCATGCACAACGTAGATGTCCTAACCGACTTGCCCAAACTATAGTTTGTTAACAAGAAATTTGTGGAGTGGTTGAAAAACTAGTTTTAATTACCTAAGTGTATGTAAACTTCTGACTTCAACTGTATGTTAAAGTGTGTGCTATCAGGACTGGTAAGTGGACGAGTCCATTATCGAAGGGATCTTTTTCCTCAAGCACACAAGGCATCTTGGATAACACGGAGACAGATCCCTCAGATACTGACCAACAGTGAGTGGCAGACACATCCCACAAGTTACAACTCCATTACCGCACACCTTAACATCAGTATCTCTCTGAAAGTACAATGTATCAACAGGAGGAGTATTTTAAAATCCATCTGTCTCTCCCCTACCCTCCCCTCCTCTCCTCACCTCCTCCCCCTATCCTCTCACAGAGTGTAAACATGTCTGCCCTCTCTGCCCTCTCAGCAGTTCCAGCTTTCCCTCGCTTGTCTCCCATCATTGTTTTCATTTCAGTTGACAAAAATGGGATGTCTGCATAAATAAAGTAACACTCAAGGGGTGCCATCTCCTGCAGGGGAAGGCTGGGAAAGAGTAGGGCCTCCAGGAGCGTAACACTATCTGATGAACTTGACAGATTAGGATCATTTCTGCTTTATTTAGAGAGAGGGGAGGGGGAGAGAGAGAGAGAGTTGAGAGAGAGAGAGAGAGACCAGGCAGGAGGATACACCAGTATGGCTTTTCCAGACATCCCACCCGGAGTTGGGGCTGGGGCTGGAGCTGGGCTAGAGGAGTCTGGGTTGTGCGTGTGCTCTCACAATGTCGGGGGTTCCAGTTAGGGGGAAGGCAGCATTCCGTGCCAAGTTGGCTGGGCCTCCTTGAAATTCCAGCCCTCCCCAGTTCTGCTCCGCTTAGAGCTGTACTCTGCTCTGACGATGTTGAAACGAGGGGCTGCAGAGGGGGCATTTAGAATGCACTCCTGCCACGCCAAATGGATGGAGAGTGAGAAGGAATGAGAGGTAGAGAGAGAGAGAGAGAGAGAGAGAGAGAGAGAGAGAGAGAGAGAGAGAGAGAGAGAGACAGAGAAGAGGTGATTGAGTTCAGGAGCGAAACGACGATAAATGATGAACCAGAAGAGAGAGGAGAAGAAAGAAAGGGTGACAGAGGAAAACAAGGACGTAGAAAGAGGTGGAATAATGTTGGGAATAGATAGATAAAGAGAGGAGCACGCCAGAGAGAATGAGAGCTGTTCTGTGAAGCAGTACCATGACTCTATCCAACAAGGGAACCCAGTCAATACACATTTCCTTTATTCCCTTATGGCAACAGGAGTGTTCAGTATCTGTCCCTTTTCCCTAGCATGAGAGCACGTCAGGCTGCACTATGCTCTGTGTTAGCCGCTCGTCCAACACACAGACAGGCAGACACACAGACAGACAGAAGGTCCCTTCATTATAGTGTCCGATTTCCACACAAAAACTAGAAATATGTCAGGCAGTCACACACATATCCCAGAACGCTGCGGTCAACGGAAAACGACGCTGCCGGGCCGGCCAGCGATCTGACAGGGGTTGTGAGACACACACACAAACGTGCATGCAAAAATGTGCATGCACGCACATACAAACACACACATCACTTGACGAGGCGAGATCAGCTCTGACACAATGGGACTTTTTATAGTGTGCAAAAACAAGAGAGGATGAGAAAAGGAAAGGAACTCATCCATCTCTTAACCAACCAGTGACTGAAGAGGACGCCAGAGAATCCAATCCACTGAATGAATTTGTTTATTCTCTCTTCAAACGACAATCCTTTCCAGACTCTCAGCGAGACATCATTATGACCATGATACACAGTGGCATCTGCTCCTATGAGAAATGCATCAAGCCCTTGGACAAGTCCCAGACACAGATGTGAAACTAGTGAACGCCTCGCTGCTGTCACTCACAGAGCCAGCGTGTGACTAGCATGTTATTCACATCTTCCCACAACATACGCCTCTCAACCACACACACTGGAGAGTCCTCCTACCGATAAGAGGCACAGCATCTGTCGCAACAGCTAGACAATCAAAAGAGCTTGCTGAGTTCAAAGGACCAATTAAATCGTCTGTGTGGTTCCACCTTCATAGAGACCTCAATGGGGATGGAAATGGTATCCTTCTGTGTCTTACCAATTAATCACCTTTTGGAGCATGCATACTGTGCCAGTTGTGGACATGATTGATTTTGATTCATAGAACCAGCCACTGTGTTAAATAACTGTTTAGAAAATATGTCACCATAAGTGACATACTGTACAAGTAATATGTTAACTTTAGGGACAAATAACTACAATGGTTAAAATGTCTCTATTTTGACATATTGATGGTGCTGAGGAGGACGTACCGACACAGTTGAAGAAGGGCTCCTTCTTACACTGGCTGGAGCAGCCGTCTCCATTCATAGAGTTCATATCATCACACTCCTCTCCCTGTGCCCTGAGAGACAGACAGACAGACAGACAGACAGGAGACTGTTACTGGGAGAACACACACACGCAAGCATGTAGGCATGCAAACACACACACACACACACGTTACCTCTGGATGCGTCCATCTCCGCAGTATGGTGCCCCAAGCTGGTGGGTGAGGGGTGGGGAGGGTTCACTCTCACTGTGGGCTGAGATGGTTAGGACCTGGTAGGTGTACACACTGCCTGGTACCACTTCCCTAAAGACACACAAACACACAGATGAAAACGTTAGCTGGTACCACATCCCTCCATAAACACGCACACACAGGGGAGCAACCTTTAGCTGCCACCACATCTCTACAAACACACACAGAGAATAGACCTTTAGCTGGCACCACATCTCTACAAACACACACAGAGAATATACCTTTAGCTGACACCACATCACTACAAACACACACAGAGAATAGACCTTTAGCTGGAACCACATCACCACAAACACAGAGAATAGACCTTTAGCTGGCACCACATCACTACAAACACACACAGAGAATAGACCTTTAGCTGGCACCACATCTCCACAAACACACACAGAGAATAGACGTTTAGCTGGCACCACATCACTAAAAACACACACAGAGAATAGACCTTTAGCCCACTGACCTAGAGTAGTGATAGAGTGGCCAAGACTAACAAATTCCAGTAACCTACAAAGAGAGGTCAATGAAGGCTCTGTACGATCACAGCTCAGATCAATGAGCAGGGTGAGGGTGGGTACGGATGTTACAGTGGGTTTCAATTGCAGTCTATTCAGGACAATGGTCCAGTATTCACACACTCGCTCTCCCCACCTGAACTGTCTGTCCCTACCGGCTGTATGGGTTCCTGCCTCTCTCCCTCCTACTATGTTGTACTGTAAGTGATATATCTATGGAGCCGCTCCACACAGACAGACAGAGTGAGTTCACATTCGAACAATAGGTCAAGGCGTGCTGGTCGCTGTGACCGCAGCATATGTGTGTCTGTTTATGTGTGGGTCTGTTTATACGTGTGTGTGTGTGTGTGTGTGTATGTGTGCCTTTTGTGCATTTGTGTGTGTGTTTGTGTATAGAGGTGAGGGAACAGCCACGGGGCCACAGTATGCTCATCTGTACACCTCTCCTTCCGCCCCACTCCGAGGACACTTAGACACAAACAAACATCTGGCGAGGGGCTTCAGCACTGCTTTCATTGGGTGTAATACAATATGGCCCGCGGAGGCCAAAAACAAGATGGGAGTTAGAAAAACATCCAGCTGCATAGCTCCGCATCAGTGTGCTCTCTGCGGTCCGAGCCAGCAGGATATCTCAATACTGTAGCCTACAATACAATGAATAGGGTGTCCACCCACTCTGCCCAGTGGTGATGACATTTCACTTCCTTATGTTATAAAATACATTTTACCAAGACAAATATATTCTTCATGTTCTGAATCGTTCAGTGGGGTCTTTCTCTAACATATCATTAACATTGTATCCAAAAAGTCAGATTTCGTAACATACAGTGGGGGAAAAAAGTATTTAGTCAGCCACCAATTGTGCAAGTTCTCCCACTTAAAAAGATGAGAGAGGCCTGTAATTTTCATCATAGGTACACGTCAACTATGACAGACAAATTGAGAAGAAAAAAAATCCAGGAAATCACATTGTAGGATTTTTTATGAATTTATTTGCAAATTATGGTGGAAAATAAGTATTTGGTCACCTACAAACAAGCAAGATTTCTGGCTCTCACAGACCTGTAACTTCTTCTTTAAGAGGCTCCTCTGTCCTCCACTCGTTACCTGTATTAATGGCACCTGTTTGAACTTGTTATCAGTATAAAAGACACCTGTCCACAACCTCAAACAGTCACACTCCAAACTCCACTATGGCCAAGACCAAAGAGCTGTCAAACGACACCAGAAACAAAATTGTAGACCTGCACCAGGCTGGGAAGACTGAATCTGCAATAGGTAAGCAGCTTGGTTTGAAGAAATCAACTGTGGGAGCAATTATTAGGAAATGGAAGACATACAAGACCACTGATAATCTCCCTCGATCTGGGGCTCCACGCAAGATCTCACCCCGTGGGGTCAAAATGATCACAAGAACAGTGAGCAAATATCCCAGAACCACACGGGGGGACCTAGTGAATGACCTGCAGAGAGCTGGGACCAAAGTAACAAAGCCTACCATCAGTAACACACTACGCCGCCAGGGACTCAAATCCTGCAGTGCCAGACGTGTCCCCCTGCTTCAGCCAGTACATGTCCAGGCCCGTCTGAAGTTTGCTAGAGTGCATTTGGATGATCCAGAAGAGGATTGGGAGAATGTCATATGGTCAGATGAAACCAAAATATAACTTTTTGGTAAAAACTCAACTCGTCTTGTTTGGAGGACAAAGAATGCTGAGTTGCATCCAAAGAACACCATACCTACTGTGAAGCATGGGGGTGGAAACATCATGCTTTGGGGCTGTTTTTCTGCAAAGGTACCAGGATGACTGATCCGTGTAAAGGAAAGAATGACTGGGGCCATGTATCGTGAGATTTTGAGTGAAAATCTCCTTCTATCAGCAAGGGCATTGAAGATGAAACGTGGCTGGGTCTTTCAGCATGACAATGATCCCAAACACACCGCCCGGGCAACGAAGGAGTGGCTTCGTAAGAATCATTTCAAGGTCCTGGAGTGGCCTAGCCAGTCTCCAGATCTCAACCCCATAAAAAATCTTTGGAGGGAGTTGAAAGTCCGTGTTGCCCAGCGACAGCCCCAAAACATCACTGCTCTAGAGGAGATCTGCATGGAGGAATGGGCCAAAATACCAGCAACAGTGTGTGAAAACCTTGTGAAGACTTACAGAAAACGTTTGACCTGTGTCATTGCCAACAAAGGGTATATAACAAAGTATTGAGAAACTTTTGTTATTGACCAAATACTTATTTTCCACCATAATTTGCAAATGAATTCATAAAAAATCCTACAATGTGATTTTCTGGATTTTTTTCTTCTCATTTTGTCTGTCATAGTTGACGTGTACCTATGATGAAAATTACAGGCCTCTCTCATCTTTTTAAGTGGGAGAACTTGCACAATTGGTGGCTGGCTAAATACTTTTTTCCCCCACTGTATAGGTTTATGTCCTCCAGATTTGAGAAGAAGGATGTCAAGTGCAATGGGAAAGTGAGCCTGTCAGTTAGTTCTTGCACAGAATCCAGCCTAGCTGACGCGATGCTATTTTCCAGATTTTTGACAACTTTCTTTCTCAGGCCTCCGTTGATTTAGTCACCTTAATTCTGGCCATCCTACAAGATAAAAACTCCTTTAACTTTTGAACAGATTGTGATAGAGACATGAGGTTTGGACCATTGGTTTTCTTAGATGATTATCTACACAATTAACGTATTATTTTACCCATTGGTCAAAATATGTGTTTTTGATTGGACACCCTACAATGGACGTGCCAAGGGAATCAGGAGATAAACTGTATGCATTGGTTTTGATTGTGCTTGATTTAATGGTCAGTTATCATCATGAGAGTTGGTGGTTCATGTTTGGAGAGGATTTTTCAGGAGACAGAAGAACAGGGAAGATGTTATAGAATGCCAGTTAACAGAACCACATAGACCATCAAGTCCAATTAGTTTCTGAATGTCTTTCGTATTACTCCCACCTCTGAGCTCACACACACAAGCACACGCAGACCCTCACACACGCAGACCCTCACACACACACACACACACACACACACACACACACACATAGCAGACCCTCACACACACACACATACACACAAGCACACGCATACCCTCACACAAACACACACACAAGCAGACCCTCACACAAACACATACACAAGCATACATACTCACAAAAACACACATGCATGCACACACGTGCTCTCAATCACTCACTAACAGAAAAACACACAATATTACAACCTACTCCATACCCGTGGAAAATATTTAAAAGAGCATGCACGCACGCACGCACACACACACAGACCAAAAAAATTGATTCCCATCCAAAACCCTAAATCTAACCCTAACCTTAACCATAATGCTAACCTGAACCTTAACCCCTAATCCTAAACATAACCGTAATCTTAATCCTAATTGTAACCCTAACATCTAAGCCTAAAATTGTATTTTTCCTCATGGGGAGCGGCAAAATGTTCCCACTTGTCCGAATTGTCCTTGTTTTACTATCCTTGTGAGGACTTCTGGGATCCACAAGGATAGTTAAACAAAAACACACACACACACACACAATGCCCTCATTATTAGCATGTACGTCTATCCCCCTCTGGGAAACATAAGCCCTTGCCTGTTGATTACGGGCAACACCCCGACAACAAAACAATACACACACACACACAGAGAGACAAATTAGCCCTGTGTTCCAGAGCCGCTGCAGTGGCTGTGGCAGCCATCGCACTCACAGATGGGTTCATACGAGGCCAGAGCCTTCCCCTTCCTCACCCCTTCTCTTCCAGCCACCATCAGCAGACTTAGGAGGTGTTGGCACTAATGGCCAGGGAAGCAGTCACGTTTATTAAGTGGCAAAACAAATCATTTAAATGAGCCCTTAACATGAATGGCCCAGGCTGCCTTTTTATGCATCGATTTAGCTCTGTTCTGACTGGGACACTGCTGGGAACGGGGTTGCTCACATTCAATAAAACCCACACTTGGTGGGAAGCAGAGACATGCACACACACACACAGATGGAGGCTCATTGCAGGTACAGGCGCAGACAGACACACACACACACACAGTGACATAGACAGAGGCACAATGCAGACAAAGACACACACTCAGACATACACACATGCACTCTTGCACGCACATACGCACAGTACAGCACAGAGCACACCGACCGAACACAGAGCCCGTGCCTTCGAAATGTGTCAAAAGATTTACTGCAGGAAAGCCTTTTTTACCCTGGTGGTTTTCAGTATGAAATGTGTTCCATGCCTTCTCTTCCCAAAGACCCGGTCACTCTCCTACTCCCCCACAGCAGGAGAGAGAGAACATGGGGTTCCAATTGGCTGTCCTGCCCCAGATAGAATGGAAACACACCCACACACAAAGGCAGGTATGGCCTACAAATGTTCTCGGGTGCTGTGTAGGCGTGAGGAGGAGATTGACGATCTGGGCTGGGTTTTGACTGTTTTTTATCAACAATCAAAGGGGATGTTTGACCTGACCTACTGCTCCGTTTTACACAGTGTTCCGCAGTCTTGGCGCGCTTCAAGGCGACTCCGGGGTCATTCTCAAATATCCTTTAGTCTTAATTGAATTATTCAAGCCTCTGGAAAAGGAAAGCTGTGGGAGACATGAGCCTGGAGGACACACGAGCGAGCAGAGGGAGCGACAGCACGAGGGACGGAGAGCTACGTCACAAACCTCTGATGATTTTTACTATGCGTCTCATATCAGAGCAAAAGGTCACGAGGCTTCCTTCACGTCCTCTGCCAAGATCAACCACCACTCTCGGCCTTCCATCTCAAAACGCTCCCCAGTCTTGGAGGGAAAAGAAAGAGGAGGAAGAGGAGGACGAGGAGGAGGAGGGAGAGAAAAAACGTTGGGATGCAGTAGATAATGGAAAAAAGGAGATAAAAGGAAAAGAAAACAGATTTTTCAAATAGTGTCAAGAGAGGCTGTACTGACACGGGGCCACCAGGGGCCACCAGGGACAATAACTGGCATGTGAAATATGCTCCGGGGGACCTACATAAGAAGAGCACCTTTGTCATGACACAGAGGGGAGAGAGGTTGAAGGGGAAACTCTGACATCACTCAGGCATATGTGTGTGTGTGTGTGTGTGTGTGTGTGTGTGTGTATGTACACATTCAGGTGATAGATGTGTGGTTTATGGCCCTGGGAGCCCCTCTGGGCTGATACTCGGTCACACTGATTCAGGAGCACTGATCCATCCAGACAGACCTGGGGCTTCAAACAAGCTTTTGTGAGCTCACTAAACCACCTTATGACATTGAGGGACCAATACTTCAACAGATTGGGGCCTTTATATTTTGTTTAGAGGTAATCAGAGCAATGTATATTTTTGTTTCTAAAAAGTATACCATCATTGCAAATAGAGATGAACACAAATTGCTGTTGTGACACAACACAACTGATTAATTTCAGCCTGTAGTCATACACTGAGCTCCAGTGTACGTAAACATGCTATGTGCATTCTTGGGACAATATAAGCCTAGTTCCTATTCTCCATGCAACTCCAAAGTCTTCAGCTCTATGGCCAACAAGTTGTCGCGTGATAAGATTTCATCATGGCGGCTTCCATTGCAGTTCGTCCAGACATTCTTCTCGAAGGCCCTTGTGAGAATAGAGACCTTATCTCACCACAGACTTAGAGTCTGGCACAATGCACAGTAATACTCCTTTCAAGTGTTTTTGATATCACTGCCTGATTGCATGCGGAAGTGTGTGCGGAAGTGTGTGTTTGTGTGTGTGTGCTTGTGAATACCTGTGCGTGCGTGTGTTTGTGTCTGAGTGTGTGAGTGTACATGCATGCGTTTCCGCTCTGAAGTTGCTTGTTTTTCGTGCAGTAAAGATACTAGATGAGAGGCCAGATAAATCTAAGATGTTGAAGAAATGCTTGGATTAAACCTTCCAAGAACAATAAATAAAGCAATATAAAACTCAGCAAAAAAAGAAACGTCCCTTTTTCTGGACCCTGTCTTTCAAAGACAATTCGTAAAAATCGCAATAACTACACAGATCTTAATTGTAAAGGGTTTAAACACTGTTTCCCATGCTTGTTCAATGAACCATAAACAATTAATGAACATGCACCTGTGGAACGGTCGTTAAGACACTAACAGCTTACTGACGGTAGGCAATTAAGGTCACAGTTATGAAAACGTAGGACACTAAAGAGGCCTTTCTACTGACTCTGAAAAACACCAAAAGAAAGATGCCCAGGGTCCCTGCTCATCTGCGTGAACGTGCCTTAGGCATGCTGCAAGGAGGCATGAGGACTGCAGATGTGGCCAGGGCAATAAATTGCAACGTCTGTACTGTGAGACGCCTAAGACAGCGCTACAGAGAGACAGGACAGACAGCTGATCGTCCTCCACGTGTAACAACACCTGCACAGGATCGGTACATCCGAACATCACACCTGTGGGACAGGTACAGGATGGCAACAACAACTGCCCGAGTTACACCAGGAACGCACAATCCCTCCATCAGTGCTCAGATTGTCCGCAATAGGCCGAGAGAGGCTGGACTGAGGGCTTGTAGGCCTGTTGTAAGGCAGGTCCTCACCAGACATCACCGGCAACAACGTCGCCTATGGGCACTAACCCACCGTCACTGGACCAGACAGGACTGGCAAAAAGATCTTCACTGACGAGTCGCGGTTTTGTCTCACCAGGGGTGATGGTCGGATTCACGTTTATCGTCGAAGGAATGAGCGTTACACCGAGGCCTGTACTCTGGAGGGGGATCGATTTGGAGGTGGAGGGTCCGTCATGGTCTGGGGCAGTGTGTCACAGTATCATCGGACTGAGCTTGTTGTCATTGCAGGCAATCTCAACGCTGTGGTACCCTTCCTGCAGGCTCATCCTGACATGACCCTCCAGCATGACAATGCCACCAGCCATACTGCTCGTTCTGTGCATGATTTCCTGCAAGACAGGAATGTCAGTGTTCTGCCATGGCCAGCGAAGAGCCCGGATCTCAATCCCATTGAGCACGTCTGGGACCTGTTGGATCGGAGGGTGAGGGCTAGGGCCATTCCCCCAGAAATGTCCGGGAACTTGCAGGTGCCTTGGTGGAAGAGTGAGGTAACATCTCACAGCAAGAACTGGCAAATCTGGTGCAGTCCATGAGGAGGAGATGCACTGCAGTACTTAATGCAGCTGGTGTCCACACCAGGTACTAACTGTTACTTTTGATTTTGACCCCTCCCTTTGTTCAGGGACACATTATTCCATTTCTGTTAGTCACATGTCTGTGGAACTTGTTCAGTTTATGTCTCAGTTGTTGAATTTTGTTATGTTCATACAAATATTTACAAATGTTACGTTTGGTGAAAATAAACGCAGTTGACAGTGAGAGGACGTTTCTTTTTTTGCTGAGTTTATATTTCAAGGGGACAGCTGCAATACATTTGAGGTTTCCTACCTATCAAATCTTTAAAAAGTCAAGTGCTATACAGTGAGACCTCACATATTCATATCATTATGTTGTTTTCTTTGGTACAATGTGCCTAACTCAATGTTCTGCAACTCTACAATGTAAAATTAAGATGTTCATATTAGCACAGCCTCAGACAGAGTCACAAGGAGTTGGTGGCAGTGCCACTTCTATCTCTTCTCTTGAATCAGAAGATCCAATATACAGTGGGGAAAAAAAGTATTTAGTCAGCCACCAATTGTGCAAGTTCTCCCACTTAAAAAGATGAGAGAGGCCTGTAATTTTCATCATAGGTACACGTCAACTATGACAGACAAAATGAGAAAAAGAAATCCAGAAAATCACATTGTAGGATTTTTTATGAATTCATTTGCAAATTATGGTGGAAAATAAGTATTTGGTCACCTACAAACAAGCAAGATTTCTGGCTCTCACAGACCTGTAACTTCTTCTTTAAGAGGCTCCTCTGTCCTCCACTCGTTACCTGTATTAATGGCACCTGTTTGAACTTGTTATCAGTATAAAATACACCTGTCCACAACCTCAAACAGTCACACTCCAAACTCCACTATGGCCAAGACCAAAGAGCTGTCAAAAGACACCAGAAACAAAATTGTAGACCTGCACCAGGCTGGGAAGACTGAATCTGCAATAGGTAAGCAGCTTGGTTTGAAGAAATCAACTGTGGGAGCAATTATTAGGAAATGGAAGACATACAAGACCACTGATAATCTCCCTCGATCTGGGGCTCCACGCAAGATCTCACCCCGTGGGGTCAAAATGATCACAAGAACGGTGAGCAAATATCCCAGAACCACACGGGGGGACCTAGTGAATGACCTGCAGAGAGCTGGGACCAAAGTAACAAAGCCTACCATCAGTAACACTACGCCGCCAGGGACTCAAATCCTGCAGTGCCAGACGTGTCCCCCTGCTTAAGCCAGTACATGTCCAGGCCCGTCTGAAGTTTGCTAGAGTGCATTTGGATGATCCAGAAGAGGATTGGGAGAATGTCATATGGTCAGATGAAACCAAAATAGAACTTTTTGGTAAAAATTCAACTTGTCGTGTTTGGAGGACAAAGAATGCTGAGTTGCATCCTAAGAACACCATACCTACTGTGAAGCATGGGGGTGGAAACATCATGCTTTGGGGCTGTTTTTCTGCAAAGGGACCAGGACGACTGATCCGTGTAAAGGAAAGAATGAATGGGGCCATGTATCGTGAGATTGAGTGAAAACCTCCTTCCATCAGCAAGGGCATTGAAGATTAAACGTGGCTGGGTCTTTCAGCATGACAATGATCCCAAACACACCGCCCGGGCAACAAAGGAGTGGCTTCGTAAGAAGCATTTCAAGGTCCTGGAGTGGCCTAGCCAGTCTCCAGATCTCAACCCCATAGAAAATCTTTGGAGGGAGTTGAAAGTCTGTGTTGCCCAGCGACAGCTCCAAAACATCACTGCTCTAGAGGAGATCTGCATGGAGGAATGGGCCAAAATACCAGCAACAGTGTGTGAAAACCTTGTGAAGACTTACAGAAAACTTTTGACCTGTGTCATTGCCAACAAAGGGTATATAACAAAGTATTGAGAAACTTTTGTTATTGACCAAATACTTATTTTCCACCATAATTTGCAAATAAATTCATTAGAAATCCTACAATGTGATTTTCTGGATTTCTTTTTCTCATTTTGTCTGTCATAGTTGACGTGTACCTATGGTGAAAATTACAGGCCTCTCTCATCTTTTTAAGTGGGAGAACTTGCACAATTGGTGGCTGACTAAATACTTTTTTTCCCCACAGTTTTTTCTGCGATATTATAAGGAATAAGACATAACCCCATTACCTCAATACAGCACAATAACAAGATACACAGCAGACACCCCATCAACCAACAGTTTGTCTCACATTGATGACACGTATGAGAAGTTCCATCACTCCTATGGTTCAGATGTTGACACATCACTTAGCGAGGAGCTCCACTGGCCTAGCCTAGCGTCAATGACTCACTGCTGAGTGATGCACTCATACTGCCAAATCAGACAGTGGAGAGTAAACCTAACATATGTAGGAATATCAGCAAAGACAGTATACATAATTGTAATAATAACAATGGAAACCATTGGTGTCAAACAAAAAGTGCTAAGTCATTTTACCTTAAATCCCCTATACATCTTCCTTAGATACAAGAGGCAGACCTAGGTCGCATACATTTGAGGTTGCTTCTCAAGTATTTGAAAGCATTTGACATACGGTATATACAGTGGGGGAAAAAAGTATTTAGTCAGCCACCAATTGTGCAAGTTCTCCCACTTAAAAAGATGAGAGAGGCCTGTAATTTTCATCATAGGTACACGTCAACTATGACAGACAAAATGAGGAGAAAAAAATCCAGAAAATCACATTGTAGGATTTTTTATGAATTTATTTGCAAATTATGGTGGAAAATAAGTATTTGGTCAATAACAAAAGTTTCTCAATACTTTGTTATATACCCTTTGTTGGCAATGACACAGGTCAAACGTTTTCTGTAAGTCTTCACAAGGTTTTCACACACTGTTGCTGGTATTTTGGCCCATTCCTCCATGCAGATCTCCTCTAGAGCAGTGATGTTTTGGGGCTGTCGCTGGGCAACACGGACTTTCAACTCCCTCCAAAGATTTTCGATGGGGTTGAGATCTGGAGACTGGCTAGGCCACTCCAGGACCTTGAAATGCTTCTTACGAAGCCACTCCTTCGTTGCCCGGGCGGTGTGTTTGGGATCATTGTCATGCTGAAAGACCCAGCCACGTTTCATCTTCAATGCCCTTGCTGATGGAAGGAGGTTTTCACTCAAAATCTCACGATACATGGCCCCATTCATTCTTTCCTTTACACGGATCAGTCGTCCTGGTCCCTTTGCAGAAAAACAGCCCCAAAGCATGATGTTTCCACCCCCATGCTTCACAGTAGGTATGATGTTCTTTGGATGCAACTCAGCATTCTTTGTCCTCCAAACACGACGAGTTGAGTTTTTACCAAAAAGTTATATTTTGGTTTCATCTGACCATATGACATTCTCCCAATCCTCTTCTGGATCATCCAAATGCACTCTAGCAAACTTCAGACGGGCCTGGACATGTACTGGTTTAAGCAGGGGGACACGTCTGGCACTGCAGGATTTGAGTCCCTGGCGGCGTAGTGTGTTACTGATGGTAGGCTTTGTTACTTTGGTCCCAGCTCTCTGCAGGTCATTCACTAGGTCCACCTGTGTGGTTCTGGGATTTTTGCTCACCTTTCTTGTGATCATTTTGACCCCACAGGGTGAGATCTTGCGTGGAGCCCCAGATCGAGGGAGATTATCAGTGGTCTTGTATGTCTTCCATTTCCTAATAATTGCTCCCACAGTTGATTTCTTCAAACCAAGCTGCTTACCTATTGCAGATTCAGTCTTCCCAGCCTGGTGCAGGTCTACAATTTTGTTTCTGGTGTCGTTTGACAGCTCTTTGGTCTTGGCCATAGTGGAGTTTGGAGTGTGACTGTTTGAGGTTGTGGACAGGTGTCTTTTATACTGATAACAAGTTCAAACAGGTGCCATTAATACAGGTAACAAGTGGAGGACAGAGGAGCCTCTTAAAGAAGAAGTTACAGGTCTATGAGAGCCAGAAATCTTGCTTGTTAGTAGGTGACCAAATACTTATTTTCCACAATAATTTGCAAATAAATTCATTAAAAATCCTACAATGTGATTTTCTGGATTTTTTTTCCTCAATTTGTCTGTCATAGTTGACGTGTACCTATGATGAAAATTACAGGCCTCTCTCATCTTTTTAAGTGGGAGAACTTGCACAATTGGTGGCTGACTAAATACTTTTTTTCCCCACTGTATTTGACCCAAGTCTGGTTTGAGGCTGCAGATACCTGTGGAGCTCCATTGTGGGAACCCTACCTTTAAACTTCAATTTAGCGCTTTACAGTAAAATGGGTTTCTCTGCCTCCCACAGAGAAACTTAACCCTCTCTTGAACATTCCACCTTAACTATCCCTCCAAATCCACTTTTTGGACCTGGCCCAATTTTATCCCTGGGAAATCCGGTCGGAATTCTTTGAAAAAGGATTCTGAGGGGGGAAGGGGGGAGAAGAGAGAGAGAGAGGGGTGAGACGTCCAGACATCCCGGGACCCGCTGCTGCCGCCTCCACTTCCTCTGTCTGCCACTCACCATTATGGTTCATATTAGAGAGCTTATGCAAGGCTCAGTACTAATGCTGCCCCTTATGGACAGAGAGCAGGCAGGGGATGACGGAGGGAGCGCAGGGCACAGTGGGGCTTTTTGGGAGTGGAGGGGGCCATGGAGACAGAGAGAATGTGTTTTGAGGAGAAGAGGATGAAGAGAGGTGAAGGGGAGAGGGGGGAGGTGTTGTATGTTTTATTCTCAGTAGACAGAGTCTTTAAAATCATACACAGTATTATATTCTTGACTAAATGGGTTTAGGCCATGGAGGAAAAAAAGTCTGAAATGTTTGCACGCATCTGTGAACTCAAACTCACAAACAAAACCAAAAACCTCCCCCAAAACAATCCGCACACGGAGGCGATCTAAAACAATTACCATTGGAGCACACAGCCATTTCTCAGAAATACCTAGGACGTGTATTCTACATCCCCAATCTGGTATTGCTGGCAAAAAGAAAACAGAAAACCTCCAAGTCAAGCAGTCAGAGCTGAGAAAACAACAGAGTTCTCTGAGAAGAGGTGAAGGGGTTGTCTTCTCAGGGCTAGAGCAACAGTGGACTTGACAGGAGATGAGCAGGGCCATGGGGCCACAGGGGTAAGAGCATAGGAGAACATAGGGGATATAAGTGTTAAGGAGAAGGCCAGAACGGGGGGCAGGGGTCCCAGTGAAAAGGGGGCGTAGGGGGCAGCTGCCATCTCCCTCCCGGGCTGGGGAGTCCCGTCACGTCAGAGCAGAGGTGGCCTTTGATACCCTGACAGGCCAGAGGACCCAGGTCAGGGAGAGGATTAGCCTATGGGCCAGGGGGTCTCAGAAGGCTAGGGTCACTCACTCCCACCCGCCATCACCCCCACTAACCCTCCTCTCAGCCCACCCGTAACCACTCCATGATTTACCCCCAACCAGTCCATCATTCCACCTCTCTCCCTCTCCTCTTCATCCCACCCCCTGCTCACCCCCTTCATAACTCACCCCCACTAGCCTGACCTCCCACCCCTCACCCTCTCATACATCCAACCCTGAATGGATATAGGGAGCCAGGGAGGCCTCTACTCCCGCTAATGTGCCCCATTTCAGAGGAAGGGCAGTGGGCTGAGTGTGGGAGGTCAGCCCTCTGTCTATGGAAACAGGCCAGGGGAGCCAGTGAACCATGATGATCCAGCAAACTAACTATGGGTCAATCAAAACACTCCAGCAGAAAAACCATGGGTCAACCACAACACTTCCGCCGACTTCAAAACATGTCAAAAGATCTGAGTGACCCCCAAACTATTCCTCAACCACCCCTATCTAATCTCTGTGTGTGTGTGTGTGTGTGTGTGTGTGTGTGTGTGTGTGTGTGTGTGTGTGTGTGTGTGTGTGTACAATTGACTCTCCTATGATGAGGAATCCTTTGCTGTGAGTTGACCTGGACCTTTCTCTCTGGGAATGAGGTCAAACTCCTCTTACACAACAAAAGAGTTAGCCAACACTGGCTATCACCATAAAGATCCACCCAAGGCCATTGAAATGCAACAAGACCATAGACCACAATGCACCACCAATAGACACTCACAATTGACATTCTACTAGCTTCAGAGCTTCAAGAGCAATTGCTGTGGCCACAATTCCACTATGTACACTAGTGCTTGCGCTAGCACATTACAATTACATCTTGTCATGAAGTTTATTCATCATTTATTAATCATTATTCCCACATTTGTAAATGTTAGTAAGTTAGTTATTCACACATTTATAACAACTTTTAAAGTATGCAATAATGGCCTCCCAAGTGTCGCAGCGGTCTAAGGCACTGCAGTGCTTGAGGCGTCACTACAGATCCGTGTTCGATCCCGGGCTGTGTCGCAGCCGGCAGCGACCGGGAGACACCTGAGATGACGCACAATTGGCCCAGCATCGTCCGGGTTAGGGGAGGGTTTGGCCGGCCGGGATGTCCTTGTCCCATTGCGCTCTAGCGACTCCTGCGGTGGGCCGGGCGCATGCGCGCTGACACGGTCCCCAGTTGTACGGTGTTTCCTCCAACACATTGGTGCGGCAGGCTTCTGGGATAAGCGAGCAGTGTGACGCATGGCTCTCGACCTTCGCCTCTCCCGAGTCCGTACGGGAGTTGCAGCGATGGGACAAGACTGTAACTACCAATTGGATATCACGAAATTGGGGAGAAAAAAGTTGACAACGATTTAAGAGATCATTCACAATACGTTTAATATACACTACCGTTCAAAAGTTTGGGGTCACTTAGAAATGTCCTTGTTTTCGAAAGAAAAGCAATTTTTTTGTCCATTAAAATAACATCAAATTGATCAGAAATACAGTGTAGACATTGTTAATGTTGTAAATGGCTATTGTAGCTGGAAACGCCTGATTTTTAATGGAATATCTACATAGTCCTGTGTTCCAATGGCACGTTGTGTTTGCTAATCCAAGTTTATCATTTTAAAAGGCTAATTCATCATTAGAAAACCCTTTTGCGATTATGTTAGCACAGCTGAAAACTGTTGTGCTGATTAAAGAAGCAATACAACTGGCCTTCTTGAGACTAGTTGAGCATCTGGAGCATCAGTGTCACGCCCTGACTCATGGGACTCTTGTATGTTGAGTCAGGGTGTGGATATTCTATGTTGTATTTTCTATGTTGGCATTCTATGTTGTGTGTTTCTATGTTTGGCCGGGTGTTATTCCCAATCAGAGGCAGCTGTCGCTCGTTGTCTCTGATTGGGGATCATACTTAGGCTGTCTATTGGCAATCACTAGTTGTGGGATCTTTTTCCATGTTAGAGGCTTGTATTGTGTTTAGCCTTAGGACTTCACGTGTCGTTGGTTTGTTGTTTTGTTCGTGTGTTTATCGGTGAAATAAACATGTACGCATTTCACGCTGCGCCTTGGTCTGACCCGTCCTTCAATGAACGTGACAGAAGATCCCACCAAACACGGACCAAGCAGATTGCCCAGGAGCAGACATCCTGGACATGGGAGGAGATCCTGGACGGAAAGGGATCCTGGACATGGGAGGAGATTCAGGCTGGGATGGATCGCCGTCCTTGGGAGGAGACAGTGGAGGCCCGGTTTAGAGAGGAGCAACGGCAACGCATAAGGCGCCGGCCGAGGAGGAAGCCCGAGAGACAGCCCCAATAAAACATTTTGGGGGGGCTAAAAGGGTGGTCGGGGATCGATGGAGAAGAGCCCCGACCACTGCACTATGGGGGCTCAGGGAGGAGTCCTCACGGGAGGAGGACTGGGCGCGTAGAGTGAAAGACTGGTACAGTCGGAGATCTCGAACGTCAGTTCCCAGTCCGGTACACCTCGTGCCTGCGTCTTGCACCAAGCTAGTGGTGCGTGTGCCCAGTCCGGCCCGGCCCATTCCTGTTCCTCGCACCAAGCCGGTGGTGCGTGTCGCTAGCCTGGTACGGCCCGTTCCTGCTCCCCGCACCAAGCCAGTGGTGCGTGTTCCCAGTCTGGCCCGGCCCGTTCCTGTTCCTCACACCAAGCCAGTGGTGCGTGTCACCAGTCCGGCCGGGCCCGTGCCTGCTCCTCGCACCAGACCAGTGGTGCGTGTGTCCAGTCCGGCACGGCCCGTGCCCGTTTCACCGGTGCCTGGTCCGGACCAGACCAGGAGCGCAACAGGGAGGCTGAGAGAATGTGGTCGTCACGCCCGGAGCCGGACCCTTCCCTGTCATGTCAGGTTGGTGCGGTGTGATTCCCAATCAGAGGCAGCTGTCGCTCGTTGTCTCTGATTGGGGATCATACTTAGGCAGCCTATTGGCAATCACTAGTTGTGGGATCTTGTTCCGTGTTAGAGGCTTGTATTGTGTTTAGCCTTAGGACTTCACGTGTCGTTGGTTTGTTGTTTTGTTCGTGTGTTTATCGGTGAAATAAACATGTACGCATTTCACGCTGCGCCTTGGTCTGACCCGTCCTTCAACGAACGTGACGATCAGCAATTATGAGTTCGATTACAGGCTCGAAATGGCCAGAAACAAATAACTTTCTTCTGAAACTCATCGGTCTATTCTTGTTTTGAGAAATGAAGGTTATTCCATGCAAGAAATTGCCAAGAAACTGAACATCTCGTACAGCGCTGTGTACTACTCCCTTCACAGAACAGCGCAAACTGGCTCTAACCAGAATAGAAAGAGGAGTGGGGGGCCCCGGTGCACAACTGAGCAAGAGGAAAAATACATTAGAGTGTCTAGATTGAGAAACAGACGCCTCACAGGTCCTCAACTGGCAGCTTCATTAAATAGTACCTGCAAAACACCAGTCTCAACGTCAACAGTGAAGAGGCGACTCCGGGATGCTGACCTTCTAGGCAGAGTTGCAAAGAAAAAGCCATATCTCAGACTGGCCAATAAAAAGAAAAGATTAAGATGGGCAGTCTGAGATATGGCTTTTTCTTTGCAACTAAAATAGCCATTTACAACATTAACAATGTCTACACTGTATTTCTGATCAATTTGATTGTTATTTAAATGGACAAAATAATTGCTTTTCTTTCGAAAACAAGGACATTTCTAAATGACCCCAAACTTTTGAATGGTAGTGTAGGTCCTTATAAACCATTTACTAATCATTAGTAAAGTGTTTTTGTGGGGTCTAATCTAAAGTGAGGGCTATTTATACTTTATAAATACGTCATAAATATTTTTAATGGCCAGTGTTATTTCTCACAAAAATATAGATATGCCATTGGTAGACATTCCAGCAGTACCCAACGCTCCTTAACCGATGTCTGTGCCCCTGTGGAAATCTAATTAGCATAATAAAACAATCCCCATCAAAATCCGTCTGTTTAAGTTAGATATGTCTGTTTTTTGCATGGGCTGCGTCTCAATCCACCGCATCCGCCGATGTCGGCCTTCTGCATCTGTGGTGGAAAGTGGCAGAACTACAGCGCAGTTTGTCAGACCAGGAGACCCGAAAATCAGTCTTCTTATGAAAACATAGCGTCTGAATGGTTTGGGCTACAAACTAATATGACCACTCTATGGGAAAATGAGAGTTCTCGGTTTTGCTCTCCATTTTGCTCTACGACCCCACAAGTGTCACAGGACTCGTCTGAAGGTAACCCGGGCCGAAAAAATGAATGGAAGGGAATGGGGCATTTACACGTCAAAGGTGTACAGATAATTCCACTATAAAAATTAAAATAATAATCAGACTTTCTTATATCTCTCAGGTAAAGGACAGACCTTTCAGAACATACTCCTTTTGATTTATTTTTGGACTATCTGTTTTTCCATGTATGAATCTGTTATTAAATGTGTTTTTAGGGGCTAATAGCAGTAAGGCCAAATTCAATGTTTCATCAAATAATTTTATTTTATTTAATTTTTTATACCTACAGGGGTCCTAAAATTCAAAAATAAAATAGCTAAATGGTCCTTGGTATGACCATCTTAAAACAATTCCATATGTTAGCTTAGTAGGAACCCATCCCGGGCCCTTAGACCATAAGGGGATGTTTTAAGTTCTCAAAATAGCCTGGAGCATATCATTGGTAAAAGAATAAGCACACAACACAGGATGTTTAAGGAAATATATTTTCACAAAAACTGTTGTAAAACAACTGCTGCAAGGACATGAGGAAGAGTTGTAATGCAAATGTTTTGCCAATTTTGTCAACCTTGTGAACCCGAACGAATCATAAAACAGGGAGATGTAGCTGGCCGGACCAGCCAGTTTTTCTCAAGTGGATTTTTATCCATTCATTACTACTGATATGTGATTGACATTTAGAGGTATTTGCAGGTAGAAATGTTACATGTATAACCTTTAAATGCTTCCAGTGCTTCAGTATTTTAACCACATACTTTTTTCATACTTTGCTTTGTTTGGCTGCCCTTTTACTGGGCCTTTAATGGTAGTAACTCTTTAAATGTAATTAGGATAGTTCAGCAAAATTAGGTATTCAGATATTTGTTTCCTTACTTCATAAGCAGTCTATGAACTACTCGAAGAAGTGACTGCAATCCACACTTTGGGTTTGGTAGAAAAGTCACTGCCAACAAACGCTAATGTAAGCATTTTCGGAGGAAAAACATGACTTTACTCAGCATAGAGTGTATATGAAGTTACACATCACACTACTACAACAGTGTTACTGTTTTGGAATGAAATGTTTAATATATTTTCTTAAACATCCTCTGTATTGTGTGCTTATTGTTTAACCATTGATATGTTCCAGGGGCCATTTTGAGACCCTGGACGGAGCAGGACCTGATGATGGAGCATCAGGTACTGCTGGAATGTCCATCTCTTTGTGAGAAATAACACTCGGCATTCAAAACATTTATAAAGTATTTATAAAGTATAAATAGCCCTCACTTTAGACTCTGCAAAAATACTTTACTAATGATAAGTAACTGGTTTATAAGGACCTATATTAAACATCTTATGAATGATCTTATGAAACATTATGACATACTTGAAAATATGTTTATGAATGTGTGAATAACTAGCTTACTAACATTTACAAATGTGGGAGTAATGATTAATAAATGAATAAACTATTTACTAATACATTATAAATGCTTTATTACAAGGTGTTATTATAATGTGCTACGTGCAGGCATACCCTCTATATCTTGCATAACAAGCATACTCACCCTAACGTGTCTTATCACCCACTTTCCTTCTTATGTGAACCATGCTGACAGCACGATAGTGAAATTGCAGAACACATGGCCACGCCACGGAGAGTGCTACCTTTATCTAGTCAGCACATTCCACGAAAGCACAAAACTCTGACACGTGCACAGATAATGCCATCAACAAGACATTTGTTTTCCCCAGCAACTCCCCCCAAAATTTGGCAAGCAATAAATGACCTTTGACTAGAGAAGTGGGTGTTGGGCAGTGGATTTGAAACCATCAAACTGGTGGTGGCCCACCAATACGCCTGAGGGTGTTTGAAAAGAACACATTGAAACGTCATGACATTTATAATTATAGGAGACATTTTCACTGAGGTTTCTAATTTGGGATTTGAAAATAAATTTCTTCCGACCCCAAAACACTAACTGCAAAACATTTCTGAGATCGTCAAAATCGTCAAAAACACTTAATTCTACAGGTGCCAGAGAGAGGGGAGGTAGGCTGAGGCCCATCCCAGAGGGGAGATATACTGAGCCCACAGCCCAGATCTCTGGTGCCTGGCTGGGGTAGACAGAGCATGGGCCAGGAAGACCACACCAGCTGCTCCTCTGGACACAGGCAGGCGGGCAGGCAGGGCCCAGGCTTAAATCAGCCTGCAGCTGCAGCGCTTGCCTCAGCATATTAACTTTGGCTCCGCTTCACACCCTGACCAAGAACAACTTGGTGCAAAAATATGATTTTTTTCCCCCACACAGGGTCAATGAGGAGATTGGGCTCGGGATCAGATTAATTGGCAGTGTGAAGAGATAATGCTTACTCTGCCATTTCTCACCCATTAACCAGAGAACGCAGCAATCCTGGTGTATCATTAACCTACGTTAGGCCAATACAGTAAAACCCACACAGGTCGCTTGTAATTGACAGTAAACAGCTAACCACCCGGTCTGGTTCCTCACCTGTCAGTGTATCGCCTGGCAGGGTTGTTCAACACCACGCCGTGGGGGGCATGGGAGAATGGTGGCTGGCGCAGCAGTCGGTAGCGGAGCGGCTGGCAGTAGCAACACAGCAGGCAGTTGGGCTTAGACGCCAGCAGGGTAGCATCAATCTCCAGGTGCTGCTCCATGGTGAAGAACTGCACGCCGTACACCTCCTCCTCCACGTCCAGCTTCAGCGTCAGCGGCGTGTCACAGAACACGTTACTAGGGCCCAACGAAAGGTTGTTTCCACTGACGGTCAGGAGCAGGATGTTGTGGATGGCAGGAAGGGCTGTCTCCTCGGGGCTGAAGAAGGTGACCCATACAGTGAGGGAGTCGGGCACCAATGGGTGCGGGAACTCTAGCTGGAGCATGCAGCCCTGCAGGGGGCACTCGGACAGCCCCACGGCCCCCTGCTCGATGCCGGCGTTGGGGCTCCAGGTGCGCACGCTGGGCTCACATGCCTGCTCCACGTCTGGAGGTCCTGGGGGTCAAAAGAACAGAGGTACAGCAGATCAGACATAACATATAAATAACTATAAAAGAAATACACACTCAGACACAACAAACACATACAGTGAGGGAAAAAAGTATTTCATCCCCTGCTGATTTTGTACGTTTGCCCACTTACAAAGACATGATCAGTCTATAATTTTAATGGTAGGTTTATTTGAACAGTGAGAGACAGAATAACAACAAACAAATCCAGAAAAACGCATGTAAAAAATGTTATGAATTGATATGCATTTTAATGAGGGAAATAAGTATTTGACCCCTCTGCAAAACATGACTTAGTACTAGGTGGCAAAACCCTTGTTGGCAATCACAGAGGTCAGACGTTTCTTGTAGTTGGCCACCAGGTTTGCACACATCTCAGGAGGGATTTTGTCCCACTCCTCTTTGCAGATCTTCTCCAAGTCATTAAGGTTTCGAGGCTGACGTTTGGCAACTCAAACCTTCAGCTCCCTCCACAGATTTTCTATGGGATTAAGGTCTGGAGACTGGCTAGGCCACTCCAGGACCTTCATGTGCTTCTTCTTGAGCCACTCCTTTGTTGCTTTGGCCATGTGTTTTGGGTCATTGTCATGCTAGAATACCCATCCACGACCCATTTTCAATGCCCTGGCAGAGGGAAGGAGGTTCTCACCCAAGATTTGACAGTACATGGCCCCGTCCATCGTCCCTTTGATGCAGTGAAGTTGTCCTGTCCCCTTAGCAGAAAAACACCCCCAAAGCATAATGTTTCCACCTCCATGTTTGACGGTGGGGATGGTGTTCTTGGGGTCATAGTCAGCATTCCTCCTCCTCCAAACACAGCGAGTTCAGTTGATGCCAAAGAGCTCCATTTTGGTCTCATCTGACCACAACACTTTCACCCAGTTCTCCTCTGAATCATTCAGATGTTCATTGGCAAACTTCAGACGGCCCTGTATATGTGCTTTCTTGAGCAGGGGGACCTTGCGGGCACTGCAGGATTTCAGTCCTTCACGGCGTAGTGTGTTACCAATTGTTTTCTTGGTGACTATGGTCCCAGCTGCCTTGAGATCATTGACAAGATCCTCCCGTGTAGTTCTGGGCTGATTCCTCCCACCTCCACAAGGTGAGATCTTGCATGGAGCCCCAGGCCGAGGGAGATTGACAGTTATTTTGTGTTTCTTCCATTTGCGAATAATCGCACCAACTGTTGTCACCAATATTCCAGCCTTGTGTAGGTCTACAATCTTGCCCCTGACATCCTTGGAGAGCTCTTTGGTCTTGGCCATGGTGGAGAGTTTGGAATCTGATTGATTGATTGCTTCTGTGGACAGGTGTCTTTTATACAGGTAACAAACTGAGATTAGGAGCACTCCCTTTAAGAGTGTGCTCCTAATCTCAGCTCGTTACCTGTATAAAACACACCTGGGAGCCAGAAATCTTTCTGATTGAGAAGGGGTCAAATACTTATTTCCCTCATTAAAATGCAAATCAATTTATAAAATTTTTGACATACGTTTTTCTGGATTTCTTAGTTGTTATTCTGTCTCTCACTGTTCAAATAAACCTACCATTAAAATTATAAACTGATCATTTCTTTGTCAGTGGGCAAACGTAAAAAATCAGCAGGGGATCAAAAAATGTTTTCCCTCACTGTATCAGACTAAATGAAATACAATAGAAAACAAAGGTTAGGTCAATGCATTTGCAAACATGACCATGTGTGGTTGTTTGAATTAGTTTACAGGCAAGGAAGAGCTGCAGGTGCATGAACCCCTAGTAGGGGGAAGTGCTGTCGATAAAATACAAAAATAAAGAATGTGTATATAGAACAGTGGTATGACTGACTACAAATGGCTGTTGTCAGTGAAGTATCATGGCTGAATGAGTATTTGGCTTTTCTCAGCAATGGACTGCATGCGACAGACATGGGACTGAGTTCATTGTCAGTAAAGCAGGGGAGGCAGCAGACAAGCTGCCTGTGTTCCTCCTGAGAGAGGCCCTGCACAGGGTTCTCACTTCAGTGGCAGTCATTACAACACCAAACAGCACTCCTCCAGCCATATTTGGAGTCCAAAGCTACCTCGTATTATCCAGAGTGACGTATACCAACATTCATCAAGCGCTTTGAAAAGCCAGCGTTATGGGAGACACTGTGTTCTCCCTGTTTTCCTTTTGTGCACTTCCAAACTGGCAACCGACAAACCCATTTGCTAACCTCAATTCTGGGCACTGCACAAAATTCCAGTGTTTAATCAAGTGAGCACTGAATTCGGTTTCCAGGCCACATTATCTCAACACATTTATTATTGTAAGTGTGTGTGTGGCCAGAGTAGAGGTAACTTTGAAAAAAAGGAGAGAAAAGAAACTGAGGAACTGAGATACTCAGAGTTTTGCACCCAGCCTCTCTCTCTCATAATGTGCCCCTCACATTCTGTGGGGAGTTTTTCATTGACTTTTTGAGGAAAGGAGTTTTAGCCACCGAAAATATTTTGTAATGTCAGCTGTTATGATGGGCTGTCCTCCTGCTCTAGAACTCCTACTACGGACGCCAGAGGTTCGAGATTTACGATGACACAGGATGGGGATGTCATCCATCATAAGATCATCTATAGAGTAAGTAAAACATATGCATAAAGATTATATGCAACCATGGCAAGACCCAGGTCTATTTTTCAACACTGTAGAATTACAAGTACAGTAATTTTGAGTATTACAGATTTTATCCTTAAAATCCAACCAAGACAGCACCTTTTCATTAGGGTTAAATCTACTCTCTGGTACAAAAACAGCTCTATAGCGTTTGACCTAGCCTTGCCTCCCAGGCTGCTGAAAGGCCCTCAAGGTGTTCAGACAATCCAAACCTGGCCTTTGAATAGGAGGCCTTGCTTTCTCACTTGATTTGCTAATCCCATGTGGGTATCAACCTGTCTAGGAGATCGCTTGTTCTAGGAAAGGGGGAAAGAGACATTGGGAGGAATTCCAGCTTAATTGCAATAGGGTTGAATGTGTAGTGTTTCGCCCTCTGGCATCATGTGGGAATCAGACAGTGTGGAATTGTGGAGCGCGTAGAAACAGGGGACTGGAATTAACTTGGATACGGATAGATAAACAGAGGGATATGTCCGTGCATGCACTCTGCTTTCTAAGAAAGGGGCCTTCCTCTCCGTCATAAGTCACACTCTCTATAACAAACTCACAACAGACTGACTTGCACTGAAGTAACCATTGTCCTCAGAAGAGGCTGGTGGGAGGAGCAATAGGAGGACAGGCTCATTGTAATGGCTGGAATGGAATAAATGGAATGGAGTCAAACACACAACAGACTGACTGACTTGCACTGAAGTAACTTTCGTTACTTGTATTCATGCCATGACCTCTAACTAGAGGCCATGAGAGGAACCACAATGGAAATATGTCTTGCTCACTTGTGTTTTGTCCCTTGAGAGCCTTACTGTGTCATCTGTGTGAACACAGTCATAGCTGTATGACAGCATATATCTTTCAATTGATACATGAAATGAATCAACGATTCCTCATAGCAGTCAATCTTTAAGAACTTCCTCTAGTCTAGAAGGCCAATAAACGTCAGTCTGTCATTCATTCATTCCTTCTCTCTGCATATAATATCTGCAGTCTAAACAGTTGGCGTGGGTGACAGGGGTGAGGGATGGAGAACGTGGTGGGAAGGGTGAGTGATGGGGAAAGCAGAGGGCCTGAAGGAGGGGTGGTGACACTGACAGCCCAGCTCCTCTCCTCTCCCTCGCCTGGGGACTTTGCAGATATTTCCTTCGGCACACATCCACCAGTCCTCTCCTCCTTTTCCAGATCAACCTCGCTGGCCTCCACTCAACATCCCAATGTTGAAAAAAACACAACCTTGTCCTGGCGTGCAGATGCTTTTATATAGTGCAACTCTTTTATAGGATATCGGAGGGAATTCCTGTGACATTATACAATGAAATGAACCGGAACACTGAATTGGAATGTTCTGGGTTCTAGGTTCCACTGTGATTCATTATTGCTAAGAGTTTCGCCAAGAAGCCAAACAAGAGAAACAAGCAATGTCATTAAGACATTCTAAAAGCGTGAGTAGCTTTTGGAACATTTGGAGCGTTGCAGCAATAAAAACATTGTTGGATTTGAAAATATGCTACTGAGGAATTGGAAGGTTTTGGAGATGGAACAGGCCATCGGTCAATGCAATCGGGCACGCGGCAGGGGAGTATTTTCTAATATTTTGCGTCATACGCAATGCAACAAGGTCCTGGCCAAGGTTCTGGCTGATTTGTCATTTGTATTGTATTGCCTTCAGGGAGTATCGCTTAAACTGAGGTAGCGCGCGTCAGGATTGATATTCTCCAGAATAAGTGTGTTTATGAGTGTGTGAGCGTACAGTACATGCATGACTGCGCATTCTCTGTTAGTCTCTGTATGCATCCATGTCTCTATCCAATCCCTCTCCATCAACAAGTCATTATCTCATGAGTATCATTAAAGTGCTAGTGGAGATAAAGCAGGGGAAGCTGTTCTTTCTCTTCAGGTACTTTGTGTCTGAACCCTGTCGCCCTGAGTCCCTGCAGTGTGTAGCACTGACAGCAATGGAGCAGAGCCCAGTGAGTTGTTCTCCAAGACAGACAGTGAGAGCACACACACTCACCAAACACACACTGCATCACATAATGTACTCCTGAGTGGCGCAGTGGTCTAAGGCACTGCATCGCAGTGCTAACTGTGCCACTAGAGATCCTGGTTCGAATCCAGGCTCTGTCGCAGCCGGCCGCGACCGGGAGACTCGTGGGCGGCGCACAATTGGCCCTGCGTCGTCCAGGGTAGGGGAGGGAATGGCCGGCAGGGATGTAGCTCAGTTGATAGAGCATGGCGTTTGCAACGCCAGGGTTGTGGGTTCGATTCCCACGGGGGGCCAGTATAAAAAAAAAAATGTATTCACTAACTGTTAGTCGTTCTGGATAAGAGCGTCTGCCAAATGACTAAAATGTAAATAATGCAGTGAGGCTTGACACTGCCCCGCCTTCAAAGGAGGCCGCTGTTAATGAAAGCATGGCCCTGACATCTGGGCCAGTCAGACAGGAACACTTGGCGATGCACGGCTTGGTGCAGCAAGCACATATACACATTAATACGCACACTGACAAATGCCATGTGTGCACACACACAGACAATTTACAAGACCCTCATTGAACAAACCCTCTCCAGATACACACACACATACAAACAGAGACCTATACATGTGTGCACTCGTGACTTTGCACACACATCCCAGGTCCTTCACGTCCATCCACACACACTCCTGCTTACAATCAGCTGCAGGATCCTCCTCCTGAATGTCACAAACCACATGCAATTCGCTTAACTATCTTGGGTGGTTTCCACATAGTTTCTCCAATCCACATGCTTTCTTCCCTCTCTTTTTTCATGCTCTGGTTTTCTCTTCCCCCAGCCATATTTTTCATGGGTATAGAGCAGTAAAGATTTACGAGGGGTGCTCCAGCTCTCTTTCTGACCATGCCAGGGTTTCCTAGCTACAGAAGTGTTGGAACACGAGCCAGGGGACTGACAGGTGTCAGGCGTGTTACAGACGCACACACGCACACATATATGCCTGTACACACCTATTCACACACACACACACATGCCTGGACATGCCCACTGTCCCTTGCACGCACGCACACACACACCAATACATATTCAACCTCTCAGCCACCGATTCAACTACACACATACACACTACGTTAACACATGCCGACATACACAGACTCATGGCATTGGCATTTTGCATGCTTGCATCGTCGGGATGTCTGTGGGTGGTGGTTACTTGACTGTCATAAGCTGCCACAGAGACAACACACACACACACACACACACACACACACACAAGAATGCAGCTGTTAGCAGCCTGTGATGGACTAGCATCGGTGTGTAAACAGGGGAGCGGGAATCTGCTGCTTGCAAACAGGGAGCACTTCCAAGAGTGAAAACAGAGTGAGGTTTACACACAGTGCCGCAGACAAGCCCAGACATGCCTCTCATACACACACTGTAGCCTGTGTGCGGCAAGGACCATGCAAACAGACACACACACAGACATGTGCGCAAGCGCGCACGCACACACACACACACACAGAGACACAGCACTAACGGCGGTCTGATCCCCAGCCCAATGAGTCACTGGGTTCATTATTAGCCATGTGCTGTCGGACAGCTGCCAAGTTGATCAGATCTCACTGAATTCTACAGACTCTAGCTCTGACCCTGAAAGACCACGGAATAACTTTGAAGCTTGGGAAACTGTGCCATCTTGGCATCTCTATCAACATACCAACACAGTAGGGATAATCTATTCCTTATCAGTTTATTTCTTATCAGAGGACCTAGGACAGAGTTGTAATACTTCTGTATCTCCATATCTAGACTAGATTGAATAGACTGATCTAGTTCTAATGTACAGATATTATCAGCTGTGTATTTAGCCATCAAACTTCCTCTAGATGCAGCATGCCATAATAATGGCAGATATACTGACCCACTAATACATACATTGAAACACACTCCAACACACTCTGAACAACGCTTAATACTGCAGATGCCAGAGACAGCTAGCGGTCAGAGGTGCACAGCTGTGCAGACTATTTATAAAGACCAAATTCCACCTCCCTAATGCTGGTCCCTCTACAGTTGTTCTAAAATCCTCTGCAAGAGCTGGAGGAGAGAGGGGAAGAAAAATGCATCCTATTTCAGGAAGGCAGTTGATTTCAGCTTTCACTGTCCTAACTTTCCCTGATACCAAATGGGAGAAATGATGTCACGGACATGATCCGTGGAGAGCTCTTCCCAGTTCCCACCATGCCTGTCGCTGTGAGCCCACGTTTGGTATTTCTGGGATACGGAATCTCCATTCCGTTGGGAACACTGGCTCAACTTTGACTCCCTCTGCGTCCCTCAGCTCGTGTCAAGGGCCGTGACTCAGATGAATCATTTGCATGTTTGGGGCTTGACTCAGCGACCAAATGATTTGCATGTTTGAGAGTTGACACAGATGCCAAATACTAACCTAGAGGGAGTAGTGAGATTTCAGTTTCCTGATATGGTGAAGATGCTATCAGTAAGAGGAAAAGGGAGGGAATAGGTGTTTTGGCAGAAGGAGGACAGGGTGGGGTTACATTGAGAATGTGTGTGGGGTGGGTGGGCCTGCCTTACAAGGCAGGGTGGGTGGTTTACAGTACCTCCTGTATGTGCTGTATGTACTGTATGTTCTGGGGTAGGGTGGTTAGAATCCAGGAGGGTAAAAGTAAATGAATGGGTAAAGGGAGTAGGAGAAGTGTACTGAGCTGTGAAGGTTACAGAGGTTTCAGTGATGAATCTGGAGGTTGTGAATGAGGTGGGTGAGTTGTTTCAGCCTGGGTGAGATAGAGAGGCGAGGAGTGCTTTCAGACAGTTTGTCAGTTGGTCAGTCAGTCAGTCAGACGTGTTGTAATTAATAACCCAGAATAGAGCTGTCTTACCTTCGGCCTCACGGGGGCTCCAGTGTCCAGAAGGGGCGCAGGGTCGGGGGGACGAGGAGTTAGATGCGTACTGCAGCAGGACCCGGCCCTCTGTGCATTTATCACACACTGATCCCACTTCTCTAGGAAACCAACAGACAGGCACAGCAACCAACTTAGATACAGTTTATATGGAAACACACTCACTAAGATACAGTCTAATTGGACTGGCACTCATTTAAAAACAGGCCAATAGGCATGTGATAATTTTGATGCAATCGAAACAGACAGTCAACCCATTTTTCAAAAATATCTCCAGTCCTCTGCAGAGTGGAGGTCAATACAAAAGATCCCCACTGTGCTGCCTGCCCCATTCGTCCAGCTCATTTCACCTGTTGTAGAAGTGGCCGGAGATAGGCGGGAACCACTCCAGGGTAATGGCGTCATGCTCCTGCCCCACCACTTGGGGCGCCATGGGTACAGGGGGTGGTTTGGACGCGGGCTGCCACGTCT
Organism: Coregonus lavaretus; assembly: GCF_964263955.1. Classification (NCBI taxonomy): domain Eukaryota; kingdom Metazoa; phylum Chordata; class Actinopteri; order Salmoniformes; family Salmonidae; genus Coregonus; species Coregonus lavaretus. Next base: position 50,991,433 of record NC_139991.1, read on the forward strand.
GGTAGATCAGGTCCAGGTAGCAGTGCATCCGGGCAACTTGGTTGGGGGTGAAAGAGTCCGTACAGTCGTCATCTATGTGGAAGAGATGATCAGAAACAATTTAATATGATGGTCTGTAGATTATGTATTAATGGGATTTAAGTAGGATTTAAAATTCATTATATTTTATAGCAGAATATAGGTTAATGGTTGACTTAGCCAATAGGGGATGGTTTGGGAACGCCTGAGAAGTAATGTACATATACTGTAAACGTACAGAAGATAGAAAAACAGGGCCTGTATCTACAGAGTCTGTAGCAATGTTATTAAGAGAAGCAATATTCTTACAGTCTCTACAGGTCAGTGACCTGAACATACAGTAGAATATACCCAGGGTGTTTTTCGAATGCAATGTCTACATTCCACACTTGCTAAGGCACACACACAGATGTAGGATCTTAATTTGATCACCCTGTTGCAGGATAACTTTCCTGCATTGCAGGGCATTTAAAACTTGTAGTGTATTTGAGGTTTAAAAAGGCTTCTAACGTTTGTAATTTCCACTTAGAAATTTCAGACTTAATTTTCCCTTACGAAAAATGTCTCAACCACTTCAAAAATGTCCACTAATAATTTTGTGTTGCTGCAGGATTATTTTCCTGCTGTAGGAGACTGGCTCAAATTAAGATCCTAGATCTTTATGTGACACTCGGGGTCAGCATACTGTATGGTTGGACATTCCTATGTGATGTGTGTCTATTTCTGAGTGAGGGACAGCAGCGTGTGATGGATAATAGGACCATAGGCACATGTTTGTATGATGTACATTACCAGTCTCATGGACACACCTACTCATTCAAGGGTTTTTCTTTATTTTTACATTTTAGGATAATAGTTAAGACATCAAAAACGATGAAATAACACATATGGAATCATGTAGTAACCAAAAAAGTGTAAAACAAATCAAAATATATTTTATAATTGAAATTCTTCAAATAGCCACCCTTTGCCTTGATGACAGCTTTGCACACTCTTGGCATTCTCTCAACCAGCTTCATGAGGTAGTCACCTGGAATGCATTTCAATTAACAGTTGTGCCTTCTTAAAAGTTAATTTGTGGAATTTCTATCCTTCTTAATGCATTTGAGCCAATCAGTTGTGTTGTGACAAGGTCGGGGGGGTATACAGAAGATAGCCCTATTTGGTAAAAGACCAAGTCCATATTATGGCAAGAACAGCTCACATAAGCAAAGAGAAATGACAGTCCCTCATTACTTTAAGACATGAATGTCAGTCAATACGGAAAATGTCAAGAACTTTGCAGTCGCAAAAACCATCAAGCGCTATGGTGAAACTGGCTCTAATGAGTTCCGCCACTGGAATGACAGACCCAGAGTTACCTCTGCTGCAGAGGATAAGTTCATTCGAGTTACCAGCCTCAGAAATTGCAGCCCAAATAAATGCTTCACAGAGTTTAAGTAACAGACACATCTCAACATCAACTGTTCAGAGGAGACTGTGTGAATCAGGCCTTCCTGGTCGAATTGCTGCAAAGAAACCACTACTAATGGACACCAATAAGAAGATGAGACTTGCATGGGACAAGAAACACGAGCAATGGACATTAGACCGGTGGAAATTTGTCCTTTGGTCTGGAGTTCAAATTTGAGATTTTTGGTTCCAACCGCCTTTTTGAAACGCGGTGTGGGTAAACGGATGATCTCTGCATGTGTATTTCCCTCCATAAAGCATGGAGGAGGAGGTGTTATGGTGTGGGGGTGCGTTGCTGGTGACACTGTCAATGATTTATTTAGAATTCAAGGCACACCACAGCATTCTGTGCCTGTTTATGCGTGTCAGAAAGTGTGCACGTGTTTGTATGTCAGTTTACGTTGTTTTTTTTGTCTGTGTGTGCGTGTATGTATGTTAGCAGTGCAATCTCACCTGCGTAGCTCATGTAGTTGTTGTATGGTGTGTGTGTGAAGTGACGACGCTCGCAGGTGTCGTTGCCAGGCTCAGGGTCTCTGCAGTGCTTGTACTTGGGCGTGGGGTTAGTGTCTTCACACAGATCTCCTGTCTCCAACGAGGGCTCAGTCTCCAGACACGCATCGTTACACGACTCAATCTCAGAGATCCCCCGGAACACGTGATACAGCCCGAGACTGTGGCCAATCTCATGGATCATGGTGTGGGTGTGACCAAATGTGCCGTAGAAGGAGGGGTTCAAAACAATGCCACCTACGAATGGAGAGCAGACACAGACAAACACCTATTCACACTAGAAAGTTCTGGATGCTGGAGAGGGATTGAGATAATGCATTATTCATCAACCCCCACAGCTTCATTATCACCTTCCTCCCTGTCAGAGTGGCGGTAGAGATGGAGAGACTGCTCAGGGCTCACACTGTAATTACTCCTAATCAACAACGGGGGCTGTTGAGAAGGTGGAGTGTGTGTGTGTGTCTTTACCCAAATGTGTTAGTGCTTCTTTGTCCCACGGCCAAGTGGCGACACCGGCCAGATCTTCATCAGACGAGTTGGCAAAGAAGACGTTCAGGTGTGTGGAGCCATCCAGATTCAGGATCTCTTTCAGCTCCTTTACATCCAAATAGGCTCTAGAGACCAGAGAGAGAGGGAGGCAGCGAGAGAAAGGGAGGCAGCGAGAGAGAGGGAGGCAGCGAGAGAGAGGGAGGCAGCGAGAGAGAGGGAGGCAGCGAGAGAAAGGGAGGCAGCGAGAGGGAGGCAGCAAGAGAGAGAGGGAGGCAGCAAGAGAGAGACAGACAGACAGACAGGCAGACAGGCAAACAGAGAGAGAGAGAGAGAGAGAGAGAGAGAGAGAGAGAGAGAGAGAGAGAGAGAGAGAGAGAGAGAGAGAGAGAGAGAGAGAGAGAGAGAGAGAGAGAGATTTAAACAAATGTAGGAACGAGAGCCAGTTCATTTCACATCACAATTGTTTGTGGAGCAAAGATATTTCCTAATTCTGAAGAAAAATGTGATCATTTCAGACAAAAGACCGTTAAGAAGAGAGGTAGCAAAATCATTTCAGAATAGAAAAGTCCTGGAGCTGAGAAAGGCAGATTGAGACAGAATGTAGGCAGGTAGGTCTGATTGAGATGTGTTTACTGTGCTTGGCTAATACTATGCTAGAAGTGGACAGGGAATATATGAGAACACATAGTCCAACACCATGAAACTGTCAGTCCCCTTCCTTCTGCAAATGTCAAAAGCCCTTATCCAATAGCCAAGCTGGTGGTCTTGGCAGATCGTACTGACAAGATCAGTGAATTCTTGGAGGAGAGAGATATATGTTACAAATGTGAGTTTCTTCAGTCGATATTTGTCAGCTGTCTTGCGAAGACAGACAGTCGAGTTACACACACAGGGCAACTGGATCATCATAATTCAAAATGACAAACATGCAGTGGAACAAGTTTCATTAAACGTTTTGATCCACTTTGACCCTTTTTCACCGAATGTTTATGAGTTGTTTATGTGTATGAATCACAATATATACTTGAACAACTACCGGCTTGAACCAGAGTAACTCCATTGTACAATACAGCATCAGAAATCAACTCTCAAACTGACACACAGTCGTCGCGCTCTGAGTCGGCAGAGAGGAAGAGAAATAAACGGTTGGCTACTAGTTCACCTGAAGTGACTCCTTGTCTGGTTCTAAAACATGGCGTAGTGGACGAAGGCCCCAGACAAACATTTATAACTGCAGGGGGAGACGACAGCAAAAAACTGACCTGCTATATTTTATGTAATTACATGGATGATTAATTAAAGAGAGAGTAGGGGAGATCTCAGACTCAGTTTGGGAGAGAATCCATAAGTGGGGAAGGAGGGCAACGGAGCACAAGGGTGAAGTGGGCTGCCATAAACGTGCTGACAAATGAGGATATCGTAAAAGGAAGAAGAAGAAATAAAAGTTGCAGAAAAAGTTGCAGTAAAATCCTTAGTGGATAAAATATAGGCTAAGCTAACACCCTCAGCACTGCAGAAGTGGAGGACAGTGGGGTGCCATGCAGCATAATTGGAGTGAATGGTCGTGGCAGGTGACATGTTAGGATAGGGTTGATTAAGCGTTGGGACAGAATAATGAAGGCTTTATAAGAGGGTGAGCCAAGTGGTGCAGATATGGGAAGGACATGCCGTTATTGCACACCACAGTTGTTAGAGTTAAAACCCTGCAACTGTTGATCTGGCTCTTCTAGATTGACTTCCCTCCACTCCTTCAGAGAAATAAGTCCAGACCAGTAGGTGAGGAAGTATAAGGATGCTGTATAGGTTTAGTTCCTGTGACGGGGTCTGGGCCAGGTGTGTTTTGAATATGGGGCGGCATAGTGAAAAAGTCCTGCTCTGCCTGTGGGAGACCGGAGGCGTGCACAGGGGCCAGGCCAACGGAGAGCACATGATATAAGGTCCCTCTTCCTAATAATTTCAGGAATTTCATTATTTCCTCTGAAAATATTTGTCCGGCTTTTTGGCCGTGCATGAGGGGAAAAAAGGGTCAGGGGGGTTTAATGGCAAGATGAGTAAATCAACAACAGATAAAAGCAGTACTATTGTAGGTCAGAACCCATCTAAACTGAGTTCAATTAAGTCTAATGTATTGGCTCTGTGACAACAACACAACACACATCAGATGTGGACTGGATGGACGGATGCAGGCTTTAGCATGACTGCATGAAAACAGGCCCGGCTGCAAGTGTGTCTGTCAGGGTGCATGGATTTGCACTCTTCTGTGTGTATACATGTGAAACAGCGCCTCTCAGTATGTGTAGCCCATGTATCTGATGCTGTCTGGACCAAAAGAGTATGACGTTGCCGCCGTAGCATTTCATTGATTGATGCCAGCTAGAATTTGGCCTCCCTTGATAAATTTTTTAATAAAATTATTTGCAAATCAGGGTTATCCTGGTGCAGCAAAACGCCCCCCAGGGGAGGCCAGTTTGGATGTGGCTTCACACCAATCAAATCACTTCCTAAGCAAAACGTTATTTTCAGAAAAACGTGTCTGTTTCTGGTCTGCTTGTGTTGATGTCCTGCAGTAGCTAGCTTGCTACATTGGCCTTTTCCTAAGCCATGGATGGAGATGGGGATTTGGACTTGTGGTTTTGACTTAATTATCTGTACAGGCAATGATTATGACAGCGATTCTGATCTAACCATAAATGAATATGTTGTGCTACTGGCCTGAGACAATTGAAGTTCAATTTGTAGCCTAGATGTAGCCAATTAGGCTCATGTTAACTAGCTAGCAGAGCCATAGACCGTTTTGCCAACATGAAAGAGAGGAGGATGACATTGGCGTTCAACTAGTCTACAAGTAGGGTGAGTCTCCAAAAATGTTTTGCACACGCACACACACACACACACACACACACACACACACACACACACACAGAGAAATCAGTACCATGGACAGCCACATGATATTTAGCAACATTGATTCAACGAAATTGTTTTTAGTATCTTTAAGTTTGTTTTCAGTGTACTAAACTAAGCATATATAACCTTGTTGATTTGATGACGTTTAAATGTTTAAGTTGAAATGGTGCTAGAATAGCGGAGGCAGTGCTCCTGTTGTCTTTGTGCTGAGTTGTGGTAACTGTGGTTATAAATCTGTAGTTGTTTAGTGAACTGTCGAAAACATTGACTTTTTAGTTTGTTTTTTACTTCATTTTTGTTTGTTGTTCAGCTTTAATATTGCAGATACAGTTGAAGTCGGAAGTTTACAAACACCTTAGCCAAATTCATTTTAACTCAATTTTTCACAATTCCTGACATTTAATCCTAGTAAAAATTCCTTGTCTTAGGTCAGTTAGGATCACCACTTCATTTTAAGAAGATGAAATAGTAGAATAATAGTAGAGAGAATGATTTATTTCAGCTTTAATTTATTTCATCACATTCCCAGTGGGTCAGAAGTTTACATACACTCAATTCGTATTTGGTAGCATTGCCTTTAAATTGTTTAACTTGGGTCAAATGTTTCGGGTAGCCTTCCAGAAGCTTCCCACAATAAGTTGGGTGAATTTTGGCCCATTCCTCCTGACAGAGCTGGTGTAACTGAGTCAGGTTTGTAGGCCTCCTTGCTCGCACACGCTTTTTCAGTTCTGCCCACACATTTTCTATAGGATTGAGGTCAGGGCTTTGTGATGGCCACTCCAATACCTTGACTTTGTTGTCCTTAAGCCATTTTGCCACAACTTTGGAAGTATGCTTGGGGTCATTGTCCATTTGAAAGACCCATTTGCGACCAAGCTTTAACTTCCTGACTGATGTCTTGAGATGTTGCTTCAATATATCCACATAATTTTCCTTCCTCATGATGCCATCTATTTTGTTTAGTGCACCAGTCCCTCCTGCAGCAAAGCACCCCCACAGCATGATGCTGCCACCCCCGTGCTTCACGGTTGGGATGGTGTTATTTTGCTTGCAAGAAACCCCCTTTTTCCTCCGAACATAACGATGGTCATTATGGGCAAACAGTTCTATTTTTGTTTCATCAGACCAGAGGACATTTCTCCAAAATGTACGATCTTTGTCCCCATGTGCAGTTGCAAACCGTAGTCTGGCTTTTTCATTGCGGTTTTGGAGCAGTGGCTTCTTCCTTGCTGAGGGGCCTTTCAGGTTATGTCGATATAGGACTCGTTTTCCTGTGGATATAGATACTTTTGTACCTGTTTCTTCCAGCATCTTCACAAGGTCCTTTGCTGTTGTTCTGGGATTGATTTGCACTTTTCGTACCAAAGTACGTTCATCTCTAGGAGACAGAACGTGTCTCCTTCCTAAGCAGTATGATGGCTGCGTGGTCCCATGGTGTTTATACTTGCGTACTATTGTTTGTATAGATGAATGTGGTACCTTCAGGCGTTTGGAAATTGCTCCCAGGGATGAACCAGACTTGTAGAGGTCTACAAATTTTTTTCTGAGGTCTTGGCTGATTTCTTTTGATTTTCCCATGATGTCAAGCAAAGAGGCACTGAGTTTGAAGGTAGGCCTTGAAATACATCCACGGGTACATCTCCAATTGACTCAAATGATGTCAATTAGTCTATCAGAAGCTTCTAAAGCCATGACATCATTTTCTGGAATGTTCTAAGCTGTTTAAAGACACCGTCAACATAGTGTATGTTAACTTCTGACCCACAGGAATTGTGATACAGTGAATTTAAGTGAAATAATCTGTCTGTAAACAATTGTTGGAAAAAATACTTGTGTCATGCACAAAGTAGATGTCCTAACCGACTTGCCAAAATTATACTTTGTTAACAAGAAATTTGTGGAGTGGTTCAAAAACGAGTTTTAATGAGTCCAACCTAAGTGTATGTAAACTTCCAACTTCAACTGTAGATTGTAACTTTCATCAATGTAATTGTCTGAATCACTTCCAATCCCCCATGGTTTTTTTAAATCGCAAATATAATATATATATATATATATATATATATATATATATATATATATATATATATATATATATATATATATATACACACAAATATACATACACATACAGTGAGGGAAAAGGTATTTGATCCCCTGCTGATTTTGTACGCTTGCCCACTGACAAAGAAATGATCAGTCTATAATTTTAATGGTAGGTTTATTTGAACAGTGAGAGACAGAATAAATAAATACAAATCCAGAAAAACGCATGTCAAAAATGTTATAAATTGATTTGCATTTTAATGAGGGAAATAAGTATTTGACCCCCTCTCAATCAGAAGGTTTCTGGCTCCCAGGTGTTTTTTATACAGGTAACGAGCTGAGATTAGGAGCACACTCTTAAAGGGAGTGCTCCTAATCTCAGTTTGTTACCTGTATAAAAGACACCTGTCCACAGAAGCAATCAATCAATCAGAGACCAAAGAGCTCTCCAAGGATGTCATGGACAAGATTATAGACCTACACAAGGCTGGAATGGGCTACAAGCAGCTTGGTGAGAAGGTGACAACAGTTGGTGCAATTATTCGCAAATGGAAGAAACACAAAAGAACTGTCAATCTCCCTCGGCCTGGGGCTCCATGCAAGATCTCACCTCGTGGAGTTGCAATGATCATGAGAACGGTGAGGAAACAGCCCAGAACTACACGGGAGGATCTTGTCAATGATCTCAAGGCAGCTGGGACCATAGTCACCAAGAAATAATTGGTAACACACTACGCCGTGAAGGACTGAAATCCTGCAGCGGCTGCAAGGTCCCCCTGCTCAAGAAAGCACATATACAGGCCCGTCTGAAGTTTGCCAATGAACATCTGAATGATTCAGAGGAGAACTGGGTGAAAGTGTTGTGGTCAGATGAGACCAAAATCGAACTCTTTGGCATCAACTCGACTCGCCGTGTTTGGAGGAGGAGGAATGCTGCCTATGACCCCAAGAACACCATCCCCACTGTCAAACATGGAGGTTGAAACATTATGCTATGTTTTTCTGCTAAGAGGACAGGACAACTTCACCGCATCAAAGGGACGATGGACAGGGCCATGTACCGTCAAATCTTGGGTGAGAACCTCCCTCAGCCAGGGCATTGAAAATGGGTCGTGGATGGGTATTCCAGCATGACAATGACCCAAAACACACGGCCAAGGCAACAAAGGAGTGGCTCAAGAAGAAGCACATGAAGTTCCTGGAGTGGCCTAGCCAGTCTCCAGACCTTAATCCCATAGAAAATCTGTGGAGGGAGCTGAAGGTTCAAGTTGCCAAACGTCAGCCTCAAAACCTTAATGACTTGGAGAAGATCTGCAAAGAGGAGTGGGACAAAATCCCTCCTGAGATGTGTGCAAACCTGGTGGCCTACTACAAGAAACGTCTTACCTCTGTGATTGCCAACAAGGGTTTTGCCACCAAGTACTAAGTCATGTTTTGCATAGGGGTCAAATACTTATTTCCCTCATTAAAATGCTAATCAATTTGTAACATTTTTGACATGCGTTTTTCTGGATTTTTTTTGTTATTCTGTCTCTCACTGTTCAAATAAACCTACCATTAAAATTATAGACTGATCATGTCTTTGTCAGTGGGCAAACGTACAAAATCAGCAGGGGATCAAATACTTTTTCCCCCTCACGGTATATACATTTTATGGACACAGTCAATTTGACAATAATTATATTTTGTTTGTTTTTACTCCTGAACTTCCACTACCCTCAACCTCTCCGATCATTTTCATGATGTCCATCTGGTTTGCTTCTATATGGCATATGTTTCTAACTGTGTTCTTTCATAAAAGCTCTCAACCTATAACCTATATACTTATTATGGACACAGTATGCTTTACATTAGTTATCTTGTTGTTATTAGTTGTTGTTAGTTGTTGTTAGTCCCATCCTTCAGCTCCATTCAACACCTCCCATCTATCTCTTAACACCATCCATATTGGATTTCTATTTGCCATATATTTTCCAACTGAACTGTGATGTTTCACAAAAGTTCTGAACCCTTCCATTCTCATTGTTTATACAGATTGTAAATTGAAAAGAAACATTTTTGCTAAAAGTATTATTATATTATTGATCGATTGAATATGAAAACATTTACTTGCTTGGCCTTGCTGCAGATCATATAACTGTTTCATTACATGCAATATCTGCTTTGTGGACTTCACTGGACAGATGTTGCTCTCCGGTTATGTGATGAAACAAACGTATGTGTAGTTGAATTTATTCCGCCACTGTGTGACTGTTGTCTTTTTGTTGTCACGGGCCAGCCTAATTGTATATCACGATGGTGTATGAACGAATGGGTTATAGAGCAAACAACGGAATTATCAACTGGCTTTGCTTGGCTTCCTCAGTGATTTTACCCATGCACCATTACTGTGTCTGACACTATTTTAGCCAGTGGGGCCTATGGGAGTGAGTATGCCAGTCTTGGGCCTGTCCTGCTATCGACTTTGTCTCTCTCGGTTTCTAACACTTGCTCTCACTTTCCCTGTCTCTCCCCTCTCTTTTTTTGTGCTCTCCCTATCTCTAACGCCCTCCCTCCCTCCCTCCCTATTTCCATTCTCCCTTCCTCCCTCCCTCCCTCCCTCCCTCCCTATTTCCATTCTCCCTCCCTCCCTCCCTTCCCTGGCCCCCAGTCTCTTCTCTAAGGATGTCTCTGGTTTAACCCAAATTAGGACCTGATGGGTCAGTCTCACCCCCCTCAGTGCTCCTCTCCCCTCATCTCTTACCCTTCATCCTCTATCCTTTGCCCCATATTCCTCGTCCATTGCCCCTTGTTGTGAGCCACAGGGGAGAGATACAATTTTCCATTCATTTGAAGACTCCACTTTTCATTCATGCCCTGGGAAGAACATCTAGATCACTTAGAGAGAGAGAGAGAGACACAGACAGACAGACAGACAGACAGACAGACAGACAGACAGACAGACAGACAGACAGACAGACAGACAGACAGACAGACAGACAGACAGACAGACAGACAGACAGACAGACAGACAGACAGACAGACAGACAGACAGACAGACAGACAGACAGACAGACAGACAGACAGACAGACAGACAGACAGACAGACAGACAGACAGACAGACAGACAGACATACATACATACATACATACATACAGAGGTCGAGAGAAGAGCCTCAGAGAGAAGAGGCGATAGGAGAAAAAGGAGGAAAATGTAACCACTAAATTCAGATGTCAGCGGGCATCTGTTCTGGGGCAGTCCAGGGTGCGAAGAGAGCTCAAACTGCTGTGTTAATGCTTTTATATCTGATACATATTAAAACTGAGGATTATGACTTCATCCATTTACACCATTATATAATTCATATAAGCCCGTAAATTTGCCTCGTATACATATGTCTGGGGCTGCTGAGTGTGAAACGCTGCGGTGAGTTGGCATGGTGATGGCGGCCTCACGGCCAAGAACACTTTTAAATCGGTGGGCCCATCAGCTCTCCTGTCATCGGCTCGGTCAACACCGCAGACCCTAAAGGCATCATTCATCCCTGCCTTTATTACCACACTAACACACTCTTTTTCTCCATCCTCAATCTTTTGTGCTTTTTCCCCTCTCTAAGGAGGACACAACCTTCGTAAGACCTAGTGTTGACACTAGGATTCCAATGTTGGACACCCCAAGCTAGACAACTGGGACTTCCAGAGTTATAGTTAAAGTACAGTATAGAGAATATGGGGCTGCGCCTGGAAACACATGATAGAGTTTCCAGTACTTGTAGTGCTTCTGTTTATCTTAAGTGGAGACTCTTAATAGTGTTGGTGGTGTGTCCGTACCAACCAATCATTACCTTGAAGTGAGGTTTCAGAGGTGGTGGGACAGTCTTCAAAAAGTGTTGGCATTCTCAGGTCAAATTCAACATGACAGTGTTGCATGTGACTGCCACTGTATGACATTTCTGTACCATCTCACCCATGTAAATTCCAAATCAACTCCTGATTTGGAGCTTTTCCAAATCAATTCAACTCCTTTTGTGATCTTCTGACTCGTCCCTTATGTCTAACTCTATGGGGCCGATAGCAATAACAGTACTTCAACTGTCTTTCCTAACTCTTCAGTGGAGGTATGTGGAAAAAGCCCCTCTTAAACTCTTACGCACAACCTCTCCACCCCCCTCCCTGACCTCAATAATAATAATAATAATATTAATAGTTTTTTTGGGGGGGTGCTTATATTTGTCCTGTTACACACCTGTGTAATGGAAATGTGTTTGAGACACCCGCAGGGAGTGGTGTCACAGCCAGGGTCACCATTGTCCAGTGGCCCATGAGCAATTGGGGTTAAGTGCCTTGCTCAAGGGCACAGCGACAGGTTTTTCACCTTGTCGGCTCCGGTATTCGAAGCAGCGAATTTTAAGGTTACTGGCCCAACGCCAAATCTACCTTCCGCCCAATGACCCCATTGACGTCCATCACCCCCCACTGTGGGCCACCCACCCTACCTCACCCCACCTCAGCATCACACCCAGCTCGGCTGATGACATGTGGGGACGAACGCACAAAGACGAGTGCAGGTGAACTCAGTCCGGGCCAGGGCCAACCAACAGGTGCTTTTACAAGGGTGTCACAGCTTTTAAGGGAAAGTGCTAAGAGACAGTTTTACGCCCTAGCCACTCCATTAGGGCGAAACCATTAACATGGGCCTGGTTTATGAGCAGTGGGGCTTAGGGTTTAGACAACAGATTGTAAAGCACCCAACTCAATGGCCCTGGGAGAATACACTCATTGAGAGAGAAAGGAGGAGAGTGGGCTGGTGTGTGTGTACGCGTGTATGTGTGTGTGTGTGTGTGTGTGTGTTTGTGTGTGTGTGCGTGCATGCGTGGCCATTAACCTGCCACAGAGAGACAGTGATGCGCTGAGGGGCCAAGTGGGAACAAATTGCCCTTCACCCCTGACGAAGCTGGGCCAGAGGTGTGACGGCCTCCTTTCTAACCCTGTGTAGATCCTGTGCAACAGATAGATCAGTAAATCTAAGTAGGACCATCTACGTGGAAGGAAACACATTTCTATAGGTTGTAGCATATTGGGATTGTGTCTTGTACATGTGGAATTTAATTGAGTTCAGTCTTACTTGAACTTCTATCCAGTTTTCAACCAGGCGAGATCGAATGTCTATGTTTTAGTGTTTCAAAGACAAGCATCAGTTTATTTTTCTCAGAAAGCTGTCAGTGTTACCATGTCCTCTTACTCTCTGCAAAGGATACTTACTCTTGTTTCACCTCAGATTTTCACATACCGGTAAGCACAGTCAGTACCAGACATAAGTAAGAATGTCATCCCAATGAAAAATCCCCTGACGATAACATCAAATATCAGCACAACTGTAAAACAGCATAACAACAAAGGCCTGTGAAAACAATGCAAAATATGTCATTTTATGCGAGGGGATTGTTAGGTATTATCAGTGGTATTTCCAGAGGAGCCTCTGTCTGTGGACTGCAGAGAAGTGTAGCTAGCAATGCAAAGCTGCCGAGCCCGAGTGGCCTACCACTGTCCCCTGATAGCCAGATTCCTAAACACACTAAGTGGTAACAGGCATGAGGGCTACAAAAATAAACGCAGGACCTCACAGCCATTGTTCCCTTGCGTATGTAGTGCGTAGTTCGTCCAGAATTCCACAATTAAGGAGGAATGTCGAATAATGTTTGTTGTGCGGCCCTCCATGAGGTTCTCTAGACATACCATAATCAAACCAAAATAAAGCTTGGGGAGCTTCTATTTTTTCAACTTCAGAATTCTCTCTCTCTCTTTCTTCATTTCTCTTTCAATCTCTCTTATCCCCCCTTTTAAGAGCCCATCTTTCATATGTCTGCAGGGAGATTTGAATGGTAGGGACTGTAAGTGTGTGCCAATAGCTGATTTCTAAGAGAAGCTGTCTTGGCTGACTGTTGATGAATGACTTTGTGATGATGACTGAAACGGAGAGGAGGAAAGAGACGGCAGACCCACCTGCTTCTTCTTTCTGATGTCGCCTCACACAGAGTTGTTTAGCAGCCGTTTTAAATACAGAGAGAGTGCCAGCGAGACAGTGCTTCCAGGCCTGAGCATGATAGAAAACAGCCTAGTGCCTTGAATCTGGCTACATCAGAAAGACACAAATAATCCCCACAATAGCCCTATTTGGGGCTTTTTCCACCCCCCTCTCTTTAGCATGATGCTGTCCAAAAACATCTACCAGCATCTGACATTGGTAGATTTTTTTTCTCTACAGGCATCGATAAAACTTCAAGACCACAAGGACCCTCTACAACTGCTGCAAAATGTCTCTGTCCTCAGTGTTGGAGTTTCACGCTCGCCAAGAAAAACCCTTTACTACTGGAGACCCTCAAGGTCCATGACAAAAAGCAGTTCCAGAGAGAATCAGAGACTGTTTTTCTCACTGCTGCTCAATCATCCTCCATGGCACAGAATAGGAATCCTGGAAATACTGGCAGGTATTAGAGCAGTGGAGGCCTCTGCATCTCCTCTCAGTAACCCTATCAAACTGGTGGAAGAAATACGTATTTTATTTCAATGTTTTTAGGAATTTCGCTAGCAACAACAGAATAAACCAATTTTGAATTACATACCTACAGTAGAAAATAATAGAATATCTTCTTTCTAATGATGTCAACTTTATTTCTCAACTCCTAATATAGAATAGATTACACTCATTGGAGCCAATTACACTCACTGGAGTATCTGACATAGGCTTTGAAAAAGCACCCGCGAATAGGCTACCAGTGTGGCAAGTGTCGCTGGCTGCTGGTAAGCTTTCTTGACTTGGACATTCATTTTTGCCAACACATGGCTAACCTTTGTTTAACCAGCTACTCTTAAAGGTGTTACCAGCTTATAGTCTTTGTAATAGTTAACACTTCCTCTTCCAATTATATAATGTGGGGAGGTCAGAATAATGAAAAACGATGTACCTGATCTATTCATTTTAAAATGTTGATTACTCCTCCTTGCCATTTGCCATTATCATTCACCTGTTGATAAGACATGTTTTTGCTAATGTGCAGAATGATGGGGGGTCCCTTGGTCGCCGGTTTGCCTGGGAGAGGATCCCTGAGCAAGAAAAGGTTGAAAACCCCTGTCCTATAACATTCTTGCTGAGGCTTAAAGAGAAGAGCAATACCGATGCAAAGGTGTATCGGGCACCCGTTTTCTCCTGCTGAGGGTGATATACTTCCCCCGCAAAAATGTATCTTGAAGGTAGTGCTACATTGAAATGAGTCCCCACCGCCGCTAGCAGAGTGATGCTGGCCGCTCTCCTTGACCTCTAATTGCCCCTTCTGGTCTGTCTAGAGTGTCACTGTTTCCAATCTCACTCGCTCTCCAATCAATCTAGCTTAATTAGGGCTGCAGAGTATAGACAGAGAGGAGAGAGAGCAAGGAAGAGAAAAGAGGTTGAAAAATGAAAAGAGAAAAGATCCGCCTGGGCTCTTCCGTGTTTCGTTAGTTTGGCCCCCCCAAGTGTGGGACGCTGATTGAGCCTGTGTGAAAGACAGATTGGACTAGCAGCCCCAGAGAACACCACCGCCAGGGGTTAGAGTTACACTCTGCTCAAAGAGGGCCAGCCAGGAGACAGTGGGACTGACTGACTGCATCAAAACATCACAATCATGGACAGTGGATCACAGCATTGCATAAGAACATTGGTGAGGGTAGAATGCACAGAATGCCATGTCAGGAACATACACTGACTGTACAGAACATTAGGAACACATTCCTAATATTGAGTTGCACCCCCTTTTGCCCTCAGAATAGCCACAATTCGATGGGGCATGGACTCTACAAGGTGTTGAAAGCGTTCCACAGGGATGCTGGCCCATGTTGACTCCAATGCTTGCCACAGTTGTGTCAAGTTGGCTGGATGTCCTTTGGGTGGTAGACCATTCTTGATACACATGGGAAACTGTTGAGCGTGAAAAACCCAGCAGCGTTGCAGTTCTTGACACACTCAAACCGGTGCGCATGGCACCTACTACCATACTCCATTCAAAAGCACTTAAATATTTTGTCTTGCCCATTCATCCTACACAATCCATGTCTCAGTCTCAAGGCTTAAAAATCCTTCTTTAACCTGTCTCCTCCCCTTCATCTACACTGATTGAAGTGGATTTAACAAGTGACATCAATAAGGGATCATAGCTTTCACCTGGATTCACCTGGTCAGTCTATGTCATGGAAAGAGCAGGTGTTTCTAATGTTTTGTACACTCAGTGTATATAATCCTTGATAGTACTTACAATTACTTTTTCTTGAACAATTTTCTGACATAAAGCTGTTGACTAGACCCTGACAAATCGGCAAATCCTAAGTTGACGATGTGTATCAAATGGATATGCAAATCTCCCTTTGACATCAACGCATGATTTGTGAGACTTTGACGCTAATTTTGGCCCTAAGCTGTCTTGAACATCTGTATCAAATGTCTATGCAAATCTCTCATTGACATCAATGCATGATTTGTGAGAAACTCTTTAAATTTAACACCAGGCTATATCTTTGTTTAGGACTCATGAAGCAGAGATAAAAACACAAAGACAAAGAGAGAGCTGACCTGTGTGGAGAGGAGCGGTTGAAACATGTCTTGGTCACATCTGTCACATTGGGGTTACAGCAGTCTCCGTTGTCGTAGAAGAAGTTGTCCCAGTTACACTCGGGGTCGCACACCCCGTTGCCCTGCTTGTACTCGGGGCAGCGGCTGCGGTGCCTCTTACAGTCACCCGCATCGAAGCCCGTCAGTGTGTGGTTGCACTCTGGGTCGCACGCCTCGTCGCCCACCTTGCTGATGTCACAGTTGGCCAGGACCAGACGGTGGCGCAGCGAGGAGTTGGTGACGTTGTGGACGCTCAACTCCCAGGTGATGTTGTAGACAGCGAAGGCCTTGTTGAGGTCCTGGTGTTGCAGGTGGATCTGACGAGGTGTGACAGTGGGCCTGCGCCGAGCGTCGTCCCACACGTTGACCACGCGGTAGCGCACCGTCTTGGGTTTCCGGAAGGTCCAGGTGCGGTTGTAGTTGGTCACCACTTCCACGTTATCGCAGATGGTTTGACCACAGGTTGGGGGTTCCAGGGTGGTATCCAACGACCCTCCACTTCCACTTCCTCCTACCTCTCCTTCAGCCTGCCCCACCCTGCTGCTGCTACCCTCCTCTTGCTGGGGGAAGCTCCCATCCTTCACAGTCAGCCACTTCCTGGCCGGGTGCTCAAAGGTCTCCCGGATCACCAGCTGAGGCGCATCTTGAGGATACTCTTGACCCTGCATGTCCCTGATTATCTGTCTCTGTCCCCGGGCCTCCCTCCACAGACTCACCCTCTCCACGGCCCCACGGTAGTTATGGTTCAGAGCGTTCCCACCCACCATCAGCACCTTGCACTTCTTGGTCAGATAGCTGAAGACGTTGCCCGACTGTTCCCGGCTAACGCCCACCTGGGCGCCGTTGACGTAGAGTTTCATGTAGAGGCCGTCGTAGGTTACTGCCAGGTGAGCCCAGGTGTTGGGCAGGTATTGGCCATTAGAGTGGATGGAGGTGACTTTGTGGGCACGGTCCGTCTTTAAGGAGAAGAAGAAGCGTGGGTCACAGTTGCCCTGCTCGCTGACCGCCCGGATGCCCAGCAGCCAGCCCCGGTCGCTGGAGGCATAGAAACACTTATCGTACAGACCTGGGAGAGAGCAGAGAGAGGGAGAGTCAGTTAACATGAGAGAGAGAGAGAGAGAGAGAGAGAGAGAGAGAGAGAGAGAGAGAGAGAGAGAGAGAGAGAGAGAGAGAGAGAGAGAGAGAGAGAGAGAGACATGGTAAGACAGAAAGGGGGAGAGAGACAGACAGAGAATAGAGGGATAGAAAGAGAGCGAAAAAGAGAGAATGAAGCTTTGACTTTCAGATGTTCTCTAGTGCATTACCTAAGAGACACCTTCAATTAAAGTTGCACTATGCAGAAATCGCTCCACCATTTCCTGGTTGCTAAAACTCTAATAGTTCGCCTAATTTCAGTTATGTGACAAAATAAGCTAGTATAATATAGAGAATCATTGTACCATCTAAGCCTCTGTGAAATATACATTCCATAAGCAAAAATATTGTTGTTTTAGCTGGTCTACAAAACCAAAAGTAAAAGAGGCAAAAACAAAACTTAAGAACGGGAAGCATAGAAATAGCACACATAGAACATATATCATTTCTTAGACTTGCTTTCACGTAGAATGACAGATCTATAACTCACATTTCTATGTGAATTGGTCGGGTCGCCCAAAAAGTTACATATTGCAACTTCAATTAAAAGAGAACAACACAATCCAGATAAAGAGAGAGGGAGAAAGAGCCAGTGTTGGATAGTTCACTGATCACCTCTGGGACAGAGAGAAAGAGCAGAGGTTAATCAACACTGAGCTGCACTGGGACAGAGTGCATTTGTATTCTTAGTTATTTAAAAAAATTAAGTTTAGTCTCAGGGGCTTCACGGCTTTGGCTCCGCAAAAGAGCTGGTTTTTCAGGCTGTCTCCTGAACATCATCAACCTAGGAGGTCTGCCTCGAGTCACCCTTAGCCAATTCTTAATGTGAATTTCATTTCAATATTTTGAAAAGCTACGCCTATGAATAGTAAAATGTATACACTCTACTGTAAAGTTTGTCTTATAATTCATCCAACAAAATGTCAAATGCATCAGTGTGTCACGTAATCGCATTCTCTCATTCATCAGATGTAGACATTAACAATATGTACAGATTATGTAGTCGATGTACTAATACGATACATTTGAAGATAGCATCAGAAAAATGTCCTGGAAATTGGGTTAAGGTGCATGCAGTATTTAGCTTTGGGAGACCCATAGACTCTTACAATAAATATTTCATGAACATTGAGGCCATTTTAACATTTCGGGGGAATCAGAAGACGTAGTTTTATGCAAAAGCCTTGTTATGCTTGAGGCACCAAAACACCTTTTTCCTGTTGCACTTGGAAAGCATACAGTATGTCAAGTTCAGTATGGTAATGTATTTTCACTTCCCAGGGGATCTCTGAATGCTAAATGTTTGTGTGTGTTGTGTGTGTGTGTGTGTGTGTGTACATGTGTGTTTGAGTGTGCGTTCATGCGTGTGCATACATGTGTGAACAGTTCATGTGTATAAGGCTATGCACATACACCAGAGCACTCTGACACACCTAGCAGAACCCCTCAAGCATGAGGAAGTCCATGTGCTCACAAAATATTTGGGGGGGAGAAGTAGGATCCACCACTGCCAGGGGCATACGTTCCTCACATGTACAAACACAGGGTAAAGCAGCCCTCTATCTCTATTTGCAAGGGGCTCCCTTCCCTTCCCCATCCACATAATGCAATAAAGAGACCCAAGCTGGTTTCAGGCCTTTTTTATACAATGTGAACCAAGTAGGAGTGTCCAATGCAGACAAATGCATCGCCAACCCATCTTTGCTACTCCCTCCATATAGGATGACACAGTTCTTCAATTAATGAATACGCTCATGCTGAATACAGATTAAAATCCATGTTCAGCATGGATGTACATGATGTACATACAGTAGAAGGATGTCCTCGTTGGCTGAAAGGGGAATATTTTAATGGGCAAGCCATTCAAAGAGCATGCTGGGGTTCAATGTCAAGGTCAGCCGTATTTAGTGTGACGTACTCAGTGTTTCCACTACAGTGGAAGGAAAAACTCCTCCATCTGTCAGCTAGTGCACTCAAGGCTAAAAGGTATGCTAAAATGCGTGTTGGGCTTCTAGTGTAAACAGCTGTCATAATTCTGCCATGCTCAATTAATCTAACATAGTACACTTATCCAGACCCAACCTGCTCTTTGTTTGGATGGGGCACACACATGCACACACAGGTATTTGCATACACATTCATGTCAGGTTAAAAGGCAACCTTGCTTGCGCTTGCCATTTGCCTTCCCCCAAGGAAAACACACTCAGGTACAAAAAAAGAGAAAACAAACGTCAGAGAAATCTGATGAAAAGCAGGGAGAGAGGGAACAATGGAGGCTAGCCCATTGTGTGTGCTTTTGAACTGTTCTGGCTCTGAAAGTCGGGGAAAGGGACTTTGCGTTCGGACAAAGTGAAGTGACCGTCACACTGTGTATTTGACATGTTGGAAATGTACATTGATCCTTATATTCTAAACACAATCTACATCCACCAGACAGGATTCCAAACAGCACCAGGCTGCAGTGTTTCTTTTTTATTATATTCAAATGACAGTCAATTACAAGTCAATTACATTTTGCTCTATAACTAACTCGAGACATTTTTCAACTATGTAATTAACTTGAAACCTTCTCATTACGTTTAATGATTCAAAAGAGAATCGTGTTATATGCAAATTATCTTGTGTCAAAACTATACTGTAACAGACATCTTGGGGGAAATACCATGGTAATTTCCCAGCATTTTCCAGCCTTAGATTACCTCAACAGAAACGCCAAAACTCATCTACCTAAAGTCTGAAATCAAGAGACTACATGTAGCCCTTTGCTGTATGCCCTGTGGCTTTCCTCAAATGCATTATATAACTATAAATCTAGAGTGGGTATTTGAGTTCAATACCCAGCTATCTTATTAGAAATACAGTATGTCAGGATGTTGACATTTAACCAAAGTAGTTATATGTCATCTTAGATGTTATATGTCATTAGTTATTAGCTATATATCATCTCACACCTAAAACCTGCATAGCACTAGTGCATCACTGCTTTGTTATCAAATGATGCATCTGCCAACACAGGCATTTATTGTCTACAGCTGGTCATGGAAGAGAAACTCTGATCCACTGTCTTGCAATTTATTTTCCTTTCTCTGATGCGGGACAGGCCTTCATGACCTGGGTAAAAGGGCAAAAAGGTCAGATGTAAAATTCATCTCACATTAGGACACGGAACATGTGTGACATGAACTGCCATGAGGACGTAAAGCACATGGCAGTATTCAGTCAAGTTAAATTACAGTTTGAGTGTCCCCTTCCTCTTTAAAGACCGTCTTTGTGTAACTTTCAAAAGCGGGACCAATTGTAACCACATGTCAACATGTCACAATACGGAGAAGAGAAAGTTACAGAGGCTCCTCAGATTATTTTGACTGGAGGGTTAGCCCAAAGTGGCTACGCTAAAGCAACAACACTCGTCCTCGTTTATAAAATGAAAGGCTGCTCAGTGACTGGTGTTGGTAGAGGGTTTGCTCATGTTTGAACGAGTGCTCAAATCAAATCAGCTAGCCAATGAAATCGCAACACTGAGCTATTCCATTACTCCTACCCTGTAATCTACACTGGCTTCCTTTTCTCCCTTCTTTTTTGGTGGCCCTTTCTACTTCCTGTTTGTGTATGCTCATTTTGTCAGCGCTGTTCATGGTCCTGAATCATGTTGTTCTGCTGGAATCATTCTCCTGCAGTTCCATATGCCACATCTGCATTACAAATGACAACATGTACGTGTGTGTGTGTGTGTGTGTGTGTGTGTGTGTGTGTGTGTGTGTGTGTGTGTGTGTGTGTGTGTGTGTGTGTGTGTGTGTGCGCCATACAGGTCAGTTTAAAATCCCCAGCTGTTCTTACTGATTGATACCAGTAAGCAGACAGCGGGCACATCTCCTCATGTCAGTAGGCAGTGAGTTATCCTGGCAACTGCCCATCCTATGAATGCCTCTCTGTGTGTCTCAGAGCAAATGTTACATACTAGCTACCACAAACAAACAGGCATTACTAAGTACATTTCATACTGTACACACGTCAGCAATGCAACATACATAAATGGTGGGGTGGGCCCTACAAACGTCAGCAACGCAACATACGTACATGGTGGGCCCTACACACGTCAGCAATGCAACATACGTACATGGTGGGCCCTACACACGTCAGCAATGCAACATACGTACATGGTGGGCCCTACACACGTCAGCAATGCAACATACGTACATGTACATGGTGGGTCCTGAAACACCTGGCTGGCTGTGAAAGTGGATTGGACTAGGACTTCATGAAGTATTCTACTAGCTCTTGTTTTGGGCAATAGAGTCAATAAAGACCAGAAAGGAACCACAGACACATGTTTACAGGAGTTATCTCTGGTCCTCAGGCCGTCACTTATGTCACACACAGAGGTCTCCTTGTGTGTGTTGTATGGTAAACACTAAGTAAATACCACAATACTGTACTACTCGTCTCCCCTCACTTATCAAATGGTGAGTTGACACGCTCAATAAAAAAGAACAGCAGTGTTGGTGATAAAAAGTGGGGGGGAAACAACAAGGCTGAAACAGCTGTAGAAAACAAGTCGGGTCTGGGTCAAAACAACTGGATGGGACTGCTTTAGGCCTGCAATTGTTGGGAGGTCTCAATTGGATTTAAAAGATTAGGCGTTATAATATTTGTCGATAGGGAATATCTTTTTTTCCATTATAAGGGTATTTTCCCAACCACACTGATCTTAATGTGATGAGAGCAAACAATAAAATAAAATGCATATGACAGGCTCAGACAGGTATGAGGTTAATATGCATTGTTGGGAAAGGGCTTGTAAGTAAGCATTTCACTGTAAAGTCTACACCTGTTGTAATAATAATAATAATAATATGCCATTTAGCAGACACTTTTCTCCAAAGCGACTTACAGTCATGTGCGCATACATTTTTACGTATGGGTGGTCCCGGGGATCGAACCCACTACCCTGGCGTTACAAGCGCCATGCTCTACCAATTGAGCTACAGAGGACCACACAACACATATGACAAATAACATTTGATTTGAATATAAGTGATATACCTGGTCGAGCTAAGACATTCATCTGAATCATCTGAATCACAGAGTTCTCAGCGAATTCCTCAAAGAGTTTAAATGCCTAGAGAGAATTTAATAAGGGTCTGGCTTAGGCTGCCCCCAACCCCAGGCAAAACCTACACTGAGAAAAAAGGTGCTATTTAGAACCTAAAAGGGTTCTTCGGCTGTCCCCATAGGAGAACCCTTTGAATAACCTTTTTTAGTTCTAGGTAGAACCCTTTTGATTCCAGGTAGAACACTTTTGAGTTCCATGTAGAACCCTTTCCACAGAGGGTTCTACATGGAACGCAAAAGAGTTCCACCTGGAGCCAAAAAGGGTTCTACCTGGAACCAAAAAGGGTTCTCCTAGGGGGACAGCCAAAGAACCCTTTTGGAACCCTTTTTTCTAAGAGTTTAGCTAGTAGAGCTGGACAATATGGACAGAAATCCATATCACGATAAATTGACTGAATTATCACTATAATGATAAATTGAACGATACGTTTATAACATTAATATGAACCACCGTTTTTTTTTGTTTTTTTTTACATATTAGCCTTAAAACTACTACTATGACTTGAAATGTTGTAGCTATCAATTGTCCCATCAACAATCACCCATATTAGCAAACATTTAATTTCAAACTTTACATTTCTCTAGTAGGGCACTATAGGTTATTTATCGTAATGAAGGATATCAGCAAAATCTTCACAATAAGTGTTAATAATTTTTGGTTTATCGTCCCAGCTCTACTCCTACCCACTGGGCACAGCCTTCAATTCAACTTCTATTCCACGTTGGTTCAACGTAATTTCATTGACATTTTGTGGAAACAAGGTTGATTCAACCAGTGTGTCCAGTGGGTAGACACACATCCAGACACACGCAAAAACAGGGATGGTACAGTAGACCAGGATATACAGTATGTGTGTCTCAGTCCATGGGAGGTCTTCACTAAGTACAATAACAATAACTATAATAGGTCTATCATAATAAACATACTATGATAAACAATACATTAATCAAGATTGCCTTAGCAGAAGTGTGTGTGCGTAAAACCCTTCGGACTTCCCGTCTCAAGGATAAGTGCCTCACAGATGCGTACAGTACGCATCTGCACACAGGCTATCAGTTGTTTGCTACGCTCCCTGTTGGCAGCCCATGGGATCGAATCTCATACCAATCTATATCAGAAGCAGTGGCACAGACACTGAAATATATAAACAGTACATAGGCCTACATTGGAAAGAAATGCCGTCTAAGATTTGGCATTGTGGATTTCAGAATGACATGAAATAGTTTAACCAGCTCGGTGTCTTCTCAAGAATGTTCGGTGCTCGCTCATATAAGTCTCTAGACAGACGGATTCTTTCCGGCAATGTAGGCTACCTTGTGCCGTTGCTTCGTTTACGTTGCGCAAGGTTTCGGATATTCGAGACTACTCACATAACATTCACAAGGTGCGTTGTGCGTGGATGAAGCAGGCTACTTTCTCCCTCCCATCACTTTACAACGCTTAAACCACATATTCAAATCCCTACACTGTACTGCTAAGACCCCCAATCTATTAGAGGGTTTTAATTTTGTCAATGTTAGAGAGTCACCTAATGTTAATTTTGTCAAAGTAAGAGAGTCACCTAATGTTACGCGCATAGCCTATGTCTGCGGCTGGGTTTGAGGGATCTCGGACGCTCATAGCGCGCGGCTCCGCGGTTCTATTCCAGTCTCGTAACCTCCACAGCCAATCCAGAAGTGTCGATTTGGGAAGCACTTTGGATTGCGGCACGCACAGTGCTCTCTAGTCACTTCAGAATAAAAAAGATGTATCTCGCTTTCACCCTTTGCCTGCTGTGATGTGCCCACGAATTCAACGTTTCTAGCATTACATCATAGTTTAAAATAGCCAGACGCCTCATAAATAACACACTTTCTACGCACGATGACATCACCTGTCAATCAAGTGATGCAGTATAAATGCCAATATCGAACAACCTTAAGATAAGCTAGTTTATCTACAATTGTTATACCCAATATTTGAATCCTTTTGCGCATGAAAGTTCATAGGAGGACATTTTCAAAAAATATACCAGGTTAATCATACAGAATGTGTTTAAAATCCATTCATTACAATGAGAAACTCTGTAGTAATATCACCTGTGTACAAAAATCGTATCTGAATGATCAAACCCAAGTATAGGCGTATGCGTGCACATACTTGGGTTTGATCATTCAGATACGATCTTCGTTCACAGGTGATATTACTACAGAGTTCCTCACTGTAATGAATGGATTTTATACACACTGTATGAATAACCTGGAATAAAATCTCTGATACTGCACTTTCAAAGGCATTACATCATTGGCGTGGTTCAGTTCTGAAATGAACTCACTCTCAACTCACTTATGACTGCATGTTGTTTTACTGTGACAACCGTGAATGATTTGAGCTAAAAC
This sequence comes from Coregonus lavaretus, assembly GCF_964263955.1. NCBI lineage: Eukaryota > Metazoa > Chordata > Actinopteri > Salmoniformes > Salmonidae > Coregonus > Coregonus lavaretus. The sequence continues at coordinate 51,016,100 of NC_139991.1, forward strand.
ATTATAAAATAATAGTCTACAAGGTGAGTTATGACTTCCATTTGGTTTACTAACATAGCCTACTTTATTGCTTCATGTGTGCGTTGTAATAAAATATACAGATTTCACACTAAACTTTTAAATATGCTGTTGAGTTTTAGGTCACATAAGACTAGTTAAACCATTCCTTCATTAATTTGTGAATTGAGACAGTTGTGTAGGCTACCTGCAATCACCGTAGGAGATCGTTGACCTCCTTCTGGTTTGATCCACATCTCCAGAGTAAAATTTCCTCTCGGTATCTCCACGCCCGGCTTAAGCCGAAGTTGGTCTCCCCTGCCAGTAAAATAAACAGCTTTCCCCCGACCTGGAGAGTTCTCCTCCGCCTGGGAGGAGCGCCGGCGCTGGCGAGGTACCCTTCGTTCCAAGCCGGGCAAGGAGCGTTTGCCCCGGGGCAGACGTGTGGCACATGCCCCTGGAAAGGTGGCTCTCGCCTCCCTGATACGCACCAAGTCTCTTTTGGATCTCCCCTTTCTCCGGACAGTCCCGCACTCTGATCCAAAACATAAGATGAGTATCACCAGGCAAAGCAGCCAGGGAAAAGTCCAAAGTTTCATTTTCAGGAGAAGAGGTGATACCACTTTAAAAAGAGCAATGAATAGAAATAAATTTGATAAGTATAGGCTGAAATTCGTAGGTCCACAATCCTCCTCTTTAAAATCTTCCCGAGTTTCTCTTTGTTTTTGTTTTTTTCTTTACAGCGGCTTGTCAAACCGTAGATTCAGTCTAAATAAACCCATGAAGCATACTGTAATGTCCCCCTTTATAATGTTAAGCCACGACCCCCTTTCCTTGCCCATGTAAAAGTAAGACTCTTCTGGAGAGATTCAATGGACACAGGAATATTTGATTCATGCATATGTTCCACGGTGCCTTTTCAATGGGTCTCATTAAACCAAAGGGATGACTAATAAGTAATCATTCAGAGAGGGGGATCCGGTTGATGGTGCCCCCCATCACTCCTTGGATTGTATGAGTTACTCGCAGAAACCCATAATTGTCCGCCAAACGCTTGTCACACCTTGTTGTTGTTTCCTTATCCCACCTGCAAAACAGTACACAAAATGGCACATATTAAATTCCAAATAAAAGTGAAAATAAACCGACCTGTCATTATTTTAAAGAAAAAATTGAAATTCCTTGACTTGCTTTTTGATTTTCAAAAGTTGAAATGCACAACATCATCTTGTAAGGCGAGAGAGCGCTGCAGAAGTAATAAGCATTGCGATCCTCATTGATTTGCCTGAAACAGAGAGACACATGGCGAGAGAGACAGCAATGGGCGTCTGCTTTAAGAGCAATTACTCTGAAAGTCTTTTAAAGAGCGAGCAACTCATGTTTCGAATGTTCCGGGCTGTTTTTTTTTTTAAGGCGAAGTGGGAAGTCACAGGTACTCACTGCAATTCCATTTTCCATGGCACACAGTGATGGGACGGTGTTTACGTAGTTTAGAAAGCGTATGTGTATCCCTCTAGCGGCTACAATTCAAATAATCTTACACATTTTCTACACTTTCACTGATTCTGAGGCAAAACTGAGGACTTAAACTGGTAAGTGACAGGCCATCCAGCAGTTCTCTTGATGTGGCTGGATAGCATCCCTATACGATTTCCTATTTAAATATATGAAAACAATGTTGGATGTCATGTCTTAACTCTTAAATGGTCAGCAGTCATCAATCAAATTGGTTAACTAACCAGGATTGGAAAATTATCTTTCAAGAGTAGGCCAGGGGGCTCAAGTCAGATTTGGTAATTGCACAACAAAGTCATCCAAAAACCTTACATCCAGAATACCAGTTTAATAGCCCACTTGCACAGTAACCTTCCATGTCTGTAGTAAAATAGTGTGCATTAAGTTAACTAAAACAAAGCTGTAGAACTGATCATTTGATGTTCAGCACTCACACCAGCAAAACTGCATAGTAATTGTAAACTATGCACCAACCGATTGCCAACGTCTTTAAGAAGTATTGTTTTTCTTTGTCCAGACTGGCTGTCTTTTTTTTATCTTTGTCTTATGTGCGGTCTGGACTGGCCTTGATTTCAAGTCCATGGAAGTTGATTTTTGGTCCGGACCGGACCAAATCTGAACCAATCATAGACATATTTTTTGGGTGCGGTCTGGACATCTATGTTTCACAAGTTTGGACAGCACAGTACAGTACAGTAGAACACAGCAGTGTATAATACATTACAGTAAAGAAAAGTAGAGTATAGGACAGTACAATACAGTAGAGCACAGTAGAGTAAAGTACAGTAAAGTATAGTTCAATACAGTAGAGTACAGTACAACACAGTAGACTATAGTTAAGTGATAATGCCCGAGAAGCCGGTGTTTGGAGGATATATTGGCACGGGTGTTGTTAGGTCCGAGACGAAAACACCGGCTCCAAACACTGGCTTCGAGGGCATTATCACTTTTATAATTTACAACGGGTTACCAACATATTAAAATAATATTTGACATATTTCATTTATTAAAAACGTTATTTTGATGAATTTATTCATACTATTTCATTCTTCCACAAGATATAGTCCCGACACAAATCTAGGATTGCTACCCAAGCCGGCTGGTCGTTCGTTCTATCAGTTCGGTTGCCAGAGACGAGACCCAGTCGTTCAGTCTTTTTGTTCTGTATCTATGGATGCAACCCAGTCGTTCGTTCTAAATGTTCCATTGCCATACTGGTTGGCAACGTTCTTATCCCTTGCTTGCTAGCTAGCAAACTACGGCTAACTTACAGTCACCTCAAACTGTGCAGCCAGAAAAACAACAAAGTATTTGCATTTGTCTAAGCAGTTTTCTAGTGACATTTATTTGGATACATCCATAACAATTACCTAATGAGGCACGATTTCGCCTGGCATAAAAAATGTGCTCTCTCGTCAGGGCACTATTGTTCAGAGGAGCTAGCCAACAACACAGCTAACACAATCACTTCAAACTGAAACTGGAAAGACTGTAAACTAGCTGCACTTCCTTTCATTTTATCTTTTTTCAATTGACATTTATTTTTATATATCCATAAAAATGATGCCAGCTGATTCATGATTTAGACTGGCTGAGAAACGCTGCCTGTCTCGGTCCAACTCCCGACACGTCCATTACTATGGGACAGCTGGAGATCGAATTTGAATATTGAAACAATTTTTCAAATGTCGTAGAGACAGACAGCAAGATTTGTACAAATCTCCACTGTTGAAAATGAAATGTTAGTCTAAAAGAAATGAGAGATAATGACTAGACGCTTTTTATAGGGGAGATCAAGTTTATAAATTGACTGGCTTGGCTGATGAGACAGTGGATTGTGCAGTCAGATGGAACAAAGTAAATGGGCATTTCAACGTCATAGATTTATCCGGTACTAACTTGTGGAATAGACACCGGCTGGAATGCGGTTTTAACCAATCAGCATTCAGAATTAGACCCACCCGTTGTATAATACAGTATAATGTACTGTATTGTACCCTACTTTACTCTAATGTACTCTACGAACTAAACTGTACTGTGCTCTACTCTTCTGAATTAAAATCTACTGTACTGAATTAAAGTGTTCAAACTTGTGAAACATAGCCTAGACATCTATGATTTGTTTAGATTTGGTCTGGTCCGACCAAATGTGTACTTGTTTGGGGCCGGAGCTCATTAGAATAATATTCAGCATGCTTTGCAAGTGTTTGTTTTTACATAAAAATTTTGGTCATTCAGCAGACCCTCTTATCCAGAGTGACTTACAGTCAGTGCGTTCAACTAAGGTAGATATACAACAACATATAACAGTCATAGCAATATAAATTTTTTCTGTAACAGTTACTGAGAATGTTATTGTAGTTGAAGTGGTCTGTTGGTTTATTCTGTTGGTTGGACAACTTTGAACTGTATTGCTGCAAGTTTTTAAGCTTTTCAATATCTGGAAAATATATATTTTCACTTTTCATTCAGACCCTAAAATGAATAAGTCTTTGCCACGTCATTTTGCTTACTGGGTAGTCGGAAATATATTTTCCCCCCACCCATGTTGACAGAAATGCAATGTTTTATGGCACCCTTTCATGGCTTTCCCCAGAGACAGTCAGGAATGTCAATGTTTCCCCTTTTGTCACCCTGTGGGTTGTTTGCTGTAAATGTAGGCTTGGACAGCTGGAAATTGCCACCTACCATAAAGAGGGAACAAACATTAAATATTTGCCTCACTCTTCATACAGTGTTGTGACTTTGTCATGGCAAGGTGGCCACATATTTCCCTTTGTGCCTTAGGAAGGGGAAATGACATATGGTGAGAGAGCACAACCCTGGGAGAAGGTTTCAACTGGACCACTAAGTGTTAAGTAGAAACCTCTTAGCCAAAGGAGACGGAAAATGTCTACTTCTCCAACCCCCGTACAGTAGATACATACACCCTTTCTTCTGGCTGTCTAGTGACGTCATAAAAAGTCTTGTTCTGTGTCGGTCTGGGTCTTGGCCTGCAAGACCTACTCTAGCTCAGATTGGCACTTATATTGATTGCACTGCAATTCTATCAACGATGCCAGTAGTTGGTGTAGAGACGTGTGAATACTGTTTCATCTTCTGTCTGGGTCAGGAGATTCAAAACTGAGTGAACTCAATTCCTGTACTCAACTCTCCTTACACCGGTAGGGGAGAGTGGGGTATGTTTTTGAACGTTTTCTTTAAACATTCAGCATCACTACATCAAGGGAAATATTATATTATTTCTAACAAAGATATCTGCATATATTTCAGGATGTTGTGTAACCCTGGAAATAAATCAGAATTCATATAAACATAACAGTTTGTCCCCCAAAAATAAGTGGTCTCTTGGTACAATTTACCCCGGTTATGGGACAGGGTAAATTGAACCTTCCTGGGGTAAGTGGGTGGTGGTGCTGGTAGGTCAAAGTTTAATTCATGGAATGGGGGTGTGGTATATTGTACAGTGCCCACCGTAATTATTGGGACAGTAAAGCAATTTTTCTTCTTTTGGCTCTATACTTCAAAACGTTGGATTATGAGCAATGACTACATCAAGCTTGTGACTCTACAAATTTGTTGGATGCATTTGCTCATTGTTTTGGTTGTGTTTCAGATTATTTTGTTCCCAATAGAAATGAATGGTAAATAATGGATTGTGTCATTTTGGAGTCACTTTTATTGTAAATAAGAATATAATATGTTTCTAAACACTTCTACATGAATTTGGATGCTACAACAGCTATGGATAATCCTGAAAGAGTCGTGAATAATAATGAGTGAGAAAGCTAGACGCACAAATATCATACCCCCCCCCCAAACATGTTTTTTTTTCTGAAACACAGCCAAACAAACAGCAAATCTATCCAACTAATTTGTAGTCACAAGCTTGATGTAGTCATTGTGTGCTATGAAATGGGACCAAATAATTAACTTTTGACTACTTTAATACACAACTGAATTTGTCCCAATACTTTTGCTCCCCTAAAATGGGGGGACTATGTACAAAAACAGTTCACAAGAAATGGATGAAAATACCCTCAAATTAAATTGGAGAGTCTGCACTTAAACAATGACTATGAGGTTAAATATCAAATGTTTTGAAGTTGAAAATATTAAAAAATGATTTACTTTCCCAATAATACGGAGGGCACTGTGAGGGAAAAAAGTATTTGATCCCCTGCTGATTTTGTACGTTTGCCCACTGACAAAGACATGATCAGTCTATAATTTTAATGGTAGGTTTATTTGAACAGTGAGAGACAGAATAACAACACAAAAATCCAGAAAAACACATGTCAAAAATGTTACAAATTGATTTGCATTTTAATGAGGGAAATAAGTATTTGACCCCTCTGCAAAACATTACTTAGTACTTGGATTTTCACAGTCAAATTAATTTATTGTGTTATAGGTTTCATGATGCTTGTGTCTAAACCAAAGTAGATCGTTTTTAGATTGTTTTGTACATCAGTTGGGGTCTCTATAAGCTACAGTATGTCTTAAACCTAGCATGAAAGTGCACCCCTTGTAGGAGGGGACAAAATCCCTCCTGAGATGTGTGCAAAGCTGGTGGCCAACTACAAGAAACGTCTGACCTCTGTGATTGCCAACAAGGGTTTTGCTACCAAGTACTAAGTAATGTTTTGCAGAGGGGTCAAATACTTATTTCCCTCATTAAAATGCTAATCAATTTATAACATTTTTGACATTAGTTTTTCTGGATTTTTGTGTTGTTATTCTGTCTCTCACTGTTCAAATAAACCTACCATTAAAATTATAGACTGATCATTTCTTTGTCAGTGGGCAAACGTACAAAATCAGCAGGGGATCAAATACTTTTTTCCCCTCACTGTATATCTTAAATGTATGCCTACATTCAGATACAGTGGGGGAAAAAAGTATTTAGTCAGCCACCAATTGTGCAAGTTCTACCACTTAAAAAGATGAGAGAGGCCTGTAATTTTCATCATAGGTACACGTCAACTATGACAGACAAAATGAGATTTTTTTTCTCCAGAAAATCACATTGTAGGATTTTTAATGAATTTATTTGCAATTTATGGTGGAAAATAAGTATTTGGTCAATAACAAAAGTTTCTCAATACTTTGTTATATACCCTTTGTTGGCAATGACACAGGTCAAACGTTTTCTGTAAGTCTTCACAAGGTTTTCACACACTGTTGCTGGTATTTTGGCCCATTCCTCCATGCAGATCTCCTCTAGAGCAGTGATGTTTTGGGGCTGTCGCTGGGCAACACGGACTTTCAACTCCCTCCAAAGATTTTCGATGGGGTTGAGATCTGGAGACTGGCTAGGCCACTCCAGGACCTTGAAATGCTTCTTACGAAGCCACTCCTTCGTTGCCCGGGCGGTGTGTTTGGGATCATTGTCATGCTGAAAGACCCAGCCACGTTTCATCTTCAATGCCCTTGCTGATGGAAGGAGGTTTTCACTCAAAATCTCACGATACATGGCCCCATTCATTCTTTCCTTTACACGGATCAGTCGTCCTGGTCCCTTTGCAGAAAAACAGCCCCAAAGCATGATGTTTCCACCCCCATGCTTCACAGTAGGTATGGTGTTCTTTGGATGCAACTCAGCATTCTTCAGTTTTTACCAAAAAGTTCTATTTTGGTTTCATCTGACCATATGACATTCTCCCAATCCTCTTCTGGAACATCCAAATGCACTCTAGCAAACTTCAGACGGGCCTGGACACGTACTGGCTTAAGCAAGGGGACACGTCTTGCACTGCAGGATTTGAGTCCCTGGCGGCGTAGTGTGTTACTGATGGTAGGCTTTGTTACTTTGGTCCCAGCTCTCTGCAGGTTATTCACTAGGTCCCCCCGTGTGGTTCTGGGATTTTTGCTCACCTTTCTTGTGATCATTTTGACCCCACAGGGTGAGATCTTGCGTGGAGCCCCAGATCGAGGGAGATTATCAGTGGTCTTGTATGTCTTCCATTTCCTAATAATTGCTCCCACAGTTGATTTCTTCAAACCAAGCTGCTTACCTATTGCAGATTCAGTCTTCCCAGCCTGGTGCAGGTCTACAATTTTGTTTCTGGTGTCCTTTGACAGCTCTTTGGTCTTGGCCATAGTGGAGTTTGGAGTGTGACTGTTTGAGATTGTGGACAGGTGTCTTTTATACTGATAACAAGTTCAAACAGGTGCCATTAATACAGGTAACGAGTGGAGGACAGAGGAGCCTCTTAAAGAAGAAGTTACAGGTCTGTGAGAGACAGAAATCTTGCTTGTTTGTAGGTGACCAAATACTTATTTTCCACCATAATTTGCAAATAAATTCATTAAAAACCCTACAATGTGATTTTCTGGAAAAAAAAATCTCAATTTGTCTGTCATAGTTGACGTGTACCTATGATGAAAATTACAGGCCTCTCATCTTTTTAAGTGGGAGAACTTGCACAATTGGTGGCTGACTAAATACTTTTTTTCCCCACTGTAGATCTCTTTGTTCCATATAACTTGCCCTCCCATTTCTTGACCAGTTGTCTGGGACAAGGATGTTGTTTCGATTGTGCCAATTCCAAGGCAAGTGCATGGGTACATGTTCGTTTTCTTTTTTGTCAATGTACGTCTTCAGTGTCATTCAGTCAATTTTTTCATCTCTTGCTGCTGCTCAAATGGACTTCTTCCCTTCTCTCACTTCATTAGCTGCTCTCTCAAGAACCTCAAGGATGGCTAAACCCCTGCTTGTTTTACATTTGTATACACAGGACATGATGTCTGCTCTGTAACACTATCTTGAGTTCATATGCATGACACGTGTCAAAAATACTATGCATATTACGCATAAATATTTTTTTCTGTTGTATTTTTGACTTTGTTTTGTTTTACCCCATATGTAACTCTGTGTTGTTGATTTTATCGCACTGCTTTGCTTTATCTTGGCCAGGTCGCAGTTGTAAATGAGAACTTGTTCTCAACTGGCTTACCTGGTTAAATAAAGGTTAAATAAAAAATAAAAAATAAACTGACCAAATGTAATCCTAATTTGTATGGGGTATGGTGGCCATTGGCACAACTTACCCCAAGGCAAACATTTAGACTATATTAGCCCACACAACTACAAGGGTGCACTTTCATGCTAGGTATAAGACACATTGTAGCTTATAGAGACCGCAACTGATGTACCAAACAATCTAAAAATGATCTACTTTGGTTTAGACACAAGCATCATGAACCCTATAACACAATAAATTAATTTGACTGTGAAAATCCTTTTTTTGGACCTAACTTGCTTACCACTTTTTCCATGTGGTTTCTTCCTTCAGACTCCATGAAATGATGGCATTTTCCAAAATATTTGGTCACATGATAAATTGTGTGTTTCCTAGAAACAAGGGGTGGCTCAACTAACCCTTTGGCTCAATTTACCCCACACTATATATCAACTGGGGAGAACCGGGGCAGTGTGCATGAAGGTATGACATTTCCTCTCAATTTCACTATAACCTGCAATCAAAGAACAGGCACGCTTCTAGTGCAATATCACTCACATTCAAACCAGACAATTGTCTCTACGCCTGGCAATTACACAGGGATGATAGCATTCCATCTTAACCCATGACCTGTGATGCTGTCTGTCATTGTGCCCGCGTGCCATTTGGTAAATGAAACTAGCAACCCTGGCCTGCAATAGCCCTCTTACATGGATAGTAGGTTAGGTCAACGCTGGGTCAGGGTTGGAAATAAGAGCAATGGGAAAAAAACAATGCTGCCGTTCCGGATATTGCCACTACTACAGAAAAATAGGAGATGCTTTCATGTATCCAGTGCATTGTGTCAGAGCAATGAGCATCATGCAATTTAATGCAATGGTGCAACGCTTGTTTTATATTTTTTATTTTTATTTTTTGTCATTTAGCAGACGCTCTTATCCAGAGCGACTTACAGGAGCAATTAGGGTTATGTGCCTTGCTCAAGGGCACGTCAACAGATTTTTAATCTAGTTGGCTCGGGGATTAGAACCAGCGACCTTTCGGTTACTGGCACAACGCTCTTAACCACTAAGCTAATAATTTTTGTGTCTTGAAAAAGCATATAGGGAGATCATTTTAAATTTTTGTAGCCTACTTTTCCAGATTATTAACATCAGCATTGTCCATTGGTGCCCTTGCCCTTGATGCAATGATCAAAACACATGACAGAAAGTTGTCATGACTACCGTTTTAATTATATAATGAGAACCGTTCCATATACTGTAGTTTCTCTTCTGTACTGTAACGTCCATGAGATGCCAGAATAATAAAAGACTGTTAACTGATGCAGTTAAGATTACCATTACCATTCAATTTCCAATGCATGCAAAGGCATTTGGGTTTTTCCTCCCTGGCCACTCACTTGCTATGGCCAGATTACATTTTAATTCTTCCATGGAGCAGAACAATCTGGGAGGGGAGTGACAGCTTTGAGAGGGACAGCATGGGCAGCGGCGTGTGTGTGTGTGCATATGCCGCCTAAAGTATATCCCCACCCTCACGATCCCCATCTCCACCATCTACCACTGCTGCTGGGAGAAAATACTTGTAATCCAAGGGACTGAATGGTCAACTGACTGAAGTCAAACAGGAAAAAAAATCACTGTCCACCATAATCCATTAATGCACTGGGCTTAATCTGCCACTGTGGTAAAGTGCAAACCTAAATGCTCTCTCCTCTATTTTTCAGGATGATCCAGAGGAGGAAAAAATATATACATCACACTGACACCGCTAGGGAAAGAAGTGGTGAAAATGTAATTCCATGACATACAGTACATTTGGGTAATGTTACACCAGTTGTAAAAATTGTAATTAGCGATGAAATGAGAATGTCCTTCTAAACCTGCAGCCACAATAGGATACGTGCTGGGACCTTGTAAGAACCTGGATCCTTCTAAAAGATTATAATGCTGTAGAACACCCATTAAAGCCTTTAAGAATATAATCCCATGCCACCTACAAAATCATACCAGGGCTAACGGCCATCCATGTTTCTATGAAAACCATCACGTACGGATAATTTCCATAAAACATTTGGTTATTTCTGTGAAGCAGGTAAATGGGAATTCCGTGCCATGAACTATACTATGTATTACATGTTAACTAAGAATACACTACAGAACCATTTCACATGACAAAAATACAACCATAAGTCATATCTAATCTTTTCTCATGCTTATGACAGCTGTCAGTTATGCATGCTTAGCATCTAAGGACATTTAATCTTACTACCTTCAAAAAGTATTCATACCCCTTGACTTCAGCCTGAATTCAAAATTTATTAAATATATTTTTTCTCAGCCATCTACACACAATACCCCATAATGACAAAGTGAAAACATGTTTTTAGAAATTATTAGCACATTTATTGAAAATGAATACAGAAATATCTAATTTACATAAGTATTACATATCACCTTTGGCAGCAATTACAGATGTGAGTCTTTCTGTGTAAGTCTAAGAGCTTTGCACACCTGGTTTGTATAATATTTGCACATTATTCTTAAAAATATTCTTCAAGATCTGTCAAGTTGGTTGTTGATCATTGCTAGACAGCCATTTTCAAGTCTTGCCATAGATTTTCAAGCAGATTTAAGTCAAAACTGTAACTAGGCCACTCAGGAACATTCAATGTCATCTTAGTAAGCAACTCCAGTGTATATATTTGGCCTTGTGTTTTAGGTTATTGTCCTGATGAAAAAAGCAGACCAGGTTTTCCATTAGGATTTTGCCTGTGCTTAGCTCTATTACATTTATTTTTATCAAAAAAAACACACTAGTTCTTGCCAATGACAAGCATACCCATAACATGATTCACAACTAGCTCTCAGTCTCATGTTCATCCATGTTTCTCAAACGTCAAATTTTGAAGTTGTTCGAGACGTCAAATTTCGAGTGATTAAGGTTAAGGCATGAACTCCAAATGTTTAAGGTTTGTGTTAAGTTTAGGCTAACTCCGAAATCTTAAGGTTAGGCATTAACTCTGAAAGGTTAAGGTAAGGGTTAAGGTTTGGGATAGGCTTAAAACAAAAATCTCTAAAAACAACTTTATATCGCTGGATTCGAACATGCAACCTTTGGCTTACGCTCATCAGCCATCCCCATCCACAACACCCTAGCAAAACCAAAACCTACTTGAAGATAACAGCGCTCACTGTTGACCCTAGTGGCCAGTTTCCACGTAATCTCCCGACGTCCTCAGACATGTGTAAAAAAGTTAAAATGTAGAGTTTCCATCAACCTCGCACGCAATGTAGACAAAGAACAAGCAGTTTGCGGTAGAGTAGTGGGTGAAACCATTCACTTCAGGAAAAGGGGTGATATAAAGTTTCCTTTAATTTTGTGTTACTGAATTCATACAAATATTTGCTGCCATTGTAGTAAGGTTGGTAATACGAGAGCTCTTCGGACTTACCATTTTTTTGTACTATTTTCTTTTGAAAGAACAACTAGTGGGTTTTGAGTGCTTCGCCCCTATTTGGGAAGTTGGTCTGCCTGCTCCTCAGTCTGAGATATTCTGAGAGTAGGTTCGTGTCTCCTTCCTCTGTATATAAAAACTGTTTAAAACTGTATAACATAAGTGTTTTTGGAAAACTGGTTCATATATCCTAAAGTCTATAGCAAATGTGGCTATGTATATATTTATTTTGCCGTTAATATCTTGAAGACCTATTTCAGCAAGTTAACCAAGTTTTTGCTGGCTTAGCTAGCCATGTTAATGATGAGCTAACTAGCACCGTTGGTCACTGCACTACAACATCACGCTAGCTATTGCCAGAAGGTGATTTGCTAGCAGGTGATTTGCTAGCAGGTGACTTATTGAAATTAAGTAAATGTTTATTTTCTTACTACCATAAAAGGTTTATATAAAAGGGTTGTACTTGTGCTCTGTATTTATGGATTAATATTACTTCACATTGAGGGTATGTATCACTACTGTTGCTCCTATCTAAAATATATATTGTGTCCTACCTAACCAGTGAACGTGTGGCTGTGACCGTCCTGTCAATGCCTGTCATCACTGTTTGATATCTTTTACTGCGGGTATGCTTTTCTGTGTTTTTGTTATTTTCTAAACACAACGCATTATTACTATACGATCACTTTATGGATTCAGTCAGAGAGATATTCTGGTCAGCGCGACGGTGGCACAGGAATCCTCATCTCTCCCAAGTGGACATTCTCTCTTTTCCCCCTGACCCATCTGTCTATCTCCTCATTTGAATTCCATGCTGTCACAGTCACTAGCCCATTCAAGCTTAACATCCTTATAATTTATCGGCCTCCAGGTTCCCTTGGAGAGTTCATCAATGAGCTTGACGCCTTGATAAGTTCCTTTCCTGAGGATGGCTCACCCCTCAGAGTTCTGGGTGACTTTAACCTCCCTACGTCTACCTTTGACTCATTTCTCTCCGCCTCCTTCTTTCCACTCCTTTTCTCTTTTGACCTCACCCTCACACCGTCCCCCCCTACTCACAAGGCAGGCAATACGCTTGACCTCATCTTTACTAGATGCTGTACTTCTAATCTCACTGCAACTCCCCTCCAAGTCTCCGACCACTACTTCGTATCCTTTTCTCGCTCGCTCTCCTCCAACACTACTCACTCTGCCCCTACTCAGATGGTGATGTGCCGTCGCAACCTTCGCTCTCTCTCTCCCGCTACCCTCTCCTCTTCCATCCTATCATCTCTTCCCTCTGCTAAATCCTTCTCCCTCCAATCTCCTGATTCTGCCTCCTCAACCCTCCTCTCCTCCCTCTCTGAATATTTTGACTCTCCATGTCCCCTATCCTCCCGGCCGGCTCGGTCCTCCCCTCCTGCTCCGTGGCTTGACGATTCATTGCGAGCTCACAGAACAGGGCTCCGGGCAGCCGAGCGGAAATGGAGGAAAACTAGACTCCCTGCGGACCTGTCATCTTTCCACTCCCTCCTCTCTACATTCTCATCCTCTGTTTCTGCTGCTAAAGCCACTTTCTACCACTCTAAATTTCAAGCCTCTGCCTCTAACCCTAGGAAGCTCTTTGCCACCTTCTCCTCCCTGCTGAATCCTCCTCCTCCTCCCCCTCCCTCCTCCCTCTCTGTGGATGACTTCGTCAACCATTTTGAAAAGAAAGTTGACGACATCCGATCCTCATTTATTAAGTCAAATGACACCGCTGGCCCTGCTCACACTGCCCTACCCTATGCTTTGACTTCTTTCTCCCCTCTCTCTCCAGATGAAATCTTGCGACTTGTGACGGCCGGCCGCCCAACAACCTGCCCGCTTGACCCGATCCCCTCCTCTCTTCTCCAGACCATCTCCGGTGACCTTCTCCCTTACCTCACCTCGCTCATCAACTCATCCTTGTCCGCTGGCTATGTCCCTTCCATCTTCAAGAAAGCGAGAGTTGCACCCCTCCTCAAAAACCCTACACTCGATCCCTCCGATGTCAACAACTACAGACCAGTATCCCTTTTATTTTCTCTCCAAAACTCTTGAGCGTGCCATCTATAGCCAATTATCCTGCTAGCTCTCTCAGAATGACCATCTTGATCCAAACCAGTCAGGTTTCAAGACTAGTCATTCAACTGAGACTGCTCTTCTGTGTCACAGAGGCTCTCCGCACTGCTAAAGCTAACTCTCTCTCCTCTGCTCTCATCCTTCTAGACCTATCTGCTGCCTTTGATACTGTGAACCATCAGATCCTCCTCTCCACCCTCTCCGAGTTGGGCATCTCCGCCGCGGCTCACTCTTGGATTGCGTCCTACCTGAGAGGTCGCTCCTACAAGGTGGCGTGGTGAGAATCTGTCTCCGCACCACGTGCTCTCACCACTGGTGTTCGCCAGGGCTCAGTTCTAGGCCCTCTCCTATTCTCTCTATACACCAAGTCACTTGGCTCTGTCATATCCTCACATGGTCTCTCCTATTATTGCTACGCAGACGACACACAATTAATCTTCTCCTTTCCCCCTTCTGATAACCAGGTGGCGAATTGCATCTCAGCATGTCTGGCAGACATATCAGTGTGGATGTCGGATCACCACCTCAAGCTGAATCTCGGCAAGACGGAGCTGCTCTTCCTCCCGGGGAAGGACTGCCCGCTCCATGATCTCGCCATCACGGTTGACAACTCCGTTGTGTCCTCCTCCCAGAGTGCAAAGAACCTTGGCGTGACCCTGGACAACACCCTGTCGTTCTCCGCTAACATCAAAGTGGTGAAGTTCATGCTCTACAACATTCGCAGAGTACGACCCTACCTTACACAGGAAGCGGCACAGGTCCTAATCCAGGCACTTGTCATCTCCTGTCTGGATTACTGCAACTCGCTGTTGGCTGGGCTCCCTGCCTGTGCCATTAAACCCCTACAACTCATCCAGAACGCTGCAGCCCATCTGGTGTTCAACCTTACCAAGTTCTCTCACGTCACCCCGCTTCTCCGCACACTCCACTGGCTACCAGTTGAAGCTCGCATCTGCTACAAGACCATGGTGCTTGCCTACGGAGCTGTGAAGGGAACGGCACCTCCTTACCTTCAGGCTCTGATCAGTCCCTACACCCAAACGAGGGCATTGTGTTCTTCCACCTCTGGCCTGCTGGTCCCCTTACCTCTGCGGAAGCACAGTTCCCGCTCAGCCCAGTCAAAACTGTTCGCTGCTCTGGCACCCCAATGGTGGAACAAGCTCCATCACGACGCCAGGACAGCGGAGTCACTGACCACCTTCCGGAGACACTTGAAACCCTACCTCTTTAAGGAATACCTTGGATAGTATAAAAGTAATCCTTCTACCCCCCCACAAAAAAAACTAAATAAATACACACACACACACACACACACACACACTGGGGAGAACAAGTATTTGATATACTGCCGATTTTGCAGGTTTTCCTACTTACAAAGCATGTAGAGGTCTGTAATTTTTATCATAGGTACACTTCAACTGTGAGAGACGGAATCTAAAACAAAAATCCAGAAAATCACATTGTATGATTTTTAAGTAATTCATTTGCATTTTATTGCATGACAAATATTTGATCACCTATCAACCAGTAAGAATTCCGGCTCTCACAGACCTGTTCGTTTTTCTTTAAGAAGCCCTCCTGTTCTCCACTCATTACCTGTATTAACTGCATCTGTTTGAACTCGTTACCTGTATAAAAGACACCTGTCCACACACTCAATCAAACAGACTCCAACCTCTCCACAATGGCCAAGACCAGAGAGCTGTGTAAGGACATCAGGGATAAAATTGTAGACCTGCACAAGGCTGGGATGGGCTACAGGACAATTGGCAAGCAGCTTGGTGAGAAGGCAACAACTGTTGGCGCAATTATTAGAAAATGGAAGAAGTTCAAGATGACGGTCAATCACCCTCTGTATGTTGCTCCATTCCAGATCTCACCTCGTGGGGCATCAATGATCATGAGGAAGGTGAGGGATGAGCCCAGAACTACACGGCAGGACCTGGTCAATGACGTTAAGAGAGCTGGGACCACAGTCTCAAAGAAAACCATTAGTAACACACTACGCCGTCATGGATTAAAATCCTGCAGCGCACGCAAGGTCCCCCTGCTCAAGCCAGCGCATGTCCAGGCCCGTCTGAAGTTTGCCAATTACCATCTGGATGATCCAGAGGAGGAATGGGAGAAGGTCATGTGGTCTGATGAGACAAAAATAGAGCTTTTTGGTCTAAACTCCACTCGCCGTGTTTGGAGGAAGAAGAAGGATGAGTACAACCCCAAGAACACCATCCCAACTGTGAAGCATGGAGGTGGAAACATCATTCTTTGGGGATGCTTTTCTGCAAAGGGGACAGGACGACTGCACCGTATTGAGGGGAGGATGGATGGGGCCATGTATCGCGAGATCTTAGCCAACAACCTCCTTCCCTCAGTAAGAGCAATGAAGATGGGTCGTGGCTGGGTCTTCCAGCCTGACAAGACCCGAAACACACAGCCAGGGCAACTAAGGAGTGGCTCCGTAAGAAGCATCTCAAGGTCCTGGAGTGGCCTAGCCAGTCTCCAGACCTGAACCCAATAGAAAATATTTGGAGGGAGCTGAAAGTCCGTATTGCCCAGCGACAGCCCCGAAACCTGAAGGATCTGGAGAAGGTCTGTATGGAGGAGTGGGCCAAAATCCCTGCTGCAGTGTGTGCAAACCTGGTCAAGACCTACAGGAAACATATGATCTCTGTAATTGCAAACAAAGGTTTCTGTACCAAATACTAAGTGCTGCTTTTCTGATGTATCAGACCTCTACATGCTTTGTAAGTAGGAAAACCTGCAAAATCGGCAGTGTATCAAATACTTGTTCTCCCCACTGTATATACACACACACACACAAAACAATTATTTAGATCGATATATATATATATATATATATATATATATATATATATATATATATATATAACAAATGTAAATTTAAAATATACTCTAGAAATAAAAAATTACAATAAGAGTGTCTGCTAAATGACGTAAATGTAATGTAAATGTAATATTCTGAGAGCAGTGAACGTGTGGCTGTGACCGTCCTGTCAATGCCTGTCATCACTGTTTGATATCTTTTACTGCAGATAAAAACCGAGTCAACCTGAAGTGTGGGTGTCCGTGTGCCTTTCTTCTGGGGGGATATGTGGAGTTGGTTACAAAATTGGTGCCGTGACTCGGCTCTACAAGATCAGCCATTGCCGATCACCGGGGGAATACAGCAGTGCTCCAGAGAAGAGGACTACACCTGCCGTCAACTTCAAGAGACAGTTAATTTGAATATTCATCATGAATAACATTCCACACCAAAAAATCTAGGTACTCTGGTCAAGCCCAATGGTGATCCACCACTTTTACTGGTGAGTGAGGACTTACAACCTAGGGGAGTTAACTGTGATAGTGTAACCCCCAGTATTGGTAGGGGGGCTCAGATAGCTAGAATGGTAGAGCATAGCTTTACCGGGAGTGCTGGTGTAAGGTCAGTAAATGAACAAGAGGATGTTATTGATCAAACAACAGGTCAGAGTGATGGAGATGATAATCCCTCCAATGATGATGAATACCATACGAGCAGAGTGTTATGCTTGATTTAGTCAAACAGATGGGTCAGGAGATTGGTAACAGTATTGTTTCAAGTCTGTCAGCAAGTAATATCACTCCATCCAAGGTAGCCACCGACACTGTCCCAGTGTGCATGCCAGACTGGTCCAAGGTAAACTTTGTCATGAAATCTGACATGTGTGAGCCACCCACTTTCAGAGGTGATGAAACAGATAAATGTACTGTGTATGAGTGGCAGGAAAATACTTACTTGGTAAAGAAAGGTTACAAAACGCCAGAGCAAGGTAATTAAATCATGTAAAGGTTAATGGGGAGGGCCAAGGATTTAGTCAAGATAGGAATCCGCAGCAACCCCCTTGTAAACATCAGCAGAGACCCTGAGGTTATTTTCAGTATTATGAAACAGCATTTTGGTGAGGCCATCTCCTCTACTACACCGCTTCAAGACTTTTATGAAACCAAACCTTATCAATGGGAGAGTAGCCTAGACTACTGGGCCTTAACTGAGTAGCAGATCTAGCTAATTAATGTCTACAAAGACAGGGCAGACAGATGGATGACGTGGGTCATGCGGTCGCCATGATGTTCGTGAAGCACTACCCCAATCGTGAACTGTACACAGCATTTGGATGCAAGCCTAGGGAGACATGGACAGTGGGTGAAGTTCAGGAATTGATAGACAGCCACCAAAATGACAGATGTGCTACAAGGAGGAAACAAAACATATTGACACTACAGGAAGACATAAAAAAAAAAACAGAGGAGAGGTTCAAGGAGTTCAGAGTGGCAATGATCAGGTGACAATGACAAAACTTGTAACAATGCTAGAACGGTTTATTATAAACCAAAACACTGCTCGCCCTGTCACAAGAGGGCCCCGCAGAACTGCACAGCTGTCTCCCTCCTTCCCATGTGCTATATGTAAAGATGTGGCTCATTCCACTCGGTCTGCCTTAATGACCGCCTGTGCTTCAAATGTCACAATCCTGGCCATCAAACCATAGACTGCCTACAAAGTGGCGCACTGTACTCCTGAGTGGCGCAGTGGTCTAAGGCACTGCATCGCAGTGCTAACTGTGCCACTAGAGATCCTGGTTCGAATCCAGGCTCTGTCGCAGCCGGCCGCGACCGGGAGACTCATGGGCGGCGCACAATTGGCCCAGCGTCGTCCAGGGTAGGGGAGGGAATGGCCGGCAGGGATGTAGCTCAGTTGATAGAGCATGGCGTTTGCAACGCCAGGGTTGTGGGTTTGATTCCCACGGGGGGCCAGTATAAAAAAATATATATGTATTCACTAACTGTAAGTCGCTCTGGATAAGAGCGTCTGCTAAATGACTAAAATGTAAAATGTACAAAAGCAGGAGGTTAGAAGAGAGACAACAGTCGAGCAACGGCCACAAAATCAAGGTCCAGCTTTAAACTAATAGGTCTACACCTTGAGGGGAAAGTTGCAGCAAAAAACTCAGCCCCTATAAATGAAACTGATCCTGAAATAGAACTGTCTTCATACAAAGAGAAAAACCAAGGCGACACAAATGTGATATATCAACGTACTCAGAGAATAACTGGCAATGAAAGTCTGTTCTATGCACCAGTGACCGTGCAAGGTTCAGTACATTTTAGTCATTTAGCAGACGCTCTTATCCAGAGCGACTTACAGTTAGTGAGTGCATACAATGTTGTTTAAAAATAAAATAAAATAAATTATACTGCCCACAACCCTGGCGTTGCAAACGCCATGCTCTACCAACTGAGCTACATCCCTGCCGGCCATTCCCTCCCCTACCCTGGACGATGCTGGGCCAATTGTGCGCCGCCCCATGGGTCTCCCGGTCGCGGCCGGCTACAACAGAGCCTGGATTCGAACCAGGATTTCTAGTGGCACAGCTAGCACTGCGATGCAGTGCCTTAGACCACTGCGCCACTCGGAAGACTAGTAGAAGTAAGAGGACTCATTGATCGTGGCTCAATGGCCTGTACGTTAAGTGAATCTGCTGAGCATACATTGTTTTGAAAACATGTCTTAACTGAAAGCTTGAAAATGTCCACTCCTGTAGTACTCGTTGGATGTGGGGGGCAAGAGGTCAATCCCAAATGTGAATATGAGCTCCATATCGAATTAATGAACTGCAAGATGCTGGTACCAGTCTTAGTTGTGCCAGGGCAAACTGATGACGTGATCATTGGAACAAATGTACTGAAACATGTCCTCCATCAATTAAAAAGTATAGAGGGATATTGGAAAGCAATATCACAACCAGCCAATGGCCTTTATGATGAATCAGATGCACTTCTAAGCATACTGGCAAATGTTGACCGTTGGCAAGGAAGTAAAATGCCTGAAAAAAAAGTTGCAACTGTTGTTCTCAGCCAGTGTGTGACACTATCCCCAAAACATGAACACTTAGTCTGGGGTAGGCTGAAAGGAAAAGGGCCCTTTTCCATTGGCAGTACTGTTATTGTAGAGCCCACAACGTCCCGAGCAGCACAGAGGTGTGTTAGTGGGTCGTACTGTGGGGTGACAAATGGATCCCCATGAAGGTGGTTAATCTCCAAGATCGCCGGTTACACTGAAGCGTAATGCAAAACTGGCAGATGTATACCCCTGAATAGCGTTGGAAGACCTGGAGTTAAACAGCAGCTGCTGTGGTCAATGTGATGACAAACAAGATGTTGCACAGAATGTCATTGGAACCACGACTGAACAGGCAGAAAAACGCTCAAATGCTGATGTGTTGAAAGACATGGGTCCAACTGATGTTGACATTGCCTCCTGTGAAGTATCAGATGAATGGAAAAACAAGATGGCAGACCTGGTTGTGAAATATGACAGCATATTTTCCAGAGGGAAAGTGGACTGTGGCGAAGCAAGAGACTTTGTGCATAGAATAAGACTGAAATGAGAGGCCTTTCAGACTTCCTTACCGCAGAGTGCCACCATGTGACTTCCAAAAACTGAAACAAACTTTGGAGTTAATGGAAGAACGTTACATCCTCAGGAAATCAAATAGTGAGTGGGCATCCCCCCTCGTTCTTCTCTGGAAACCAAATGGTGAACTCAGAATCTGTAGAGATTTCCGATGGCTCAACACAAGAACTGAGAAGGATGCTTATCCCCTACCAAATCAAGCCGATGGCCTGGCGTCATTGGGAGGAAACTGCCTTTTCAGCACAATGGATCTGACATCGGGATTTTACAATATTCCCATACACGAAGAAGATCGTAAATACACAGCCGTTACCACACCAGTTGGCCTTTTCGGATATAACAGAATGGCTCAGGGCCTCTGCAACAGCCCAGCTATGTTTGCCAGGATGATGATGTCAGTCTTTGGGGATCAGAACTCTCTCTCCATTTTGTGCCATCTAGATGACTTATTGGTCTTTGGTAAAAGTGAACAAGGAGCACTTGAACGGTTGGAGTTGGTAGACTCTCAAACAACAACTTGAAGCTTGCCCCAAAAAAGTGGCACTTCCTTTGGCGTTCTGTGAAATTCTTGGGCCATGTGATATCTCAAGAAGGGATTCAGACTGACAAGGGAAAAGTGACGGCAATCAGTGAGATGACATCCACTGATCTCATGGAGATGGATGGGGAAACCCCTGGACTGAAGAGGGTCCAGTCATTTCTCAGAATGATGAACTATTACCCCCATTTTATCAACGGTTTTCAGAAAATCGCCAAGCCACTGTACTGTTTAACAGCGGGACCGAAAACCAAACGAAAAGATCAAAATGGCAAGACTCAGAGTAGGCCGTCCCGGAGGCTGAAACCTGAAGACTGGACGAGTGAGTGTCAACATGCCTTTGATTAGTTAAAAGCAGCTGTGATAAATGCTGTAGTTTTAGCGCACCCAGACTTTAATAAACCCTTCATACTTCCGACTGATGCTTCAATTGACGGCCTAGGCGCTGTTCTGAGCCAGATCCCAGAGGGCGAGAGTAAAAGTAGACCCATTGTGTTTGCTAGTAAATCCCTCAACAAATCCCAAGCAAGATATCCAGCCCATCGTCTAGTTTCTTGCATTGAAATGGGCCGTATGTGAAAAATTCTGTCACTTGCTAAAAGGTGCCAGATTTACTGTCCTGACAGATAATAACCCACTCACTCGCATACTGACAAAGCCTAAACTTGATGCCTGTGAGCAGAGGTGGGTGGCGAAGCTAGCCCCGTATGACTTTGATCTGAAATACATACCTGGGCCACAGAACATACCCGCCGACTTACTCAGCCGTGTACCGTTCGTCAGGGATGGTACCACACAACATGTCACTGCAGAGAACGTACAAGAGACACTCTGGCTGTCTGTGAATTGCCAAGCCCGGCCAAACAGTGGCATAACAGGGTCCAATCATGGTCCAAAGGCTGCTGAGATCTCTAGTGATGAAGTGAAGGCACTCCTAGACAACAGCTTGTACCAAAGGGGGATCATATCTACAGTATGTGCACTGTCCCTCTGATGCAGCTATCCTGACATCTGCAGGGAGGTTACCCAGCACTCCCCGTTTTTTCACTAGGAGATCTCAAAAGAGAAGCAGCAAGCAGATGACATTGGCTCGTGCTACCTATTATGTGGAGAGGAAACGGAGACCATCACATAATGAAAGAACATGAAACCGTGGACGTGCAGAAACATTGGAAGAAGTTGGAATACAAGGATGGAATACTGTACAGGAAATCAAAGGACAAAACCGGAAATAAGAGATATCAGTTCATTGTACCTTTGTCCCTGAAGGCGGATGAGTTGAAGGGAACACATGATGATGCTGCACACCAAGGTCAAGCAAGAACCTTACACCTCAGACAGAGGTTATTTTGGGTTGGTATGGATGAACAGGTGAAAGACTGTTGTGAGATGTAGACGCTGTGTTGTGAGCAAGTCAAGAAGACTTGAGGCAAGAGCTCCTCTTCAATCGATTAAGACAAGTGTGCCACTAGAGTTGGTCTGTATCGATTTCTGGGCGGCTGAAGGAAAGGATGGAGAGAGTGTTGACGTACTAGTAGTAACAGACCATTTTACCAAAGTAGCTCATGCCTTCCCTTGTACAAATCAGACAGCAAAACAAGTTGCCAAGAAACTGTGGAGCAACTTTTTCTGTATTTACGGTTTTCCTCAGCGTCTTTTAAGTGACCAAGGGGCCAACTTTGAGAGCAAGCTGATAGAGCTAATGGACCTGGCAGGAGTGAAGAAATCTCACACAACGCCATATCACCCAATGTGCAATGGGCAAACTGAAATATTTAATCGTACTTTGGGGAATATGATCCGATCCTTGCCTCCACGGACGAAAGAGAAATGGCTTCAGATTACAAACTTTCACATTTGCATATAACTGTACCGTACATGAGACGACGGGGTTCGGCCCTTTTTACTTAATGTTTGGGCGGACGCCACAGCTACCGGTCAACGCCATGTTTGGAAGTGTTCTGAGAGATGAGACCGTTTTGGGTTACAACGAATTTGGGTTACAACAAAGGCACAGAAAAAGCAGGCAAGAGAATATGACAAGAAGGTGAAAGGATGTACCCTGGAGGTCGGTGACAAAGCTCTCAGCCAACAAGAAAGAACAGGGCAAATGGAAATTGGCAGATGTGTGGCAATCTACCGACTATGTCATCAGCTGGAGCAACCCAGATCTGCACATCTACAGAGTAGTCAACCCTTCCACAGACAAGAGCAAGGTTGTACACCGCAACTTCTTACTTCCTGTGAACTTTCTTTCGATTGGAGGCTGATGATACAACCGTTCCCTCTATCCTTTCAGATTAGAGTTTTGCAGATGCCAGAGCTATGAAACCAAACCCACTACCAGATGTGGATGGGGGCAGTGATGACCAGAGAACTGCAATCTGGATCCTCTGTAGTCCAAGTCCAAAAGTAGTTGATGAGGCTATGGATGCCTCCGAGTCCTCATTGATGGGACAAGAGTGTAATGGAGAAACCGAGTCAATGGGAGATTCTGAAAGCGAGCAGGAATCTAGAACTAGTAACGCTGGTCACATGGAGCATTCCGAATTTCAAAGCAATAGTGACAGAGACCCAGAAGAAGACCCTTACCAATCTGAGGATGATAGCTTGCAACCCTTGGCTGATGAAATAGAAACGTCCTCCAAAAGCAGTATAAGGGTCAGTGACTTTGCCCCAAGTGATCAAATTCAATCAAGCAAATCGGCCACCCGGAATAGTATCAGGGTCAGTGAAGTTGGCCCAAGTGAGTAGGCCCGAAGCAGCAGACTATCTCCCCTAAAATACATTGTTAAGGACAAGTCCCACGATACAGTCAATTCACAAAGCTCTAACAATAATTTAGAGGGGGGTAGGTACGAGTACAAGGTACGGAAGGGTTGTTAGACCAGTAAAGAGACTTGTTGAAGCCATGACAATGCTTGTCAGAGAACCTGACGTCAGAGAACATAACAACACTCCTAAATGTCCTGTTGAAAGTCTTGGCTATCAGTGATGCAGAGTATTAAGTAGGCTATGTGTATTCAGTGTTGAGTGCAAGTGACAGTTTAGGTTACGGGACAGAAAGGGTGAAGGTGATGTGTAAAAGACACATTATTACTTTGTACAATGTTTTGTACAGTCCTAAGGTTTACCCTTCAGGTATTTCTTTAACTGGTTTAAAGTGCCCGCCCTAGTAATGTGTCTAAGGTCTGTATGGGTTGATGGAATTCTGCAGGGGTGAGTGTAGCAAAGTGAAAATGTAGTTTCCATCAACCTCGTGTGCAATGTAGACATCAAAGAACGCCACAGTTCGCGGTAGAGTAGTGGGTGAAACCATTCACTTCAGGAAAAGGGGTGATATAAATAAAGTTTCCTTTAATTTTGTGTTACTGAATTCATAAAAATATTTGCTGCCATTGTAGTAAGGTTGGTAATACGAGAGCTCTTCGGACTTACCATTTTTTGTACTATTTTCTTTTGAAAGAACAACTAGTGGGTTGAGTGCTTCTCCCCTATTTGGGAAGTTGGTCTGCCTGCTCCTCAGTCAGAGAGATATTGTGAGAGCAGGTTCGTGTCTCCTTCCTCTGTATATAAAAACTGTTTAAAACTGTATAACATAAGTGTTTTTGGAAAACTGGTTCATATATCCTAAAGTCTATAGCAAATGTGGCTATGTATATATTTATTTTGCCTTTAATGTCTTGAAGACCTATTTCAGCAAGTGAACCAAGTTTTTGCTGGCTTAGCTAGCCATGTTAATGATGAGCTAACTAGCACCGTTGGTCACTGCACTACAACATCACGCTAGCTATTGCCAGAAGGTGATTTGCTAGCAGGTGACTTATTGAAATTAAGTGAATGTTTATTTTCTTACTACCTTAAAAGGTTTATATAAAAGGGTTGTACTTGTGCTCTGTATTTATGGATTAATATTACTTCACATTGAGGGTATGTATCACTACTGTTGCTCCCATCTAAAATATATATTGTGTCCTACCTAACTAGTGAACGTGTGGCAGTGACCGTCCTGTCAATGCCTGTCATCACTGTTTGATATCTTTTACTGCAGGTATGCGTTTCTGTATTTTTGTTATTTTCTAAACACAACACATGTATACTATACGATCACTTTGTGGATTCAGTCTGAGAGAGATATTCTGAGAGCAGTGAACGTGTGGCTGTGACCGTCCTGTCAATGCCTGTCATCACTGTTTGATATATTTTACTGCAGATAAAAACCGAGTCAACCGGAAGTGTGGGTGTCCATGTGCCTTTCTTCTGGGGGGATATGTGAAGTTGGTTACTCATGGAGTCGAATACTGACTTGTATCACGGGTGACCTGGCTGTGATGCAGCCACCACCACGCTTGAAAATATGAAGAGTGGTACTCAGTGATGTGTTGTGTTGGATTTAACCCAAACATAACACTTTGTTTTCAGGACATAAAATTAATTTCTTTACCACATTTTTTGCAATTTTAATTTAGTGCCTTATTGCACGTTTTGGAATATATTTTTCTGTACAGGTGTCCTTCTTTTCACTGTCATTTAGGTTAATATTGTGGAGTAACTACAATGTTGTTGAGCCATCCTCAGTTTTCTTTTATCACAGCCATTACATTCAAACTGTTTTAAAGTTACCAGTGGCCTCATGGTGAAATCCCTGAGTGTTTTCCTTCCTCTCCGGCAACTGGGTTAAGAAGTACGGACACCTGTATATTTGTAGTCACAGGGTGTATCTATACACCATCCAAAGTGTAATTAATAACTTCACCATGCTCAAAGGGATATTCAATGTCTGCCTTTTTTTTTACCCATCTACCAATAGGTGCCCTTCTTTGCGAGGCATTGAAAAACCTCCCTGGTCTTTGTGGTTGAATCTGTGTGTTTGAAATTGCTCAACTAAGGGACCTTACAGTTAACTGCATGTGTGGGGTACAGAGATGAGGTAGTCAATCAATCAATTAAAAACGTATTGCACACAGAGTGAATCCGTGCAACTTATTAAGCACATTTTTACTCCTGAACTTATTTAGGCTTGCCATAACAATGGGGTTGAATAGTTATTCACTCAAGACATTTCAGAGTTTCATTATTAATACATGTAAAAAAATAAAAACATTATTCCACTTTGACATTATGGGGTATTGTGTGTAGGCCAGTGACACAAAATCTCAATTTAATCTATTTTAAATTCAGGATAAAACACAAAATGTGGATAAAGTCAAGGTGTGTGAATACTTTCTGAAGGCACTATCAGTTGCCCATGACATGACATGACATGACATGAGATTAAATTATTGGAAGAGTCTTGACAGTAAAAGGTGACACGGGAACATTCTGGATTAGTCTTGATTTGGACACACCAATACACTAAGCCATTGTTTCTTAATCCTGGTCCTGGGGACACAAAGGGGTGCACATTTTTGTTTTTTCCCCTAACACTACACACCGGATTCCACTAATCAACTCATCACCAAACCTTTGATTTGAATCAGGTGTGTGAGTGCTAGACAAACAAAAACGTGGGAGGTGTTGAATGGAGCTGAAGGATGGGAATAATAACAGCTAACAACTAATAACAACAAGATAACTAATGTAAAGCACACTGTGTCCATAATAATTATATAGGTTATAGGTTGAGAGCTTTTGTGAAAGAGCACAGTTAGAAAGATATGGCATATAGAAGCAAACCGGATGGACATCATGAAAATGATCGGAGAGGTTGAGGGTAAAGGAAGTTCAGGAGTAAAAACAAACAAAATAGAATTATTGTAAAATTGACTGTGTCCATAAAATGTATATAGTATGTACAGTGAGGGAAAAAAGTATTTGATCCCCTGCTGATTTTGTACATTTGCCCACTGACAAAGAAATGATCAGTCTATCATTTTAATGGTAGGTTTATTTGAACAGTGAGAGACAGAATAACAAAAAAATCCAGAACAACACATGTCAAAAATGTTATAAATTGATTTGCATTTTAATGAGGGAAATAAGTATTTGACCCCCTCTCAATCAGAAAGATTTCTGGCTCCCAGGTGTCTTTTATACAGGTAACGAGCTCTTAAAGGGAGTGCTTCCTAATCTCAGTTTGTTACCTGTATTAAAGACACCTGTCCACAGAAGCAATCAATCAGATTCCAAACTCTCCACCATGGCCAAGACGAAAGAGCTCTCCAAGGATGTCAGGGACAAGATTGTAGACTTGACAACAGTTGGTGCGATTATTCGCAAATGGAAGAAACACAAAATAACTGTCAATCTCCCTCGGCCTGGGGCTCCATCGAAGATCTCACCTCGTGGAGTTGCAATGATCATGAGAACAATGAGGAAACAGCCCAGAACTACACAGGAGGAACTTGTCAATGATCTCAAGGCAGCTGGGACCATAGTCACCAAGAAAAACAATTGGTAACACACTACGCCGTGAAGGACTGAAATCCTGCAGCGCCCGCAAGGTCCCCCTGCTCAAGAAAGCACATATACAGGGCTGTCTGAAGTTTGCCAATGAACATCTGAATGATTCAGAGGAGAACTGGGTGAAGATGTTGTGGTCAGATGAGACCAAAATGGAGCTCTTTGGCATCAACTCAACTCGCCGTGTTTGGAGGAGGAGGAATGCTGCCTATGACCCCAAGAACACCATCCCCACCGTCAAACATGGAGGTGGAAACATTATGCTTTGGGGGTGTTTTGGTGTTCGCCAAAAGCCATGTGGGAGTCTCCCCAAACATATGGAAGAAGGTACTCTGGTCAGATGAGACTAAAATTTAGCTTTTTGGCCATCAAGGAAAACGCTATGGCTGGCACAAACCCAACACCTCTCATCACCCCGAGAACACCATCCCCACAGTGAAGCATGGTGGTGGCAGCATCATACTGTGGGGATGTTTTTCCATCGGCAGGGACTGGGAAACTGGTCAAAATTGAAGGAATGATAGATGGCGCTAAATACAGGGACATTCTTGAGGGAAACCTATTTCATTCTTCCAGAGATTTGAGACTGGGACAGAGGTTCACCTTCCAGCAGGACAATGACCCTAAGCATACTGCTAAAGCAACACTCGAGTGGTTTAAGGGGAAACATTTAAATGTCTTGGAATGGCCTAGTCACAGCCCAGACCTCAATCCAATTGAGAATCTGTGGTATGACTTAAAGATTGCTGTACACCAGCGGAACCCATCCAACTTGAAGGAGCTGGAACAGATATGCCTTGAAGAATTGGCAAAAATCCAAGTGGCTCGATGTGCCAAGCATGTAGAGACATACCCCAAGAGACTTGCAGCTGTAATTGCTGCAAAAGGTGCCTCTACAAAGTATTGACTTTGGGGGGGGTGAATAGCTATGCATGCTCAAATTCTGTTTGTTTTTTTTCTTATTTCTTGTTTGTTTCACAATAAAACATATTTTGCATCTTCAAAGCGGTAGGCATGCTATGTAAATCAAATGATACAAACCCCCCAAAATGTTTTAATTCCAGGTTGTAAGGCAACAAAATAGCAAAAAAGCCAAGGGGGGTAAATACGTTCGCAAGCCACTATGTGTAAGTTTTTATCAAACTCAATTTAACAGTTGGATCATATACATCTACGCTCTTATTAAACCATGTTAAATTCCAATAGTGGTGTGTTAAATAAAAATAGTTTACTTAGAAAATCCCAATTTTGGCATGTCCCACATGTTTGTCCAAATTCTAGGAAGATAGTAACCCATTTAACCCCAACATTTCCCCATCTTTTCACCCTCATTGTAAATCCTTAGTTATTTTGTCGTTTTGACATTTCTGAAGATTATTTATTTAATGTGATTAATTTACATTTGTCCCTCAGGTTTAGGGTCAACCCTGTTACGTGAACTGAACTTTTGTTTTAATTACGGTAAAACTATTACTTTAAAAAATCCTTACATTGAACATATACAGTTGAAGTCGAAAGTTTACATACACTTAGATTTGAGTAATTAAAACTTGTTTTTCAACCACTCCACAAATGTCTTGTTAACAAGTCGGTTAGGACATCTACTTTGAGCATGACACAAGTAATATTTCCAACAATTGTTTACAGACAGATTATTTCACTTATAATTCAATGCATCACAATTCCAGTGGGTCAGAAGTTGACTGTGCCTTTAAACAGCTTGGAAAATTCCAGAAAATGATGTCATGGCTTTACAAGCTTCTGATAGGCTAATTGACATCATTTGAGTCAATTGGAGGTGTACCTGTGGATGTATTTCAAGGCCTACCTTCAAACTCAGTGCCTCTTTGCTTGACATCATGGGAAAATCAAAAGAAATCAGCCAAGACCTCAACATTTTTTGGGGGGACCTCCCCAAGTCTGGTTCATCCTTGGGAGCAATTTCCAAATGCCTGAAGGCGTTAAACACCATGGGACCATGCAGCCGTCATACCGCTCAGGAAGGAGACGCGTTCTGTCTCCTAAGGATGAACGTAATTTGGTGCGAAAAGTGCAAATCAATCCCAGAACAACAGCAAAGGACCTTGTGAAGATGCTGGAGGAAACAGGTACAAAAGTATCTATATCCAAAGTAAAACGAGTCCTATATCGACATAACCTGAAAGGCCGCTCAGCAAGGAAGAAGCCACTGCTACAAAACCGCCATAAAAAAGCCAGACTACGGTTTGCAACTGCACATGGGGACAAATATCATACTTTTTGGAGAAATGTCCTTTGGTCTGATTAAACCAAAATAGAAATGTTTGGCCATAATGACCATCGTTATGTTTGGAGGAAAAAGGGGGTGGCTTGCAAGCCGAAGAACACCATCCCAACCGTCAAACCCGGGGGTGGCAGCATCATGCTGTGGGGGTACTTTGCTGCAGGAGGGACTGGTGCACTTCACAAAATAGATGGCATCATGAGGAAGGAAAATTATGTGGACAATTGAAGCAACATCTCAAGACATCAGTCAGGAAGTTAAAGCTTGGTCGCAAATGGGTCTTCCAAATGGACAATGACCCCAAGCATACTTCCAAAGTTGTGGCAAAATGGCTTAAGGACAACAAAGTCAAGGTATTGGAGTGGCCATCACAAAGCCCTGACCTCAATCCTATAGAAAATGTGTGAGCAGAACTGAAAAAGCGTGTGCGAGCAAGGAGGCCTACAAACCTGACTCAGTTACACCAGCTCTGTCAGGAGGAATGGGCCAAAATTCACCCAACTTATTGTGGGAAGCTTGTGGAAGGCTACCCGAAACGTTTGACCCAAGTTAAACAATTTAAAGGCAATGCAACCAAATACTAATTGAGTGTATGTAAACTTCTGACCCACTGGGAATGTGATGAAATAAATACAAGCTGAAATAAATCATTCTCTACTATTATTCTGATATTTCACAGTCTTAAAATAAAGTGGCGATCCTAACTGACCTAAGACAGGGAATTCTTACTAGGATTAAATGTCAGGAAATGTGAAAAACTGAGTTTAAATGTGTTTGGCTAAGGTGTATGTAAACTTCCGACTTCAACTGTAATAGTCAAATCATAATGTTAAAGCAGGTGCGCTGGTTCTACTCTTTTCGGCAACATTCTAGTGTTTTGTGAAATTGAGTGCATCATGCATAACATATCAACCCTGTTACCCATAGCTAGATAGGCAAAAAAAAATTTAACAAGTTACATTTATTGTAAGCGTGTATTCAAATGCCCCTCCCTGTTGCACACAACACACTTCCATTCCCCCTGTCACAATGGGAGTTATGGCTGATATAAAATTAATTTTGTCAACCCTGTTACAACCAACCCTGAAACTGTAATTATCACCTTTTAGTTATTTTTTATTAATTGAACCTCTGGAAATGGGAAAACATGTTTGTAATGAAGTTGAACACATGCTCTTTATGACAGAAAGTAAAAATTAGGTGAAAATAAAGTTATTTTTGACAAAATTACACTACACAAAAGGCACTTAGTGGAATGACCTTCTTGCAATACAAGAAATGTTCAGGAAAAGCAATTTCTCAGTGCCCGTAATTGTGTCTGGTGCATCAGTTTTAATGCCTAAGGGTTGTTCTTGAATTACGGTGGCATTTGGGCTTGACCTTTTGGAAAAAAATTACTACATTTTTCTTGTAAAAATAAATACATGTATTTGGGTACATCTTTCTAAGTCAACTAATATGGTAGCTTAATCACTAAATATGTTTTACCATTATGACAACATTGTGCCACCAGTAGGAGTAGAAACACCAGTGAGACATTTTTGTTAAGAAGATTTTCTGAAATGGAGGCCACACATGCTAAAATCTATCCTTTTATTTTTTTTATTACTAAAGCGGTATGATTATTCATTTTGCTCACAATGTTATTTCCCTTCATTTAACACCAAGTGACACCTTGGATTTAGACACACCAAATTATCAACGGAAGCCTCAAATTTATGACATACTTAAAGGGTGTGAATAGCTAATTATTATATTTAATATAGATCCCTCCCCCAGTAACAGTTTGCCATTGGCGAGAATGCCTTGAATATCTTTGTAGTCAGTAATTTTCAAGACACACATACTACAAAAATGTTTTGTATTTCAAATCAAATAATGTTTTATTTGTTACATGCTTCGAAAACAACAGGTGTAGGCTAACAGTGAAATGCTTATGGGTCCTTCAACAATGCACAGTTAAAGATTAAAATAATTGTGTTAATAAAAAAATTGAAAGTGACACGTGGAATAAATACAGGGTAAATAACGAGTAAAAATAACATGGCTATATACAGGGAGTACCAGTACCGAGTCGATGTGCAAGGGTATGAGGTAATTGAGGTAGCTTTGTACATATAGGTAGGGGTAAAGTGACTAGGCAACAGGATAGAAAGACAGTAGCAGCAGCGTATGTGGTGTGTGAAAGTGTGTGTGGCGTCAGTATGCATCTGTGCGCATGTTATGTGTGCGTGGGCGTATGTAGTGCGTGTGTTGGGGTGTCAGTGTATGCATGTGTGTGTGTGTGTGTGTTGGGCTGTCAGTGCAAGTATATGTGAGTGGGTGGGTAGAGTCCAATGTGTGTGCATAGAACAAGTGCAAGAGAGTTATTGCAAAAAAGGGTCAATCGCAGGTAGTCTGGGTAGCCATTTGATTAGCCATTTAACTGTCTTGGATCTGAGGGCCTAGCCAAATCTTTTCAGCCTCATGAGTGGGGGAAGAGGCACTGTCGTGCCCTCTTCACAACTGTGTGGGTGTGTGTGGACCATGTTAATTCCTTAGTGATGTGGACACCGAGGAACTTGAAGCAGCTCGACCCACTCCACTACAGCCCCATCGATGTGGATGGGGACGTGCTCACCTCTTCCTGTAGTCCATGATCAGCGCCTTTGTCTTGCTGACGTTGAGGGAGAGGTTTTTCTCCTGGCACCACACTGCCAGGTCTCGGACATCCTTCCTATAAGCTGTCTCATCGTCGTCGGTGATCAGGCCTACCACCGTCACGTCATTTGCAAACTTGATGATGGTGTTGGAGTCGTGCACCGCAGCCACACAGTCGTGGTTGAACAGGGAGTACAGGAGGGGACTAAGCAAACACCCGAGGGTACCCCGTGTTGATGGTCAGCGTGGCATATGTGTTGTCGCCTACCCTCACCGCCTGGGGGTGGCCCGTCAGGAAGTCCAGGATCCAGTTGCAGAGGGAGGTGTTCAGTCCCAGGGTCCTGAGCTTGGTGATGAGCTTGGAGGGGACTATGGTGTTAAATACTGAGCTGTAGTCAATGAACAGCATTCTTACATAAGTATTCATTTTGTCCAGGTTGGTGAGGGCAGTGTGGAGTGCAATAAAGATTGCATCATTTGTGGATCTGTTGGGGCGGTATGCAAATTGGAGTGGGTCCAGGGTGTCTGGGATGATGGCGTTGATGTGAGCCATGACCAGCCATTTCATAGCTATAGATGTGAGTGCTACGGGGCGATAGTCATTTAGGCAGGTAACCTTGGAGTTCCTGGGCACAGGGACTATAGTGGTCTGCTTGAAGCAAGTTTTGCATTACAGGGATAGGTTGAAAATGTCAGTTTAGACACTTTCCAGCTGGTCTGCACATGTTCCGAGTATGCGTCCTGGTATTCCGTCTGGCCCTGCGGCCTTGCGAATGTTAATCTGTTTACAAAGGTCTTACTCACATCGGCTACGGAGAGCGAGATCACACAGTCTTTAGGAACAGCTGGTAATCTCACGCATGGTTCAGTGTTGCTTGCCTTCTAAGCAAGCATAGAAAGGCATTTAGCTCGTCTGGTAGGCTCACGTCGCTGGGCAGCTCGCGGCTGGGTTTCCCTTTGTAATCCGTGATAGTTTGCAAGCCCTGCCACATCGGTTGAGCGTCAGAACTGGCGTAGTAGGATTAGATCTTCGTCCTGTATTGACGCTTTGCCTGTTTGATGGCTCGTCGGAGGTCATAGCGTGATTTCTTATAAGCATCCGGATTAATGTCCTGCTCCTTGAAAACGGCAGCTCTAGCCTTTAGCTCAGCGCGGATGTTGCCTGTAATCCATGGCTTCTGGTTGGTCGATCCACTTATTAATGAAGCCGGTGACTGATGTGGTAAACTCTTCAAAGTTAGAGGAATCCCGGAACATATTCCAGTCTGTGCTAGCGAAACAGTCCTGTAGCTTAGCATCTGCTTCATCGGACCACTCCCGTATTAAGCATGTCACTGGTACTTCTTATTTGAGTTTTTGCTTGTAAGCAGGAGGATAGAGTTATGGTCTAATTTGTCAAAGGGAGGGTGAGGTAGGGCCTTGCCTATGTGTTTCTGTGTGTGGAGTAAAGGTGATCTAGAGTTTTGTCGCTTCTAGTTGCACAGGTGACATGCTGGTAAAAATGACGTAAAATGGATTTCGTTTTCCCTGCATTTAAATCACCGGCCACGAGAAACGCCGCCTCTGAATGTACATTTTCTTGTTTGCTTATGGCCCTATACAGTTTGTTGAGTCCGGTCTTAGTGCCAGCAGCGGTTTGCGGTGGTAAATGGACAGCTACGGATTATATAGATGAAAACTCTTGGTAAATATGGTCTGCAGCTCATCATGAGGTATTCTAACTCAGGCAAGCTATTTTAATAGCCTTGTTTTATTGATCTATACAGTATATTAAATAATTTTGTTCACTGCCTAGCCTTCAAAATAATATAGATCTCTCTAAATCCCAACAACATGTCACTACACCTCTACACAGACATCACCAGTGGGACAAGACAATTTGCTAGCCCCCAGTAGTTTCTACAATGCATACAAATACAGTTGAAGTCGGAAGTTTACATACACTTAGGTTGGAGTCATTAAAACTTGTTTTTCAACCACTCCACACATTTCTTGTTAACAAACTAGTTTTGGCAAGTCGGTTAGGACATCTACTTTGTGCATGACAAGTAATTTTTCCAACAATTGTTTACAGACAGATTATTTCACTTAAATTCACTGTATCACAATTCCAGTAGGTCAGAAGTTAGCATACACTAAGTTGACGGTGCCTTTAAACAGCTTGGAACATTCCAGGAAATGATGTCATGGCTTTAGAAGCTTCTGATAGGCTAATTGACATCATTTGAGTCAATTGGAGATGTACCCGTGGATGTATTTCAAGGCCTACCTTCAAACTCAGTGCCTCTTTGCTTGACATCATGGGAAAATCTAAAGAAATCAGCCAAGACCTCAGAAAAATTATTGTAGACCTCCCCAAGTCTGGTTCATCCTTGGGAGCAATTTCCAAATGCCTGAAGGTACCACGTTCATCTGTACAAACAATAGTACGCAAGTATAAACACCATGGAAACACGCAGCCGTCATACTGCTCAGGAAGGAGACGCGTTCTGTCGCCTAGAGATTAACGTACTTTGGTGCCAAAAGTGCAAATCAATCCCAGAACAGCAGCAAAGGACCTTGTGAAGGTGCTGGAGGAAACAGGTACAAAAGTATCTATATCCACAGTAAAACGAGTCCTATATCGACATAACCTGAAAGGCTGCTCAGCAAGGAAGAAGCCACTGCTCCAAAACCGCCATAAAAAAGCCAGACTACGGTTTGCAACTGCACATGGGGACAAAGATCGTGCTTTTTGGAGAAATGTCCTCTGGTCTGATGAAACAAAAATAGAACTGTTTGGCCATAATGACCATCGTTATGTTTGGAGGAAAAGGGGGGTGGCCTGCAAGCCGAAGAACACCATCCCAACCGTGAAGCACGGGGGTGGCAGCATCATGCTGTGGGGGTGCTTTTCTGCAGGAGGGACTGGTGCACTTCACAAAATAGATGGCATCATGAGGAAGGAAAATTATGTGGATAATTGAAGCAACATCTCAAGACATCAGTCAGGAAGTTAAAGCTTGGTCGCAAATGGGTCTTCCAAATGGACAATGACCCCAAGCATACTTCTAAAGTTGTGGCAAAATGGCTTAAGGACAACAAAGTCAAGGTATTGGAGTGGCCATCACAAAGCCCTGACCTCAATCTTATAGAAAATGTGTGGGCAGAACTGAAAAAGCGTGTGCGAGCAAGGAGGCCTACAAACCTGACCCAATTACACCAGCTCAACAGGAGGAATGGGCCAAAATTCACCCAACTTATTGTGGGAAGCTTGTGGAAGGCTACCCGAAACGTTTGACCCAAGTTAAACAATTTAAAGGCAATGCTACCAAATACTAATTGAGCGTATGTAAACTTCTGTCCCACTGGGAATGTGATGAAAGAAAGAAAAGCTGAAATAAATCGCTCCACTATTATTCTGACATTTCACATTCTTAAAATAAAGTGGTGATCCTAACTGACCTAAGACAGGGAATCTTTACTAGGATTAAATGTCAGGAATTGTGAAAAACAGAGTATAAATGTATTTGGCTAAGGTGTATGTAAACTTCCGACTTCAACTGTATATGTTTTGCAGTATAAAGGACTTACATATGTTTTCTTATTAAATAACAGTTATATTAAACAGATTTTTTCATTTCAAAGTGGTTTTATATGGTGCCAAAGTCAAGGGACAGCATTTACCACTGCAATTCAAGAATTACTCCTAATTATGTTATGACTCATTACTTTACCCGTACCTTTCCTATGACTATCACACTATCATATTTATACCTGGGGGATGCCCACTGCAGTCATTGCAACCCTTCACTTTGAACAATTTCTCACTATTTTTCCCGCAAACTCCTCCGGTCCTTTCCTTATCCAAGCGCTACATCAATTATTAGTCATAGGCTCTAGCCTCAGAGCGACGGGGACTGCGCTGTCCATCTCCCTCTCATCTTGGCTGCCACAGAGAGAATCCCTGCCATCTTACACTCCAATGACATTATATCTCTCCCATTTCCTGCTCGCATCCAAACAAGCCCTTCAGTTGGGCAGCTTTTTGGCAGCGAATCACAAAAACTCATCCTAAAGGTTAATACAGAAACCGTAGTTTCCGTTTAGTCACTCACTAACTCAATTTGAAGGAAACAAATCATGTTTGACGACGTCTTTTACAAACACAACTTTTCTTATTTTGTCCTCTTCTCACCAGATCACA
Organism: Coregonus lavaretus; assembly: GCF_964263955.1. Taxonomy (NCBI): domain Eukaryota; kingdom Metazoa; phylum Chordata; class Actinopteri; order Salmoniformes; family Salmonidae; genus Coregonus; species Coregonus lavaretus. Next base: position 51,052,605 of record NC_139991.1, read on the forward strand.
ATGACAGCATAACATGCTGAGGTAAACGCTGCCATTATTCCTATACCCAATGTTGCTCCATTTTCTCGTTAGGTTACATGTAATGTTATAGCCTCCACACACATACCATCATACTCGTTTTGGCTTCCCGTAACATATGAAATGCATTTTCATTGGAAGCACTATTAGATTGCTATGTGCCCCATCATTGGGCACTTAATTTATCACTCAAACACTTCTGGAAACTGACCAAACAACACGCAAAGTGTCATTTCAGTCCACATCAACTCTGCAGAAAGGAATTGAAGCTGGCAGGTGAAGTGGAGAATCACACTCACTCTTTTACCTCACAATATGGCCCACATACTTTCACTGGTACTGAAGCACGACTGATGCATAAAATACTCCTTCACCTTATAGCGCAGAGAGAGAAGAGAGACTCTACATAGACAGAATGTAGAGGGGAAATGAGAAGAAAAAAGAGGTACCACAAAGGACACACAAAGATGTAAAAAGGCAGAAAGAAAGAAAAGGCAGACAGAATATAAAATAGAGGTCCTTTGGAGGATGAGCTGGCAAAACGGTTAAGCTCAGTGAGGCGTTTGGGTATGAGGGGGATCTATGCTCTCTCTCTCCCTCCCCAGCGCCCTCTGCTCCTGGACACAATCAACACTGAAACAACAAGCTAATCAGAATCACAAGGCCCAACTGTTGGCACCCTCACCTCTTCCCAGGCTGCCCTAATCTCAAAACACATGATAGACACAAATCCAATGAGCTCCATCCGTTCAGCCATCAGTTCTATCGCAAGCCTGTGCCATGATAGGACAAATATGACCCCTATTGCATCGGAAGTGGGGTGGTCTTCACTGGAGGGCAAAGATTAGGCTCACAATGTAACAGAGTGGAGTGAATATTCTTGGTTGGATCACTGCTGTTTTACCCTTGAGGGAAATTGTTTGACCTCAAACAGTAACCAGACGTGCAAATTAGATGAATTTATGATTTGTTTGAACTGACGGCAAAAGACGTGCAGGAATAAACCTAACACAGACTGTTTGAAGTTGACACAAAAGAACAAAGGAAGCTGACAGTTATGCTTCAATGTCTCGTGTATCTAATTCTAAGAGGAACTTTATCACCAATCATTGATCAATATTGCTTTGAAGATACTGTATCTAGTGACATCATCTCTAAATCAGAACATACAGAACTAACGTGTTTCTAGTCATTAATCTACAACTTCACCACCGCCGTAGTGCTCTGTGGGATACAGTAATACTTGAGGACTTGCTCTCGGTTTAACTTTCCTGCCTGTAGCGAATTAATGTGTAAGGGGCACGGAGTCAAACTTTGGCCCAGTCAGCAGCACACACGCGTCTGCTCCTGCCCAATACTCAGTCTCGTCTAGTCGGTAGGGCTCGTCCATATGGAGATGGTTAAAACCCTCATTAGTCGGCCTACTTGAAATACAGTCGCAGTGACGCTTGTCCATAAAAGCACAAAGTAGAGTGGTTTCTGCGGTGGCATTAACCAGGTCGAGGCATCGAACCCCCGAGACTTAGTGATTTGGCGCAGGCCACGTTCGCTCGAGTGATGGCTGAAACCTGAATGCATTCCAAGAAAGGAGAAGGAAGGACGTTTTCTTGGAAGGTTTCTGGAACCTTTTCGTTGAAATAGACTGATCCATCTTTGGGTGAGGAAGGATGGAAAAATGTCAGAAAAAATGTATGGTAGCCTACAATGGGATATGGTCCATTGAAAGAAAAATGACTTGGTTTTATTAAAAACATATAGTATTACGAAAGTCTAGCTTGAGGGAAGGCAAAATCTCTCACTGGATCGATGTAAGAACTTTTTAAATTCTGTCTGTGTCTAAAAACTAGATGAGGATCTACCAATGGGACTTTCTGCCTCAAATGGAAAAGCCTACAAAGACCACTGGATGAGGTTACATGCAAAAACCATCTACAATGTGAAATTTCACCTGTATTGAACAGGTGACATCAAATTACCCTAACTTCTGAAGTTAGGGATATGTGTCTAGTATGAAAAATGTATGCACTCACTAACTGTAAGTCGCTCTGGATAAGAGCGTCTGCTAAATGACTTAAATGTAAATGTGTCTATACGTGACGCTTTCCGGCTAAAGGATGTTAGTTTGAGGGTTGGATAATGTTAGCCAAAAGTGTGAGAGATTTGCTGGGCTGTTTGATTCAGACCCTAAGAGTTCTGATCTGTTTGGTGAGCTGACGTTATGAAAAAGGGCAGGCCTAAAGCCACTCCCTGTAAAATCTACAATCTGCAAACAGGAGAAAGTATGCCTAGCTTTTGAGAGGTTTTATAATCAAACAGCACACCAGTGTTAATGGTGTGTGTGTGTATTTATGTATGTATGCGTGTCCTCATGTTATTTCTTATTGAGACCCTTTGGAGTGACCTTTCATCTTAATAATTATTGCCAAACGAATATTATACAGCCATAAACTTTGGGCAACTTTACAACATAAAAGACAAACAAACTATGTATTGACATTGATTTGGCAAAAATGATCAACTATATTGCCACGGACATGGAATGAGCCATCCTACTGTAAGGGGTGTTGGAAAAGCTGTTAGATGAATCAGGTTAGACAACAGAAACCACAGAGCCGTATAGTAACACTGTCAAAGGCCATTAAAAGTGAAAACCTCAGTCACTACAGAGACAAAAGATGTGCTTATGAAATAGGTTCTAATTGGGGTCAAGAGAGGTATTACAGCAATATTGGCGTCCTCAGTTCTGTGCCAAGTGTTTTCTCCCACACCAAAACACACACCCACCCAGGGTGAGAGGGTCACCACATGGTATCCACTGACCTTTTCTAAATATACTGTCAGAAAACAGACTCATTAAAGTGATCGCTTGGCTTTTTATTGGGTGTTATTTCTATGTAACGCAGACAATTGAGAGGCATTTCCACTCCCTGCAGAGGCCAGCTGTGTGTGTGTGTGTGTGTGTGAGTGTGAGTGTGAGAGAGAGAGAGAGAGAGAGAGGCCTATGTGTGCCTGCCCATGCGTGTGTCTGTGTCTCTGTGTGTGTGTGTGTGTACATGCATGTCCAGCCACACGTGTATGTGTGTTTGTATGCGTGTGACAGGAAGAAAGAGAGAGAGTGCATACATAAAGTATGAACATCTGTCAAAGCAAGCATGTCCATGTGTGCATACGCAAAATTGAATGTGTGACTATTTGTGTGCACAGTCTACCAGCAGAAGCAAGAATGCAAGATACTAAAATCAGTCGCTTTCAAAAGTATGACATGCTCAACACAGGAACCTGTCATCGAGTCAATATACATTGATCAAAAGTATCCTTTTTTTCCTTTTAATACCTTCAAGAGTTATTGCACAATATCTTTGAGGCGATGGATTTTTGACCAACAGGAGATTTTTACCCTTCACACTAACAATAAAATATTAATTGAATGCAAACTATTAACAAAGCATCCGATTCTGCAAGTGGCGCCAGAGCAAGTGGCGTGTGTGTTTGTTTTGCTGTGTTTGAACAAGTACTACAGGGCCAGCTGGGGCAGTGTTACCTGTAAGCAGTAATAGAAATACCCACTGCAGATTGCAGTGTGTGTGTGTGTGTGTGTGTGTGTGTGTGTGTGTGCAAACAGTGGACTTAGTTTGCGGTACTCACCACCAATGACTTCTTAACTTAAATTCCTGTCAATATTCCATCATTTCTGAGCAGCACTGCGATTGGCCAGTATACATTATTTCTGTCTGACCCGTCCACAACATCTGCAACATGAGAGACAAACAGAAAGGTTTCCACCAAGCCACCTGAGAGCTCCGAATGCCAAAATAATTCAGTCAAGTCACTGTCCCTGGTTTGTTATGTAAGCCTGTGCATTCTTAATGGTCAGGGGTTTGGAGCCAGGCCTGGACCCAGATGCCTGCGTCTGCTGTGTATCCGCGGTGTTCTCGCTGGTAGGCTGTGTTTGTTTATGTGTAAGAATAAGTGTATTTGAATGAGGGTGGAATGTATAGTATGCAGTGAGAGGGAAGGGATAAACAGTGAAAACAATAGCCTACCTCCAATATACTTGGAGGTATTTCTTGCAGCCTTGCATCCAAACCATGACAAACCACAGGTCTGAAGAGTTGTGTGAAAAAAATACATATCCTCTGGTCTTTCCCACAGACGCCTTTCCCAAATCCCCATCCTTCGCTCTGGAGAGAACAGGCCTTCTTATGGCGCTGCTGTCAATCAAAGGTCAATAACCCCCTGCCTGATCGATCAGACAGTATTTTATTTTCTCTCCACCAACCAGATACCAGCTCAATGTATAACAAGAGAGCTGGGGATAGAACGAGACAGGGGAATGGGCGAGAGAGAGGAGAAAGAGGCCTCCTCCCTTCCTCCCTCTAGGATCCCTGAAGTATTTGAGCCTTGCTTGACATTGTCAAGGACTAGGCATGGATCAGAGCGGTGCATAGTGATGCACCTGCCTTGCCCTGGGGTCCTGCTGTTTTTGTTCTAGATCTAAAAAAGGGGTCTTACAGGAGGTTTGGCTCTCCAGCTGGTAATTATTTCCTTATGGCAATAACACCCACATCTCTACACATTTACACTTAATTACTGTGCTTCTCACCCAGATTGGTAGCCTATTTGACTAACAGAGATGTTCTGTACAGCGTAAGTACCTAGGGCCAAATACAAATAAAGCTGCTGTATGTGTGTGTAAAATGAACATTATCGCCCATAAGGCATTGATATTAATGGGATAATTATGCACACAGGAAAGATCTGGCATGTAATGTAGAGCCAAAAGTCACCATTATCAAATCTCTAATGTGGAGCCAGCCGATGCATATGGACGGATTTATGAAACGTGTCCAGATTCGTTTTCCATTTCTGATGATAGTGTTTAGACAATCAAAATGATCTGCTAGCTTTGATTATCAGAAAAGCCAGATAAGGGCTGTTTTTCAGCATCTTTGCCAATACAAAATGCACAGGTTGTATTTTGAGGGCAGTGTTCTCGTTCCAAGAATGAATTATGCTCCTCAAAAAAAAAAAAAAAATTAATTCCAGAGCGCCAGTAGTTACAAATCAGGGAAATAAGATGACGGAATAGAAAAGCCACTCATTGCTAAATCATTAAAAATGAACTTGCATTACATTGAGTCCAAAGCGGGACCCTAGGATGCCATAATATGGACGGGAGCCAAGAGCTGGGCAGTTAAAGGTGGAAGGCATTCATTAACCACCTTCACTCCTCACAACACGGGACGCTATCACGGAAGCAGACAACTCGCTTTCAGTGGGTTTCAGTCATCTTTCAGTTCGGTCTTATAATATTAATGTTTTGAATTTTCTGAAGCAGACTCGTGTTATGCCACAGGGGCTCACTGGTGGGTTCAAGTCAGATGAAGGTTTATCAAGACTTGACGGGCAATTCCACATTTCAACCTCACTTTCATTATCTCCAGCCAATACCAGTGTCTACCTATGTGCATTTCAAAGTTTGGTAGAAAAAATTTAGTTCTACCTGATGACATCATCAAAAGTTTAAAAAAATTCAAACACAGATTCGCGGTGACGTGGGGAACAAGAAAATACCCTCCCTCTGACTAGAAACTCATTGCAGGTTTTGAAAATCACTGTTCTTCCTTTTAATCCTACCCTGTGATGTCACAGACGCATTTCTGAGGACCTTTCTTCTTAAATATAGAAACGTGCCGTTTTCACTTATGTAGACAATGGTATGGTGATGGAGATTAAGGTGAAAAGTGGCAGAATGTCTCTAAGTTGTCAGGAGTCCTGCAGAGCTCAAAAATAAATACAAATAAAGAGTAACAAATACTTGTGCATTTCCATTGTTGTGTGTCAAACTTGACCCTAGATTTTTTCTACATAGAAAGACACACTACAAGCCAAGTGTCTGAATTACATAATACATTTGCTTAAAAAGGACAATTTCACATGCAGCACACCCTCCAGTGACAGGGGAAGGGTAAGAAATTAGGTAACTTTCAACATAAAATGTTGATGAAGTTTGGGGATATGATCTGTGCAGCTTTGGCCCCGGAGAGTGCCCCGGAGACTGCAATTACGCTCGCTCTCCTTCCTTGTCATCTCTATCTTGACATTCTCATTGGTTATCATGCAGGGAGCTAGCCCGAGTCCCCAGATCATGACTATGATTAATAAATAATAATGGAAAGTACACAGCTATATTTATAGACAGGAAGTTCTAACTTGACCTCACTTCACACACTGACCATGGTCGTCGTCCTCAAGCCAAGACCACTACGTCATTCTTTCACAAGTTCTGCTCACCTCCTTACCATGAAATATTAACACCTGCATACTGTATGTTTGGAGGGTGGATGGCGGACAGTAGCACCTGTGCATTTCATCACAGGACAGCGATAGACCTGTGTGCTTTCTCTCTAGACAGTAGCTATTAGTATTGATAGCTACACCTTGCATACTATGTCTATTAGAAGCACTGTGTCTATTGCAAACATGACAGTGATACCTGAATGCTGTGTCCTTGTAGGACAAGACTGCGTAACACACCTACAGTACATACTGCAGCTTCTGTCATTTGTTCTAGAAGTACTGTGTGTAACCCAGGAGTATAAAGCCTGTATGTGTCTTTAGAAAGGACATTAACACATTCACAATCTTTCTGACTTACTGTTTCGTCAGCAAAAAGCAAGTTGGATCCAGGCCAAGGTGTGTGTGTTTCTGTGTGTGTGTGTGTGTGTGTAGGAGTGCTCGGAGGGAGGTGTGTGTGTGTGTGTGTGTAGGAGTGCTCGGAGGGAGATGTAGGCAAGCAGGCAGGCAGGAAGGTACATTGGGTGCCTGTGAAGTCAGGGGGGGATAGGTGGAGTGTTAACGGGGGAGACACCTGACAGCGGTGGGGTGTATGCTCCCTGGCACTTCTGTACATTCATGTCACCGCAGATAAAGTCAGCACCTGTGAAGAAGAACTACAGCACTGCTGCCACTGTCAGGGACAGGAGGAATCCTATATACTTCTGTTCTTGTGTCCTCCTCGGTCAGCACCCTTGTCATTGTCAGGCACATGGTATGAGATGCATGTACAGAAAGCAAGCTGAAGCTGTGGTTCTCTCTCTGCTTAGGTAACAATCAAGAAGTCTACTTGGGATGTGACCTGGAGTGAGTTGAAAGGGCCTATTCTCTCCTTTTCTTCAACTGGAGACGCAGGATCTGGCAAACCCTGTTAATTATAAAACGACAAATGGGGCACACGTTAGTGTTGTAAGTTAGCGCAGATGAATGAGCGAACATGATACTATTGAGGCACAGCCATGGTGGAGAGTGAGCGTGAAGGGCTAGTAGTTGTGTGTAGAAGAAGAAATGGCTTAACGCCCAGTGAGAGTCATTAGATTGAACCCGTGTGTGGGCTGCTTACTTCATTACACTTCGCACAGTACCGGGTGCAATAATAATCACAGTTCCATCTCATTCATCAAACTCTGGGAATTCACTACTGGCTGCACCTGGATGAAAAACCCCAGGAAAAAGAAAGTTGTCTCCCATTTAACTAGAGGGTAACACAGAAGGAGTGCAAATACCCATCACACTTCCAGGCTATCGAGTTTCACTCCTGTCTCCATGTATATGGAATATAAAATAAACATACACACGTACGCTAGACAGAGGCCGCAAAACAAAGCCAAAAACTATTATGATTGTATGGCCCTCTAGTTTTGGCAGCAGTTACCTGTTCAATAAATCTGCCTCCCACTTCCAGTCCTTACATGCATGTCTGAGAGAGATCCATGCCCCTTTTCCTGCCCCATAATGCACAGCTCAGCAAAGCCAAAGGTTACCTGGAGTTGGGCTATCTATCAATGTGTTCCCAGTTCACCCCTTAAGAACGGCTTGAGCTAAATCGAGCTAAAGCCTGGTACTGCCACCTGCTGGCCCAGGGTGTAAACAGGGTAACCCCTCAATCCCAGAGTCCTCGAAAACGAACTCCTGCCTGCCAATGTAATGTAGCACAAGTCCGGTTAAATTAGTTCTAAAGCTACAGGTTATATAGAGGTGCTAAAGTTAATGTGAAAACGCATTGTACGTGCACAACATACAGGTAAATGCCAAAAAAGGAAACACTTGAATAAATGAGGGATAAAGTATTTTATCAAGCAGGTGTTTCCACACAGGTGTGGTTCCTTTATTAATTAACTGAATAAAAAACGTCCCATTATGGTCACATATAAAAATGATCTCAACCCAATTGAACACATGGGAGATTCTGGAGATGCACCTAAGACAGCGTTTTCCACCACTTTCAACAACAAAACACCAAATTATGTAAATTCTCGTGGAAGAATGGTGTTCCTTTATTTTGGCAGTTACCTGTATTTGGATACTACCCCTAGAAAGAGCTGATCTGCAACAACTTCTCTCACTAGCACATAATGGGATGTAATAGTCTAATAAGTGGTGGGTTGTTTTTTCCTCCACCCCCTTTGCTTTCTAAAAGACTGAAAATGAGAGCTTCCCTAATACTTGTGCTTTAAGCAAACGTCCAACTCTGTGGTGAAACGGTGTGGAAAAACTCACCTTCAGCAGTGGGGCAGGGAGGGAGAAGGGGAGGCCGCATGTGCTGTGAATTAGCTTTCGCGGGTAGGCTTGTGGTGGGAGTAACCTTGGAAACCAGCGCGGGTGTTTCTGCATGGCTGCAGTCTGCAGTGCCTCAGGGGCTCAGTGACCCGGGTGCGAAGGGAGGAAAAAAGACAGCAGGCCGAGACCCACGCTCCCCCTCTCCTACTCCCTCGTCCCACCAGTGGCCCCCGGGGAACCCTTGCACGCACCTCCAACCAACCAGCCTCTCTGTAAGGCATCGCTCTCCTTTTCCTTACATGTGAGTCCTCTCCCTCACTCTGCCTTTATGTAAGGCGTATTCGCCCCCTCAGTCTCTCACTCAGCCACTGTGTAAGGCCTTGCTCGCCCTCTCTTTCTATTCCACTGAAAAGCAGCCACCTGTCTCTCATCACGTTCATTTCTGAATGGAGGGTGTCTCAGTCCTTTCTGTCTTACACACACTCCAGTCAATGCATGGACACTGCACATAAGAGCACAGCCAGAGGCTGATGATGTTCATTTCAGCCAGTTTATTCACACAGCACATACTACAGTGGGTAATGTATTTCAAAACATTGTACAGCGCTGTCACATCTGACAAAAGACTCTTGATCCTATCAGTAGTATAAAAATAGTGTCACTACAAAAGTATAAATTAGGCCTACCGATAAGACAACTCAAATCCAAAAAACGATCTGCCAAAGCGTGATAAAAAGACAAATTATGGAATCAAAATAAGCAACATGAAATCAATTTTTTGCAGCCCAGCAGAGTATAAAAATTACAAAGAATGACAATTCTCCATAAAATAAGATAAACACAACATTAATGCTCTGTTAGAATTGAGAATAGTCAAATTCTGAACGAGAGGGAAAGAGTATTCATGTTAGCCATCTTGTATTTACAGTTAACATTAGCATCTTCTTTCAACACACCCACTGGAAAAAGAACGAGACCTGTGTTTCTGCGAAGTCATAAGTTAGCAGCAATATTATTTTATTTTTTGAATGTAGTTCTCTATAACAGTATTTAGCTTGAGTTGTGTGTATCAAAACCTTTGAAATGCTAGTTTATAAAAAGAGGTATGGTGTTATCAACGGTGCTACCCATTTCTGCAACACTTGCTCCCTCTAGTGGAATAAAACAGCAGTTATCTTGTATTTACATACTGCCACCCCTGAAAGGAGTACAACGAAGTTGCCCTTAGACTCTGAGCTAAAGTCAGTTTTGTGCCTTTGCCCCTAATGTTTAAAGCTAGGACTTGGGGAGGTTAAGCAGATCTTTAGATCTGTGCCTATGAGCAACTTCTAACCCCCTGAAACTGTTCCGTCTTAGAAGAAACACACTGGCTTATATGATAGAATAGATCAGTACTCTAATATTGATTACATGCATATCTTGTAATAATTCTAATCTTACCAAAGAAAGTATATGAGGCAATAGTAGTAGTAGTAGTATTGGAGATAGCCACATCAACGACTGACTGCATGTCCAGGATCATTTTCTGCTTGAAATCCTAATTTAAGATCTACAGGTAAAATCCCTTCACTACAGCTGCTCTAAAAAAGAACACTTAAAAACTAAAACATCAATTTCAGTTCCATTATCTATATGCTACACTTACTATTTTATCATATTGGACAGATCCAAAATCATCATGTCGGACAGACCAGAGCCTTTACTGTATGTCCTTCAGTCATAGAACTTGAGGTAAAAAAGCACACCATTGCTTTGGACAGAGGAAAGTTAAGTCTGAACTATCTATACTGAATGGGAATGTTATCAAGATGTACCTCGGTGTGTGACACTCACTTCCAATATAGTATTGGTCAAGCCGTTTGAGACATTATGCACATTCCAACTACGTTGTGCAAGTTTGTACAAAGGCAACAAAGATTTCACACACTTAACTCCTAAATTAGAAAGTGGAACTTGTGTCACTGAATGGAGGACAGACAAAACTCAAGTGCGGGGAAGGATGAACATACATTGCCAAAACATTTAATCCTTCAATCGAAATCATACAAACAAATCCAGTGCATTAATTAAAAGCATGAAACCATAACAGCCACACCAGTAAGTTTCTTTGGACTACTTGCTTTTGGATAAATTAACACATGGGTCTATCTTTGATGTAAAAAGTACAAACGACAAATGAAGTCTAAGAAAGACTAATAAATATGAGAAACTGACAAACATAGTACATAAAGACAAGTGATGTTTGGTGTAGTGAAAGACTGTCTTTAAAAACAACATGGCTAAAGACAATGGGAGGACCAGACTCAAAGACACCATCTCACATAGAAAAAGTTGAAAGATGCCACTAACAGTCCTGGGGCAATCAGGCCAACGAGTTCCAAAACACATCCACCCCTACCGTCAAGTCATTCAGTATAGTTACTCAGTAACACAGTGGAGTCTAATCGCACCATTGTCCAGAATGGATCTGAGCCCAGGCCCTACACAACCACTGGAGCGCACACTCGCCTTAAGCTGGCCATACATTACACGATTATAAACTGCGATTTTGCCACGATTTGGGATCCACTACAAATTTTCTGCGATCGAAGGTAAATCGTGATGTCGTAGGCTCTGACCAAGACGTCGTACTTCACATAATGTGATTGGGTGAAAGAAGTGAGATTATGGGTTTTGCGCTCTGCCGATCCACATTTTAGGTCCCGATAATTTTTCTGCCAGAAATTTTCAGTCGTGTCTTGTGTAGTGAGGGGGGTGCTACGATGTGACTTGCAACTTGTCCTCCGTTGCTCGGCTACAGCAACAGAGTAGGAGGTGGGCCATGACACATCTGGAAATAGCAGGACAGGGAGGGGTCTAGACAGGTCGCAATGTGAGCAAACTGGTGTAATGTGAGCACACCGGTCAGGGTGACAAGATTATGCAGTCAATTCAGATAATGTGAGTGCGCCAACGATGTAAAGATTTGTATCGTTGTCTAATGTATACCTAGTTTAGTCCTTCAAATAGTTACTATAGTCAGACAACTACACGCCATGGAAGAAATGGTGAAAAGGCAATTTGATAACAATGTAAAAGGCATGAAGTTGACTATGACGTATAGGGACAGAAGTAACCTCGCCTGGTAACACAGTGCAACAAAGTGGGACTTGAAAAGTGTGCGGTTAAAAATCAAGGCGGGAGAGGTCCTGTGGTCTTGTGTAGCTCGGTTGGTAGAGCATGGCGCTTGCAATGCCAGGACTGGGGGTTTGATTCCCACGTAGGACCAGCATGAAAAAAAGTATGAAAATGTATACACCCAGTACTGTAAGTCGCTCTGGATAAGAGTGTCTGCTAAATGAATAATATGTCGATGTAGAGCGAGCCGCTACAGCTGTATTACATGGGACTTTGAAAAATGTCCTAAATCTCCAATCAAAATAAATGTTCTATCACATTGATCATATTAATTTTGGGAAGCCCAGTTGATTCTGAGTTCAGCATATAACGTTTATATGTGAAAACTATTTCTAAGATGCATACTTTCAGAACTCACTTCCTTGTTTAAATCAGTTGCGCTGCTCGCGCAATGTAGGGGGGAGGTTCTAAAGGTTATGCTAGATGGTGATGGACTGAGAGACCAGCCAATTAAAACCAGTGGTTGTTTCATCTGCTCCTGCCATAGACTTCCGGCCAAGTCTCGTTCTGAGGCGCTGTGAAACCAGACTGTTCGACAGAGGCAGAGCCGGCTGGTGGACGAGACTAGGTCAGAAGTGAATCAGCGAAAGACAGAGAGAGATCTTTAAGGCCCAATGAATAACAGAGGTTACTTGCAAGCACCATATGCAACACCTTTACCATCCTTGTCATTTATCCTATGAATTTTAAGCCATTGAACCGCTGATAATTATTTGTTGTTGCATTTGGCACTAACCAGATCAGCATCTTGAGAAGACCCCCTATTCCTCGCCTCCTTGAACAGTATCCAACCAGTCCGGGTGTTTGATAAAATAAAATAAAAACATGACACGGGGGACTCGAACCTACGCTGCAAGTTGTGACAATTGTCAGGAACTAGACGTTCTACACTGTAAACTAGCTAGTTACTTTGATTATCAGAACGTGCCAGTGGACTTCTGGTAAGGACGCTTTCGTGAAAATGTGTTGGATCACGTCCAACTACGTCAATTATTTTAATTGGCTGATACAGAATCTGTTACAGGATTTAATTACGTGCTCAGCTGGTCGTCCTCAGCATCATGGCTAATTGTGCCAGGTTGGCCTATGAGAAACGCTAGCAGCTAGCCATTTTAGACCACAGGTATAAACCTTGGGTCTAAGCAAACGTTCACGAGTATGGCCCCTCTGGGCTCCCCTATCCCTCTGTAGATAGCCTGTGTAGTCATTGGTGGAAAGGTCGTGGTTAGGTCAGCGTTGGTGGTCGGACCGTAATGTTCAGGCCATGTTGGAGCGCAGGAAGACAAGTTTGTTCATCTCCTCGGCGGTGACCTGCTGCCTCCTCTTCATGGCCAGGCTCTGCTCACACACGCTCACACACTCGCTGCGGACGCCCACGGCGGGCACGGCCAGCAGCCACAGTGCTAGGCGTGCCAGTCTGGGGAAGCGGTCGCCCACCGTGGTGCTCCAGTAGTGGAAGAGGTCTGGGGTGGTGCCCTGGAGGAGCGGTTCAGCCAGATACTGGAACACCTCCTGTCTCACCTGGGTCTGGCTTTCATCTGACGACGCCTCCGACGACACGGCTACTACCCCTCTGGCGTTCACTCCACCACCGGGGACATCCACGCGAAGCCGTTTGGGTGTTGAGGGTCCATCCATGTCCTCAACTCCGGACCCCCCGCCGGTGGCTTGCCCCCCGTCGCGGGGGTCTGTGGCCATCTCGCAGGCACGGGCGATGATCTCCTCATGCTGGTAGGCTGGGACGGGACGCAGCTTCAGCTGAGGATCCAGGACCATGGCTACCTGGTGGGCTTTCTCCACCTTAAAGTTCTCCTTCAGGGCTTCCAGGAAGTAGTGGCAGAGCTTGCTGGCGGTCCCCACCTCCCCAGCCTTGGAGGTGAACAGTTTCTCCAGGCGCAGGTAGACAGGTAGCACCTGCTGCAGGGTGGGCCTCCTCTGGTTGCTGAGCTCCAGGGCGGCCAGGCGCAGGGGGGCCAGCAGGCAGGCCAGCGTCCCCAGCAGGTGTTTGTTGAGGCCCTGCAGCGTGGAAGCTGTGGCCTTGCTCCTCCCATATGCCTCACAGATCTGCTCAAAGTGGGCGTGCACCTGAAGCAGGGCCTCAGCCGTGCGGTCCCAACAGGGAGGGGTGTGGCTAGGCCTGGGGGGAGCGGAGGGGTTAGACGTGCCCTCGTCCATGGCGGCGCTGGTGGAGTCGTCGCGCAACGAGAGGCTGGTGGAGGCAGCAATGTCGCGGCAGGCAGCCAGCAGCTCAGTCAATTCGTGGAGCCCCCGCGCCTGCAGGCTGCGCTTCCCCAGCACTGCCTGGACCACTACACCCAGCGAGCACCCGGCGCACCGCAGACACACCCTCCCCCGCCCGCCTCCAGCCAGCGGCGAGCCCCCCACCCCCACCGCAGACACCCTCGGCTCAGTCACATATACTGTGCGGATGTCCGACATGACGAACTCCGACAGCACGTTCTGGGTCCACTGGTGCACCTGCTCGGGTCCCTCCCTCAGGTCTGCCTCCTTGACGCCTAGAACGTAGCGCTTGAGCCTGGACCCCTCCACCTGGTAGGCTGTCAGCACTAGGCAGGCGTCAGGCCCCACTGTCTGGGAGTGGCAGGTGACGGCAATGCCCAGTGAGGAGTTTGAGCCCAGGGCGCAGGTCACCTTCACCTTGATCTGGTTGTACATGCGGGGAAGCTGACGCAGGGCCAGCGAGCTCATGTTGCCCAGGGCTTCGCGGGTGGAGTAGGCACCATGGCGGGCGCCCGTGTCCACCAGAGTCTGGGCCAGCTTCAGGAAGTCCTTGCTATTGAGCATGTTGAGCACACCCAGGTCTGTACACATCACCCTCAGGAGACGTTCGGCCACCTGCTGCCTCTCCTTCTCCGGTAGTCCACCACTGTTCTCTGTGGATAGAGAGAGGCAGTGAGAGAGAGGAGAGAGTGAGAAGAGATGGAAGGAGAAAGAGGAAAAACAGGGAATATATGGGAAAGAGAGGTAGAGAGAGGAGAACGAGTTTGAGTGTGTGTATTCATAGGCAGTGTGGCCATATCTATTCAGTGACAGTGATGATTAATAGTAGCCTACTCACGGTTGGTGTAGTGGTTTCTCTGTGTAGGCTGGGGCTGAGCCCGTATCTGGACTTGAACTATTTGAGCTTGGGCCTGATGCTGGGGCTGGGGCTGGGGCTGAGGCTGGGGCTGGGGGGACCTCCACAGCTGGTCCTGTGAGGCTGGGCCCGGTGATGTCTTTGGAGACTCCCCTTTGGTGTGGTTCTCATTATCCGCTGGGGGGGAAACAGAGATACAGGGTTAGCATTCTGTGATAGAGAAGGTCAACAGCTACTAGCTACAAGTTAGTTAATTGCTAATAACAAAATGGGGATAGCTAAAGGTTAATAGCTAAAGCAGAGGCTAAAGGGTTAGCTAATGACTAATTGTTAATGGAACAGCTAGCAACGCGCTACAGTGGGTTTAGCTAAAAGCTAATAACCAGAGGGTTGGCTATTGTCTACTAGCTCGAGAGTTAACAGATAGTTACATAGGGTTAGGAAACAACCACTAGCAAACAGGTAGCCTCTAATAGAGTGGCTACACATGATAAAACAACAGGGGTGAAATGGTTGTAACACAAAGAGCATACTCAATTTAATATGCAAAAATGAAATTAGAAAATGCAAAAAAACAAAGTGTTAGATGAAAATATCCCTTCTTCCTCTCTCCTAGGAGTTTGTATGTTTTAGCTTGGAGTGCAATGTACAGCAGCTATTTCGGCCACCAAATTTGGCTGAGCTTTGTGCAAAGGAATAAACAATTCCAGTAGTTGGAAATACAATTGACAGTATCTGAAGTATTCCGCCATTACAACCGTACATTTAAACTTCTGCTGAAAGCTCCCCCACCCATTTGACTGCTAGTGTTACACTTTGGGGGTACATCCAGTCTGTTGCTGTATGTATATCCCTCTAGGTGCAGTTAACTCACCAGCGTGGGACTGCATGTGCTCCAGCAGGTTGTTGTAGAACTGGAACGGGATGCCACAGGCGCCACATGTGTAGGGTTCTAGAAACACAAGGCCCAGAAAAAAGGGTTCCCGTATTGTAACAAGAGCACATCCACTGTGGACCTGCCCAGTCTATCCCCTGAGTGGTGCAAGATCTAGGCCACTGTAACAAGATGTTTAATTTTAACACATATAAAACACATGTTAAACCTACTTAATGAAATATTTTCTTGTATTATCTATCTATGCCATTTAAGAGTGATTGAGTCTTCCTACCTAGAGACTTTGTCTCTGCCACTGTCGCCTTGTCTTTGGGGTTTTGGGGGCTGTAGGCCCGGATTGTTGTGAAGCCCTTTGTGACTAATGAATTTGCAAAAAGATGTAAATAAATAAAGATAATTTGATTGATTGCTTGAATACATTGTATTTGACATTTTCCCACCTGGCTTGTTGTCAACAGTAACAGGTTATTGTTGAAGAGCACATAAGCATTATGCCCAGCTGAAGTAAAGTATGAGTCAGCAAATATTCTCATCTGCTGCCACAACAACACGAAAAAACAGTTATGCCACACCTAGTCTCTTCCAATTCACCATGGAGTAACCTGCCCAAATCCAAACCAACTACTACAGGGTCACAAACACTGACTAAATGGAAGAGCAAGTGTGACAAGCCCAAATGAACAGGGAGACTGATAAGAAATGACAAGTGAAAGGAAAATATCAGTGGCAGTAGCTGCATCTCATTATGGTCAAAATAAACAACATGGAGAGGGTGAAATGGTCCCATTTGTTTGTGTTTTCAAGCATGCAGGCAGAGAGAGAGAGAGAGAAGTAGACTCACTCTGTGATGCAGGGAACGAACCGGCCACCAGGGGGCTTGGAGTACCTTAGGGAGAGCGTGAGAAAGTGACATCACAGACACTGCATTGGTTTTTAGATACGATTCCCTACTCTTCACCCATTTCAGTGTGCACATGCTCTCTTCCCCTTGTGGAGTTAAAAGCATTCGATTTATGTAAGCATTGGCTAGAGAATGTTTCCCTATATTTCATAGACAATCCATTATTTTTTAATCCACAAGGGGGAGTAAATTAGTGCGTACTTCAGGGAGAAGGGTAGAGAATCAGACTATGGCCTCGATTTGAACGTGGATATATGCTTGGACACTAAACCACCAACACTCACACTCCTGTCTGATTCACTCTCCATCTACCGCAGTGTTCTACCCAAGTCTCAGTAAGAACACATCTCCCTGTTAATTGACATTCACAGCTGATATATTGGGAGAGTTGCCCAGCAGAAAATAAATTTCACTGTGCAGAGAGACATTCATAAAACACATAGGCACACAGCTTATGAGAAGAGCCTCAGTGCTCACCGCTTGAGTTCTGGGAACTGTTGGTGTCCACCAGGCTGGACTGGATTTTGCTCTCCATTTTCCGACTAAAGGGACTGTCTGTGAAAGATAAACAATGTTTGAACTGACAAGACAAAAATGGAAAACCATGTCACGCTCCCAAAAGGTTTCTTACTTAGTGCGTAGAAACAGTTAGTGCACATACACAAAATAAATACCTATTAGTGCAGACCCACTGAAAAGGTGAAAAGCAGGTGGATAGATGATTTCCGAAACCTACACAACACTAATCCATAGCGGAACGATATATATATAGGTACTCTGCGTATTGAATTCTATCATGTCCTTGGGATGATCCATTGCCTTTTCGGCACAAATTTTTTAAATGAATATTCACCCATAGCATTTGAATATGGGTCCCAGTACTCCTCTCCACTATTTCTTTTGACCCATATTTCTGTGCTAGGGGAGACTGCCAAGCTTTAAATAGCTCTCCATAGACAAACTGCTCAGTGGAGAGAGACAGGAACTGATCAGGTTAGAGATATGATAGATAAGAGGAGCGAGGCAGCGTTTCGGATCACAGCAGACAAAGTAGAGCCAAATCATCTTTGGCGGGAGATTGTAGCCTTGGTTTACAGCAGGGATGGGCAACTTTGATGGGGGTGGAGGCCACAAAAAATCTGAACTACTCATGAGGGGCTGCAGTGGCTCGCAGGGATTGCAATGCACCCACCCACCTTTCGAGCAAAACATTTTAGCGGCCCCCCTCTTGACAGTGGAGAAAATAATGTATGTGTTGTGTTTGAAAATGTTGCAGTTAGTTTAAAGCAATTTCGCTGCCATTCTACACATTTTGCCATGGGGCGGAGAGAAGACATTGCAATTTTGTAACTCATTTCATGCAATTCTACTCATTTTGCCATGGGGCAAAGCGAAATATGACATCACAGTGAGTGAGAGTGGCTAACAAAATCAATGTGGGCCCCCAGGTCGGTAATTCGACCACGATTACTACAAGTTTAGATACAGTGCCTTCAGAAAGTATTCACAACCCTTGACTTTTTCCACATTTTGTTGTGTTACAAGGTGGGATTAAAATGGATTTAACCCTGTACAGACTAAACCATGTCTAAACCGGGAGAAAGGGGGAGGTTCTACTAAGCTATATGGAATTGTTTTAAGAAGGTCATACCAAGGATCATTTAGCCATTTGATCTTGAATTTTAAGAACCCTTGAAGTATCCCAAAAAATACACACACACACATATATATATATATATATATATACACATACATATATATATATATATATATATAAATAAAATGCTATTAGCCCACACAAAACATTTACTACATGGAACAGATAGTACAAAAAAATCTAAAGGAAATTTGTTCTGAAGTGTCTGTCCTATATCAGAGAAATAACAAAGATCAGGATTTTCTCAACTGGTACCGGGGGACCTTCAGACGACATGTTCATGAGAGTCTCACCTTTCCACAGAGGGGTCATATATTATTGTGTAGCCCAAACTGTTATGACGCTCCAGACAGAAGTTGGCAGATCGGCTGTACCGACTTCAGTAGAGTCCCAAGACACTTGTGGGGGTCGTAGAGCAAAACGGAGAACACCATCGTGTTCGTGAGAGTCTCATCTTTCCATTGAGGGGTCATAACCGTTCAGCCGCTACAGACCGATTTCTGGGATGTCTCATGGTCTGACAAACACCGCTCTAGCTCTGTCACCTTTCACCGCAGATGCGGAAGTGCAACATCGCGGAAGCGGTGGATTGAGACACATCCAATGCAAAAAAACATCTAGCTTAAAACTGCCCAATTTTTTTATTATGCTAATTCGACTTTTTGTCAGTGATCTACACAAAATACTCTAATTATAAATATTCAACCCCCCGAGTCAACACATGTTAGAATCACCTTTGGCAGCGATTACAGCTGTGAGTATTTCTGAGTAAGTCTCTAAGAGGTTTGCACACCTGGATTGTACAATATTTGCACATTATTCTTTAAAATAATTATTTAAGTTGATCATTGCTAGACAGCCATTTTCAAGTCTTGTCATAGATTAAGACGATTTAAGTCAGAACTGTAACTAGGCCACTCAGGAACATTCAATGTCATCTTGGTAAGCAACTCTTGGTAAGCAAAACTGTTTTAGGTTATTGTCCTGCTGAAAGGTGAATTTGTCATCCAGTGTCTGTTGGAAAGCAGACTGAACCAGGTTTTCCTCTAGGATTTTGCCTGTGCTTAGCTGTATTCAGTTTATTTGTATCCTAAAAAAACTCCCTTGCCGATGACAAGCATACCCATAACATGATGCAGCCACCACCATGCTTGAAAATATGAAGATTGGTACTCAGTGATGTGTTGTGTTTGCCCCAAACATAACACTTTCTATTCAGGACATAACATGTATTTCTATAGATACACCATCCAAAGTGTAATTAATAACTTCACCATGCTCAAAGAAATATTGAATGTCTGTTTTTTTTGTTTTTTTACTCAGCTACCAATAGGTGCCATTCTTTGCGAGGCATTGGAAAACCTCCCTGGTCTTTGTGGTTGAATCTGTGTTTAAAATTCACTGCTCGACTGAGGGACCTTACAGATAATTGTACGTGTGGGGTACAGAGATGAGGTGGTCATTCAAAAATCATGTTAAACACTGAGTCCATGCAAGTTATTATGCGACTTCTTATGCACATTTTTACTCCTAACGTTATTTAGGCTTGCCATAACAAAGGGGTTGAATACTTAACTCAAGACATTTCAGCTTTTCGTTTTGATTAATTTGTAAACATTTCTAAAAACAGGCCAGTGTGTAGGCCAGTGACACAAAATCTCAATTTAATACATTTTAAATTCAGGCTGTAACAACAAAATGTGGAAAAAGTCAAGGGGTGTGAATACTTTTGAGGGACTGTAGCTGGCTAAACCCACTTACCAATCTAAAGAATGTTAGCTGTCATGGGCTAATTGAGTGACTGCCAGTGACTGACATAAGAGAAAAACTGCTGATGCACAACCATATTTTGAAATTGCACCTTGTGCATTCTACTATTCCAACTCTCAACAATAAGTGGAGACCCTGACTGAGTTCCAATTTAAAAAGAAATAAAACACATTTTGGGAAGGGGGGGGGGGGGGGGGGGGTGATCCGCGGGCCGCCAGATGCCCATCCATGGTTTACAGTGATGTCAAATGATGTTACACAAATGTTACAGGTAACGGTTTGTGGGGTGTGATTGAACCTACCCACGATCTGGGTAAATTTGCAGGTCCATTTGATGGTCTAAAAGTTGACATCTTTAAGTGGTATACAGTATATTGTATACGTTCAAGCTCAGTGATTGCGAATGAATCTCAGGTTGTGAGACAGTGCGAGAGCTGCTTAAGCACAGATCCCAGGTCAGTTCTCCATACCTGTTTCTAATTTAGTGGCACTGTATTTGCTGACGTCCATGTTTCCATCCACACTTCCACGGGATCGAGGCGACTTCATATTATCAAAGGAGAAATCTGTGGGAAGACAGTTCTGTCAGTATCATCATATAAATAATAGTGGTAAATTATCAAGCTACTTTAACTGAATTGATGATAACACAGGTGTTTTGATGACCCAGGTGAGTTTGGGAGGTAAGAGAGGGAGGTTATGGACTACAACAGACGACTAAGTCCCTTCTGTAGACCTGTGAGATTACTTACTCATTGGTTGGTGAAGAGCCACATGCTCCTGGTATGGGTTGAAGTACTTATACTGCTTCCCACAGAACTCACACTCATAGCTCCCCGTTTCTGTGAGAATTATTTTTTTGAAAAAAAATAAGTTAACTAAAATATCACATATCTGCATGCGCTAAATATATATAACATCTCCTTCTGTAATGATAAGAGTAGCATCCTTGGTGGTTCACTGAAATGGTTTCCTTAATTTTCAGTAGTGGGGACATTGATTGAATTATTCCCCAAATCTAAATCATATTTTATTTCTCTCATAAAGGATATAATGTACAAATAATACCTATCCCGAGAGCAAAATACATTGCATGTATGAGGTAAAGAGCTAAATGAGGACAAAACTAATAACATTGCCTTAACACACTGCAAAAGTAGGACTTCAGATACAAAATCAACCACTGGAAAAAAAAAAAAAAAAAAAAATATATATATATATATATATATATATATATATATATTAATAAATATATATATATATATAATAATAAATATATATATATATATAATAATATATATATATATATATATATATATATATATATATATATATATATATATATATATATAAATAATAATAAATATATATATATATATATATATATATATAGTACCAGTCAAAAGTTTGGACACCTACTCATTCAAGGTTTTTCTTTATGTGTACTATTCTCTACATTGTAGAATAATAGTGAAGACATCAAAACTATGAAATAACACACATATGGAATCATGTAGTAAACCAAGAGAGTGTTAAACAAATCAAAATATATTTTATATTCAAATAAAATATAGCCACTCTTTGCCACCCTATAGCCAATATAGCCACCCTTTGCCTTGATGACAGCTTTGCACTCTTGGCATTCTCTCAACCAGCTTCATGAGGTAGTCACCTGGAATGCATTTCAATGAACAAGTGTGCCTTGTTAAAAGTTAATTTGTTTGCGCCAATCAGTTGTGATGTGACAAGGTCTTGGTGGTATACAGAAGATAGCCTTATTTGGTAAAAGACCAAGTCCATATTATGGCAAGAACAGCTCAAATAAGCAAAGAGAAACGACAGTCCATTACTTTAAGACATGAAGATCAGTCAATCTGGAAAAATTCAAGAACTTTGAAAGTTTCTTCAAGTGCAGTTGCAAAAATCATCAAGCGCTATGATGAAACTGGCTCTCATGAGGAAAGGAAGACCCAGAGTTACCTCTGATGCAGAGGAGAAGTTCATTAGAGTTACCAGCATCAGAAATTGCAGCCCAAATAAATGCTTCACAGAGTTCAAGTAACAGACACATCAACATTAACTGTTCAGAGGAGACTGCGTGAAGCAGGCCTTCATGGTTAAATTGCTGCAACGAAACAACTACTAACGGACACCAATAAGAAGAGACTTGCTTGGGCCAAGAAACACCAGCAATGGACATTAGAGATTTTTTTTGTCCAAATTTGAGATTTTTGGTTCCAACCGCCGTGTCTTTGTGAGATGCAGAGTAGGTGAACGGATGATCCCCGCATGTGTGGTTTCCACCGTGAAGCATGGAGGAGGTAGTGTGATGGTGCTTTGCTGGTAACACGGTCAGTGATTTATTTAGAATTCAAGGCACACTTAACCAGCATGGCTACCACAGCATTCTGCAGCGATACACCATCCCATCTGGTTTGCACTTAGTGGGACTATAATTTGTTTTTCAACAGGACAATGACCCAAAACACACCTCCAGGCTGTGTAAGGGCTATTTGACCAAGAAGAAGAGTGATTGAGTGCTGCATCAGATGACCTGGCCTCCACAATCACCCGACCTCAACCCAATTGAGATGGTTTGGGACCACAGAGTGAAGGAAAAGCGAATGCCAAGACTGTGCAAAGCTGTCATCAAGGCAAAGAATGGCTACTTTGAAGAATCTGAAATAAAATATTTTTGGATTTGTTTAACACTTTATTGGTTACTACATGATTCCATGTGTTATTTCATAGTTTTGATGTCTTCACTATTATTCTACAATGTAGAAAATAGTAAAAATAAAGAAAAACCCTGGAAGGTGTAGGTGTCCAAACATTTGACTGGTACTGTGTATATACAGTGGGGAGAACAAGTATTTGATAACCTGCTAAATCAGCAGTGTTTCCTACTTACAAAGCATGTAGAGAACTGTAATTTTTATCATAGGTACACTTCAACTGTGAGAGACGGAATCTAAAACAAAAATCCAGAAAATCACATTGTATGATTTTTAAGTAATTAATTTGCATTTTATTGCATGACATAAGTATTTGATACATCAAAAAAGCAGAACTTAATATTTGGTACAGAAACCATTGTTTGCAATTACAGAGATCATACGTTTCCTGTAGGTCTTGACCAGGTTTGCACACACTGCAGCAGGGATTTTGGCCCACTCCTCCATACCTTCTCCAGATCCTTCAGGTTTTGGGGCTGTCGCTGGGCAATACGGACTTTCAGCTCCCTCCAAAGATTTTCTATTGGGTTCAGGTCTGGAGACTGGCTAGGCCACTCCAGGACCTTGAGATGCTTCTTACGGAGCCACTCCTTAGTTGCCCTGGCTGTGTGTTTCGGGTCGTTGTCATGCTGGAAGACCCAGCCACGACCCATCTTCAATGCTCTTACTGAGGGAAGGAGGTTGTTGGCCAAGAACTCGCAACACATGGCCCAATCCATCCTCCCCTCAATACGGTGCAGTCGTCCTGTCCCCTTTGCAGAAAAGCATCCCCAAAGAATGATGTTTCCACCTCCATGCCTCACGGTTGGGATGGTGTTCTTGGGGTTGTACTCATCCTTCTTCTTCCTCCAAACACGGCGAGTGGAGTTTAGACCAAAAAGCTCTATTTTTGTCTCATCAGACCACATGACCTTCTCCCATTCCTCCTCTGGATCATCCAGATGGTCATTGGCAAACGTCAGACGGGCCTGGACATGCGCTGGCTTGAGCAGGGGGACCTTGCGTGCGCTGCAGGATTTTAATCCATGACGGCGTAGTGTGTTGCTAATGGTTTTCTTTGAGACAGTGGTCCCAGCTCTCTTCAGGTCATTGACCAGGTCCTGCCGTGTAGTTCTGGGCTGATCCCTCACCTTCCTCATGATCATTGATGCCCCACAAGGTGAGATCTTGCATGGAGCCCCTGACCGAGGGTGATTGACAGTCATCTTGAACTTCTTCCATTTTCTAATAATTGCGCCAACAGTTGTTGCCTTCTCACCAAGCTGCTTGCCTATTGTCCTGTAGCCCATTCCAGCCTTGTGCAGGTCTACAATTGTATCCCTGATGTCCTTACACAGCTCTCTGGTCTTGGCCATTGTGGAAAGGTTGGAGTCTGTTTGATTGAGTGTGTGGACAGGTGTCTTTTATACAGGTAACGAGTTCAAACAGGTGCAGTTAATACAGGTAATGAGTGGAGAACAGGAGGGCTTCTTAAAGAAAAACTAACAGGTCTGTGAGAGCCGGAATTCTTACTGGTTGGTAGGTGATCAAATACGTATGTCATGCAATAAAATGCAAATTAATTACTTAAAAATCATACAATGTGATTTTCTGGATTTTTGTTTTAGATTCCGTCTCTCACAGTTGATGATAAAAATTACAGAACTCTACATGCTTTGTAAGTAGGAAAACCTGCAAAATCGGCAGTGTATCAAATACTTGTTCTCCCCACTGTATGTATGTATGTATGTATGTATGTATGTATGTATGTATGTATATATATATATATATATAACATCACAGTACGACGTGCCCAATCGCAAATCCTACTCTGCCAAGTAACAGTAGACCAGCATGCAGTGCTGCCTTACTTGGTCCTATTTTCTGGAAGGGTTCCACTGGTTCCTCCTCCTTGAGGTCTTCCACAGGTCCTAGAACGACCTGCTCGTATGGGTCTGGGGTGAAAGGGGGGGTGACATAAACATACAACATACATGGACAGATGGAGATGGAAAGGAAGAGGTCAAGTTAATTCACACAGGTTACTTTATTTAAAGCAGCAGTAACCATGATAGTGGAAGTGAAGTTTCAATAAAATCTCTGTTTTCAGGGCTACAATGATACTTACTCTTACACATAACACTATAATAATTTGGATAGCCACGTTAGCGTCGCCCTCATGTGGGTGCTAGCAAGCAGGCTAGGTATCAACAGCCAATCCAGTAGGGCCTGGAACCCCTTCAAATTAGTGGATTCAGCTTTTTCAGCCACACCCGTTGCTGACAGGTATATAAATCGAGCACACAGCCATGCAATCTACATAGACAAACATTGGCAGTATAATGGCCTTACTGAAGAGCTCAGTAAATTTCAACGTGGCAGTCATAGGATGCCACCTTTCCAACAAGTCAGTTAGTCAGATTTCTGCCCTGCTAGAGCTGCCCCAGTCAACTTGTGAAGTGGAAACGTCTAGGAGCAACGACGGCTCAGCCGCGAAGTGGTAGGCCACACAAGCTCACAGAACGGGACTGCCGAGTGCTGAAGCGCGTAAAAATAGTCTGTCCTCGGTTGCAACACTCACTACAGAGTTCCAAACTGCCTCTGGAAGCAATGTCAGCAAACTAACTGTTCGTCGGGAGCTTCATGAAATGGGTTTCCATTGCCGAGCAGCCGCACACAAGCCTAAGATCATCATGCGCAATGCCAAGTGTCGGCTGGAGTGGTGTAAAGCTCGCCGCCATGGGATTCTGGGATAGTGGAAACGCGTTCTCTGGAGTGATGAATCACGCTTCACCATCTGGCAGTCTGACGGTCAAATCTGGGTTTGGCAGATGCCAGGAGAACGCTACCTGCCCCAATGCATAGTGCCAACTGTAAAGTTAGGTGGAGGAGGAATAATGGTCTGGGGCTGTTTTTCATGGTTCAGTTAAGGCCCCTTAGTTCCATTGAAGGGAAATATTGTCCCAAATCGTAACGGTACAGCATACAATGACATTCTAGACGATTCTGTGCTTCTAACTTTGTGGTAACAGTTTGGGTATTGCCTTTTCCTGTTTCAGCATGACAATGCCCCGATATACAAAGCAAGGTCCATACAGAAATGGTTTGTCGATATCTGTGTGGAAGAACTTGACTGGCCTCCACAGAGCCCTGACCTCCACCCCATCGAACACCTTTGGGATGAATTGGAACGCCGACGGCGAGCCAGGTCTAATCGCCCAACGTCACTAATGCTCGTGGCTGAATGGAAGCAAGTCCCTGCAGCAACATCTAGTGGAAAGCCTTCCCAGAACAGCAGCAAAGGGGGGGACCAACTCCATATTAATGCCCATGATTTTGGAATGAGATGTTCGACGAGCAGGTGTCCACATACTTCTGGTCATGTAGTGTACAGTGAGTTTTGAATGGTCAATAGCGTTGCAATATTGCAGAGTATTTGCATAAAGTTCAGCTTTCCCCAACTTTGGTCCCACCCTGTTCACGGTCCCTCGTCCAAGCTCACCTCCCTCAATGGGGTTCCGTTGTCTCATCGCCCCCATTGTGTTATGTGCAAATGCACGGTTATGCATATCAGCAATTTAACTGCCTAGTTTCCTGTTCTAAGCACTTTGAGCTCTTCATTTTTCACCAGGACTTCACATCCATAACTTCCCAGGAATTCATTCTAGCAAAACCACACAACTATGATGGAACTGCAAGTCATGTCAAAGTTGGCACTGAGGCAGAACAAGCTACCACTCGAATCCATACAGACAAATAATAGAAAGGCCTAGTAGGAATGCAATAATGGAGAGTAAATTAGAGGAGAAGAGAGGGTAGGTAGTCAGTTACCGTCCACAGCGTGCAGGTCGCGGTGCTCCTGGAAGCAGCTGTAGTACTTGTACTTCTTCCCACAGATGTCACAGGAGTAGCGGAAGCTATCTGCATTCGGACACAGAGAGACCGCATTGTCTGGTCTGTGGCACACACTGGCATTCAATGACATCACAACCCGCTGGTCACTGCCTAGCACACAGCACTGATTTGTTTCATATCACTCAATAAGGTATAAAAACCAGTAGATGGTTTGCTGTGTTATGGGTCCATCAACTTTGCTTTTGTGTAGTGTTGGCATATTCCATGTTGTACAGGAATAATATATTTATATTTTTTATTTGACCTCTATTCTCTTACTAGGGATGGAGTCAATACAGTTGAGTATCGCAGTATTTTTGACGACATTATATTAAGTCTGACTCAAAGTAACGATCTCCAAAAAAAAAAAGCCAGGTAGTTAACATTAGCTAGCGCTAGTTGGCTATACCTGCGCCAAAACATCTGTATTTCTCCTCTTATAGCTTGGACTCAATCTTCTTTTTTTTAAAATGGTAAGCCAACATGCTTTCAGCACTTATTTCCATGACTGATCAAAACTAAAAACGTTCTATTATGGCAGTCTTGTCCCTGCTTTTATTATGGCTCTCTCTTGTACCTGATAAATTGTGATACATATAGAATCACAATACATATCGTATCAGCGGCTAGTTATCATGATAATATTGTATCAGGAGGTCTCCGGCAATTTTAAATGTTCTCTAAATAAGCTTTATTGTACAATTAAAAGGTCAAATACACTGCATTTCAAACAGTCAGCAATACTCTATTGAATTCAGGGCTTCTGAAATTATACCTAGGCTAAATATAAGCCTTCCACAACCACAACACCCACTCGTAATATAATTATTTTATCAACATACAGTAGTTTAACATGCTTTTTTGCAATAATCACTGATCTAGCTTTCAAGTCGGTCTATGAAAATGACCTTTTTGTTACAAATTTAACCAGAACCATGCATAATGCACATTCACTAATGACACACTTTTTGTAGTAGGCATTATAGAAAATGAACACAGGTCTCAATCTTTCAAGCACAAACTAGTGCGTAGCCAGCTAATCTTTATATTTCAAGTTAGTCAACTTGGATCTATTTTCACACCCTTCTGTCAGTCTCCAACTGTTTGAACAGCATGCTAGCCTGTCCACTTTGTTCAGATGTTGAAATCAAGTGGCTTAGCTACCTTATTTCTCAGAATGAGAACGAGTTGTCAACTCTTTATATAATTGTGTTTTATGCTTATTGCTCATTTATAAAAACACAGACAAGACAGCTAGTATAACAATCCTTTACTAAAATGCTGCTAGCGGTACGTGGTACCGTAATGCGCACGCGACAAACTGAGCATACATTTTCCAGAATCAATGTTAATTGATACTCCCGTTTTAGTAGTGTCTGCTCTGCGCGCAATTTGAGGAGTAGAGACAAAATAAAACGGGTATCATTAGAAAGGTTAACTTCTCTATTACAATAAAATAATGTCTCAATGTGTTTGTCTATATGACCGATTCTGTTGGACCAAACTTCAAATGCAAATAGCGAGTTGAAACCGCTTGTCAGAGGGGAAGAAGTGATGTCTAAACTTTGTTATTGTGAGTGGCAGGGGCTTGGTGTGTGTGTGTGTAAACAGAGAGGAAGAGACAAAGCAAGATGTTTCACTCTCGCCAAAATCTGTCCAAAACAAGCCCAATGCATTTCTATGGGCTTATTTTGGACGTAAGCTTGTCCCCTGCCTTCCCGCCTTTGGGACAATGACTCCCATTGTTAGGGTGGAGACATGAGCATCTCATCATTATATATAGATCAAGTGTAAAATCAGAGAATGAAGGTGCAAACAGTAAAAGCCTTCCGAAATGGACCTGTTTCGAAATGGACCTGGTGCTTTTTCACCTGGACCCGATATGCATAAATACATGTGTTTTTTTTTTCAGGGGGTGCGGAGGCCATCCATCGTTTTTGCAAAAAAGAGCTTGCTTTTTCATTGTAAGATCATTTGTGTGGCTTCCCGCGGGTATGCCTCGACGATACACCACTGGTTATTTTACTAAGATTTATGAAGTCAAGTAGCGACTACTACTAGCTAGCTACTTTGACTAGCTAGCTTTACAATGTAAACAAAAAGCAGCTTGTGTAATTAGAGGATAATTTAGTACAACCACTAGCAACAATTTAATGAGTACTTGCAAAAAACTGGACCAAAGCTATTGTACTTATGCATAATCGATGAATATGGTACAGTAGGGGAAAATAGAATAAAGATGCTCTTCCCCCTCTGCTCCTCTCCACTCTCAAAACAGCATGCTCTGTGTATCAGGTAGAACGTCACATTGACAACGCTGATGGCATAGCAACACAAAGCTTATAGTGGAGCTGAAGTGTAAGGGACAATGAAGTTCTACCGCAGTCATACAGTAGGCCTAAGCATCTGGAATCTGCTTTGTGGCTGCCTGAACGTGCATATGAAATTTAGTCCCAAAGCCAACCGTTAATTCACGTTGCCTCTAGTGTTCCTTCCATTTGTTATGTGCATTAGCGAATCACAACAAAAAAGAAACCTAGCCAAGTGATCACAGCTCTTCTCCCTAAATTCTCTTTCCCCTCAGTTACGCGTCTCTCACTCAATTTCGATCCCACCGCTACATTCCTTGCCAAATCTGACAGATTTATCAGTCTAGGGACATACTTTGTTTCATGTTTAACAAAAGCCTGTCCACTAAGTTTAAGCTCACAAATCAAACACGAGGCAAAATAAAACACGCGCCAAATGCGGGTATCTACTGGTTAAAAAGGGAAGGATTTTAGCGTTCTAATGCTGTTAACTGTATGTCTCAACTCCCATTATAAAGGGAATAACACCCTGTTGAAACAGGAGTAAACGGTGAACAGTGTTTTTGATGAGAAAGACGCACCCGTTTCAGTAGTGTGAGTCGCGGCACAAATGACGCTTGCAGTCCTTCATTTAGCAAATTACTTCGCAACTCAAGTAGGCCATTGACAGTGGCTGCATTTCAACTACAATAATTTCTGTAATTAGCGCTTTTTTTCCAACTGTTAATGACGATGTGCTTATATCCGTGGCAAATAATTTTAAAGATGCATATCCCCTCTTACCAACCTTACAGCAATTGTTGCGTTAGGTAGTAGGGTTGGGCGGTATCCAGATTTTCATATCGTCATACTGTCCTTCTCTCCAGGGATATACGGTATTACCGTCTTAGTACACAAGGGGGCGCCAAATGATGCAAAAAACATTGGGCGTCTGTTACCAGAATGCTACCAAAATTAGCACAAGTAAGAGCGAATTTCAAAAGCGGCTGCTAGCTAAATATGCTAACGAGCGCAAATGAAAATAAACAAATAGCAAAGACAGCTAATCCAGCTCAAAGTTATACATATATAGGAAGGAGCTACCAAATGTCATTTTTGGTGAGTTCTGACATTTACAAGCGAATGTGAACTAGACATTGTGCATATGCTTGTCTGAAGGAAGAACAGTCCTGGCTCTGAGCAGCATGTGTAGGCTACACACCATGTCTGTGTGGAGTCTGGAGTCACTAGGGCAGCGTTTCCTAAACTCGGTCCTGGGGACCCCAAGGGGTGTACGTTTTTGTTTTTGCCCTAGCACTACACAGCTGATTCAAATAATCAATGATGATTAGTTGATTGTTTAAATCAGCTGTGTAGTGCAAGGGCAAAACCCAAAATGTTTGAGAAACGCTGTGCTAGGCAACGGACCTGCCTGCTCTGAGAAGAGGGGCCGAGAACGGAGAGGAAAATAAATAGATAGAGGCAGCTGTACAAATAACTCATCCAAAGGGCTTTGACTTCTCAAACACAGCAGAAAGCTAACACAATATGATGCCCCATCACATTATTATTTCAGCCACTTAATTAGATTATTAACTACCAAGTTAAACTTAGGGGTCGCGTTAATGCAGAATTTTGCATTTTTCACACAGGAAAAAAAGATCAAACGCACAAGAATGCCATGACTAAGTCGCTTTGGATAAAAGCGTCTGCTAAATGGCACAAAAAAATCAAATAAAATATCTTGCTGCGTTTTGTAAACGAAGACTTAAAATGCTTCTTATTGTAATTTATTCTCGGTATCAGACTAAATTCATGCTTCAGTTGCACTCCTCAACTAAGATGAGAATGCACAAATGCACATTCTATCAGCAGACAGCACTGACTGATGTGTAGCTACTTTTGTAGTTGTAGCCAGCCTAATTTTCTCCGGTAAAATGCAAGATTCACTTTTAGGAAATGTAGCTGGCTACATTCTTTCTATGATAAACATTAGAAATATGGCCATCCATCATTTTTGCAAAAAAGAGCTTGCTTTTTCATTGTAAGATCATTTGTGTGGCTGCCAGCCAAATAGCGTTGCAATTAGTTGTCATCGGATGAAAATGATGCTATTTTCTGCCGAATGTGTTGCACTAATGTATTTTCTGTGAAGGAAAGCTATAGTTGTACGTCCCTGATCACTCTATTGAAGAAGAAAAATAAAAACACACACAAAAACAATACACAGCTGGACACACCTGCTCCCGCTTTCTCCCATAGTGCTATTTCCAAACAAACACGTGACTGGCCCAACTGTTCTGGGGAACTATGGTAAGCTTCATAATGTAAAATAATGTGACAGGTGAAATGAAGAACGCAATCTGCTTTATATCTAATGTATGCACAAGTTGACTGTAGGTATTAACTTAAAAAGTAGCTACAAGTATAAAAATATATTGAAAAACTTCCCATGGCTATTTCCAAATACCTCAGTATACGGTATACCGCCCAAGCTTATTGGGTAGGCCTACTTGTTTAATTTTTTTCCATTTATGATGATGACGATCAGGACCCGTTAGTGGTAGTTTTGTGATAACTGCACTGTGATTAAAATGTAGTGGTGGTGGGGGACAGTGACGGACATAGTTTTTCGGTTAGGGATTTTTTCTTAACATTAACTCTTCCATTTTGTTTAAACGTTCACAACCCTAGTGTGCATACACATCCATGTACTCACTGTTGGGAGTTGGTGTTGCCCCCTCTCCTGGCATGCTGTCGGACTCTGCGGGGGGAAGAGAGACAGGCACATTCAAAAAGAAATCTGCTGTTGGCGTGGTGCCAACGCTTATAACAGCTTGACTCACTCCGATCTCTTGCACACAACATTTGGCATCGATCACATTAAAAATAATGATGTCAGAAAGGAAAGGGGAAAAGAGAATACTTGAAAAGTATTAGCGGATGAATGCAGCTGACAAGTTAGAGGGCAACTCCACCACTTTTCAACCTCATATTCATTATCTCCAGCACCATACCAGTGTATAAATATGTGACAACACCGCATTTCTATGTTTTGTAGAACAAAATATAAAGTAAAATGGTTCTACCCGATTACGTCATGAAAAGTGAAAACATTTTAAAAAGTGATTTTCAAACACTGACATTCACGGTGTCGTGGGGAGCAAGCCAATACCCTCCATCTAGCTAGAAACTCATTGCAGGTTTTGAAAATCGTTAATGCTAAGAAATGTTCTAAAAATTGGGTTCATGTGACTACGGATAGAGGCTTGCATGATCATGCCCCATATATTTAGCAGGAGGGGGATATTCAAAAATAAGGTGGTATTAAATCATGTATGCAAAGACTTGAGTTTATCATTTTAAATTGTACACTACATATACAAAAGTATGTGGACACCCCTTTAAATTAGTGAATTCGACTATTTCAGCCACACCCGTTGTTGACAGGTCACTTCGTCAAATTTCTGCCCTGGTCAACTGTAAGTGCCGTTATTGTGAAGTGTAAGCTTACAGAACGGGACAGTCGAGTGCTGAAGCGCGTAAAAATCGTCTGTCCTCGGTTGCAACACTCACTACCGAGTTCCAAACTGCCTCTGGGAGCAACATCAGCAAAATAACTGTTCGTCGGGAGTTTCATGAAATGGATTTCCATGGCCGAGCAGCCGCACACAAGCCTAAGAACTCCATGCGCAATGTTAAGAGTCGGCTGGAGTGGTGTAAAGCTCGCCGCCATTGGACTCTGGAGCAGTGGAAACGCGTTCTCTGGAGTGATGAATCACGCTTCACCATCTGGCAGTCCGACTGACTAATCTGGGTTTGGCGGATGCCAGGAGAACGCTACCTGCCCGAATGCATAGTGCCAACTGTAAAGTTTGGTGGAGGAGGAATAATGGTCTGGGGCTGTTTTTCATGTTTTGGGCTAGGCCCCTTAGTTCCAGTGAAGGGAAATCTTAACGCTACAGCATACAATGACATTCTAGACGATTCTGTGCTTCCAACTTTTAGGAAGGCCCTTTCTTGTTTCAGCATGACAATGCCCCCGTGCACAAAGCGAAGTCCATACAGAAATGGTTTATCGAGATCGGTGTGGAAGAACTTGACTGGCCTGCACAGAGCCCTGACCTCAACTCCATCGAACACCTTTGGGATGAATTGGAACGCCGACTGCGAGCCAGGCCTAATCACCCAACATCAGTGCCCGACCTCGCTAATGCTTCTGGCTGAATGGAAGCAAGTCCCCGCAGCAATGTTCTAACATCTAGTGGAAAGCCTTCCCAGAAGAGTGGAGGCTGTTATAGCAGCAAAGGGGGGACAAACTCCATATTAATGCCCATGATTTTGGAATGAGATGTTCGAAGAGCAGGTGTCAACATACTTCTGATCATATAGTGTATCAAACAATTCCCATTTCATCACACAAAGAAGCATTACAGTGTTTCAGGGTAGGCCTTCCTTACCTCTGTGTGCACGGACGTGTGTTTGAAAGCAGTTGTAGTACTTGTATTTCTTCCCACATATCCCGCAAACGTAGGAGCCTGTATGAGAGGAAAAGCAAAATAGAGAGCGCTGGAAAAGCTACAAGAGTTAACTGCATCGATATCACTGGCGTGTAACAACATGACTTAAAATGATTGCACAAGGTTTGTCTTAGTTAAGACTGTAAAATAAGTGACCAGTCTTGATTCACATGTATTTATCAATACATTACATGGTCAGACAGTTATTACATAATTTCCTAATGATTACCTTTTCTTCTAAATATGTACAGAAATGTACCGGTTTCCTAGCATGTAATTTCTCAGTAAATACCAGATACATTCCAGCTGAGATGGTTAATGTTCAACTTCAGGAGGCCAGTGTGAATGAGGGCAGGCTAAGAAAGGTGTGAGGTAGCTAATGACAGGTGCAAAACAGTTTTGTGTAACAAACCCAGATGTTGGGAGTAGGTAAAAATGAAGACATTTTCATGGCCGGGTGCAGGTGCACAGGTTTGGAACAGAGGACAGATACAGAGGGAGAAGTTAAAATGACAGGTGCAAGGGATCGTACCTTGGGTCTGGTCATTGCGCGACCTTCCTCCTCCTCCTCCTCCTCCTCCTTCTGCTGCTCCTCCTCCTCCTCCTCCTCCTCCACCAAGGACAACACAGATCTCGGCAGGCACATCTTTCCCGTTACTGGCCCCCTGCAAGCCAGGCTCCTTCTTTATCGTGACCGGAACAGCGAGGGTGGCGGAGGTGGTGGTCGGGGTAGGGGAGGGGCCATCTGGGACTCCACCCCCCACGTCAACCTGCTCCTGCCCAGGATTGGCGGGCACCTCCTGAGCACTCATGACTGACTGCTCAGGGCCAGCACTCCTGGGGCTGTGAGTGAGTGCAACAGACAGCCAGGCAAAAGGCAGGAGGAGGAAGAAACAAAACAAGCCAGAATTACTAATCCAACTCTCCAAAAACAGCAGCCTTCCTTTGAAACAAACGGGTGCAGTTCAAATACATCAAGGGATAACATCAAGGCAGCAGAGCTCTGAGAAACCCATCTTTAGCAAGTTCTAAAGCAAGGCACTTGACACTCACAGACTACCATATGCCTGACCAAGGTACTTCAAAGAGAGAGAGGTAGTCTGGCATACCAATGAGAGAAAGTGCAATTTAATGGTTCTAAAAATGGTCTCCATAAGGACATTATTTCAATACCATTTCTCTAGTCTCTGTCCAGGTACTGAACAATTTTGTTACTGAGATTAATAAAAAAAGGTATATTCTAACCATGGGGGCAACCAAAACCAGCATCTATAAAAGATTGTGACCCGTGACAATGGAGTTTGTCCAAAATAGGAGGGGCTGAGATGGGAGATCTGCATTATTATTATTATTATTATCTATTATTAGCCCTACAGCACAGTGCTTCATTGTGTATGGGTGACCTTTGATGACAATCCACAGCACCCAGGTGTTCTAATTCCAAAAAAAATCCAAATTACCCAGCCTTCTACTGCAAGTATCATTGTACACTAGGACTATAATGAGAGGGCTCGAGTAAAGTAAAATGCAACCAAGCAAAACAGAGTTATAACCTGGATGACAGATTTTTAGTGGAAAGAGAAATTACATTTCATGGGCAGCACCTTTTCTTGGAAGGGATAACTGACTGACAATGGCGCTAATGATTAAAACAGATCATAGTTACATGGGCAGCTGTTGTCCCCAAAAATATAGCATTGCTATGTTTCCGTTTGTCACCCTAAATATGAATAATTGTGCAGAACTTTTAGATTCCCAAGCTGTGGAGGGAGTATTGCTGGATGGCAATGGGTTAAATCAGGAGTTCCTTAGACAGAGCTGGCAATATCGTAAAAGGGTATTGGTTCAATAGAATGGTGTGTGGTAGGAGGGAAGAAGCTCATTGCATGTAGGCTAGTCATTAAAACATTAAACAATTCCCAGTTACTCCAACTTTGTTAAATATTAATTTCAAAAGGTGTTTCCTGCTCCATTGTTTTATGCCCCATTTCCATAATTTTGCAATCTAGTCTACATTGGTGTGTCATGGTAGAGAAAATGCTGGTAGAGAAAACACTCCTGATCTGGTAGAGAAATTGACAATGGCAGAACCTCCATGTTTTTCATATCAGCATGGGTTCAACAGTTTAAGGGGCTGATGCTATACTAACATCATATAGCATTAGAATAAATGCAAAACGACTAACCGCCTCAGACATCTATAGCCTACTTGATAAAATGATGCCTGCAAAGAAATGTAGCTAGCCGACAATGACATTCTAATCTCACTCAAAAGAGGCCAATTCAACAAGCCTGGGCAGATTGGAGGCCGTAAAAGCTAATTTGGGAAGCGAAGGGAACGGCTGAGTGTTCATTTCAGCAGCAGCCGTGTCGCGGCCGTGCGCCATGTTGTGTTGGAAATTATGACAATACTTTTTTTTTTTTTTTTTTTACAAAAACACAGCCCCATCAGGAACAAGTGGGGGCAGGAAGCTACATGGAGTGGAATATCTGCCGAGAGGAAAAAGCAGAAAAGTGAAATCCCTCTCAGAGCTGGACATGATTGGATTTCATACCCTAATGGCAGAACGTGATTAATTTCTCCACAAAATTCCTTTAGCACACGTAGGTATTAATGCTGTGCTGCTTGGTCTGCTGCTATGCAATTGTGAGTTAGCTATCAATAGTTAGCCCAGTCTATTTGAGATGCGTTTGCTTCTGTGCTGGAACAGTCGTGTAATAAATCTAAATCAAGCATGTGAAATCTCATGGTGGAAAGCAAACAAACCACATTTTAGAAAACATTATGTGCCATTTCAGGGAATCTCTCTCATAAGCCACACAATGATACAGATATTGTCACCTGCATATATAAATATGAGAGCGACAATCTCATTTTTATGCCTCATGTAGGCCTAATTTGGTTTTTCCATTTCGTCACTGCTCAAATAATTCCATCACATAACTACAGAGGCATGACAGTCACATATTACATTATTTCATCTACATTCAAAATGGAGGATTTAGACCTCTTGCTATTCACATTATGGAATTTGACAATATCCGTTCCAAGATTCAATATCAGGAACAAAAACATACCACAGAATGTTTCCAAATAATCTAATGCTGTGAAACCGAATTGAGGCCAACTCCAAAATGGTGTCGTAAGCACAACACTTTGAAAACAGCCTGGAAATAGCATTCATGGACATTGACAAATGGATTCTGGGAAGGCAAGGCATCATTGATCCCCCCCCCACCCCCATATGGTTTAAATGGATGAAAATCAATCAATGACCAAAAGGTTGGGTATTGAGCACATTTTTCATGCCTCAGTACAGCCCATTACATAAGGTTTTGCTAAAATGGAGACTAAAAGGTCAATTCACCCTGAGAGAAGAAAAAGGGAATCAAATGAATACCGAAGAATTTACCTATTTAAATTATTGAACAAATACTGAATACATGCTTGATTTGGGCTTCTAACTAGGCCAGAATCGTTTTGGCACCCATATAACATTTCCATTGTGTATAACTTTAATGTATTTAGAATGGATACCCTGCAAACAAAATGGCTTGCTGCATCTTTTATCGAATTGAAAACGTGAAACAGCCATCATAAATGCTTTCTGAAGGATCTATAAAAATTCCCCATCAATGTTTTTCAACATTGTTCCACACAAAAAGCCAATGATATTCCTATTTAATAAAATGTTCAAATAAATATTGAATGGTTAAAATGTTCCTATTCATGGCTGATTGGAGGATGGGATGGGGCCCTGTGTAGCTCAGTTGGTAGAGCATGGCGCTTGCAACGCCAGGGTTGTGGGTTCGTTTCCCACGGGGGGCCAGTATGAAGAAAAAAAATATATGTATGCACTCACTAACTCTAAATCGCTCTGGATTAGAGCATCTGCTAAATTACTAAAATGTAAATGATAGGAAAATGTTCCATGAAATAGGAACACATGACCAGATCATTCTGAAAATGTATCGACAAACAAAACCTTTGTGAGGCCCCTGGCAATTCCCAGCCCTAATACAATAGTAATTTGAACATTTTATTTCAAACTGAAATTCCTGGAATAAAAGCATTTTTGGGGGGCAATTGGCAGTGTGTGTATGTGAGACAGCATGATATGAAAATAGTTTAGCTTGAAACTAAACCATTTGAATAGACTGCTTTCCTTAAGATTGAGGGCAGCGGTTTAGTTTATGTCATTGCACGACATTAAACATATTGTTCTGGACTACAGCCCTAAGCGAATCAGTCTCAATGCTAGAGATGTCGGAAAGGTCAACATTGGACGGTAAATAAATGAATTAATATTTTTTAAACAGCACAGATTTGTCAATATACTTTAAATACTAGAATGTGTGTGGAAAGTACACGATGGGCTAATACCAGAATAAATTACAGTGCCTTCAGAAAGTATTCATACCCCTTGACTTATTCCACATTGTTGTGTTACGGCCTGAATTCAAAATTGATTAAATAGTAGTTTTTTCTTAACCATCTACACACAATACCCCATAATAACAAATTGCAAACATGTTTCTAGAAATTAGTGCACATTTATAGAAAATGAAATACAGAAATATCGAATTTACATAAGTATTCACACCCCTGAGTCAATACTTTGTAGATGCACCTTTGGCGGCGATTACAGCTTTGAGTCGTCTTGGGTATGTCTGTATAAGCTTTGCACATCTGGATTTGGGGATTTTCTCCCATAGTTCATTGCAGATTTTCCCAAGCTCTTAAGTTAGATGGGGAGCGGCGGTGAACAGCAATCTTCAAGTCTTTCCACAGATTTTCAAATGGGATTCAAGCCTGGGCTTTGGCTGGGCCACTCAAGGACTTTCGCATTCTTGTTCTAAAGCCATTCCAGCATTGCTTTGGCTGTATGCTTAGGGTCATTGTCCTGTTGGAAAGTAAATCGTTTGCACTCTGAAGCAAGTTCTCATCAAGGATTTGCCTGTATTTGGTCCATTCATTGTTCCCTCTATCCTTACCAGTCTCCCAGTCCCTGCTGCTGAAAAGCATCCCCATAGCATAATGCTGCCAGCACCATGCTTCAAGGTAGGGATGGCGTTAGACGGGTGATGAGCTGTGCCTGGTTCTCCAGACATAGCACTTTGCATTCAGGCCAAATAGTTACATTTTTGTCTCATCAGACCACATAATATTTTGCCTTATGAGCTCAGTCTTTCACATGCCTTTTTGCAAACTCCAGGCATGCTGTCATGTGCCTTTTTCTCAAGAGTGGCTTCCGTCTCTCCTATACAGCCCAAATTGGTGAAGTGCTGTAGAGACTGTGGTCCTTCTGGCATGTTCTCCCATCGCAGCCAAGGAACTCTACTTCTGTCAGAGTGGTCATTGGGTTCTTGGTCACCTCCCTTAACAAGGTCCTTCTTGCCCGGTCGCTCAGTTTAGTCAGATGGCCAGCTCTAGGCAGAGTCTGGGTAGTTCCATATTTTTTCAATTTCCCAATGACTGAGACAACTGTGCTCTTGGAAACTTTCAACACTCTAGAAATAGTTTTATACCCTTCCCCAGATATATGCCTCATCACAATTCGGAGATCTACGGACAGTTCCTTGGACTTCATGGTATAGTTTTTGCTCTGACATGCACTGTCAACTGTGGAACCTTATATAGACAGGTGTGTTCCTTTCTTAATCATGTTGGGCACAGGTAGACTCCAATCAAGAGTGTAGTGACATCTAAAGGATGATCAAAGGAAATTGGACGCACCAGACCTCAATTTGGAGTGTCATAGCAAAGGGGTGTGAATACTTATGTAAATGAGATATAGATTGGTTTGCTATATCCCTGCTATGCAGAGAGGAGAATATTATCAGCCACAGGGATGAACAAAACCTATTTCAGCCTGAATGCTTTCCCCCACTACTTAAAATCAGAAGCACATTTTCCTAGCCTCCTCGGTGTAATGTCTCTCAAAATGGCTTCCAACCAACGATTTCAAAAAAGCAATAATGCAGAGAAATGGGAGAATATTTTTTCCCCCTTTTTTCTACATTTCCTTCTATTAGCCGGAATGGTATGGAAACAGACCTGTCCACTCTTGAAATTACATCCGCATGCAGTCCGAAACCCCATAAAACATTTTCAATGTATATGTTAATGCTGTGAATTAAAATGTAATAACTAGAGATATTGGAAAGTGGCCTTGAATTATACAACAAATAAATCCTGAAAGAGCAGCCCTAAAATTTGAAATTCAGGGCAGCATCCGGTCTGCCGCTAAACCCTTATACCCTGGCAGATTAATTTTTTAGGTGAAAATCTAAATTGCAGTGCAGTCTGAGGCAGGTCTGGTAAACCTGCTCCTTTGTGATTTATGGATTCATTAGAGCAAGAGGTGACTTTTCCCCCCCTTTCACAGAAATGAGATTCTCTTTGTAAAATTTGTATTTTTTGAAAGGCAACCTGCGCCCTGAAACATTAAAAAAAACACTTCCTATGTACCACAGTACACAGACGGGCCTTAAATCATCTCTGCTGCAGCAATTGAATGTCCTTGTGCATTATTCATGAGACCAATAAGGTTCATTTTAAGTAGAGAAGGGGAGGGAAATATGCACAGAATGCACATATTCCCCCAAATGCCAAAAACTATTTTCATGTAGCCGTCCAAACCTGAAATACCAGTGGTATTATTTTCAGAGATTTATCAGGACAACTATGCTTATATAAGGAAGGTAATTGTTGATGCATTTAGCAGATTTGGACAGATGCCAAGGTTTACCTGGCCAATAAGGAAAGAGTAAAAAAAACAAAACAAAAAACACTAACTATCACCTGCAATTGCTAAACTTTTGCAGCTCTCAGCAAGAACATCAGAAGGAAGGATTATGCCTATCTGGGTCTCCTGAACGACAGGTATGCCTACATAATGTTTGTGACTGCACTCGAGTCTAGAGAAAATAAGTAAATGACACCAAGTCCTGGCTAGTGAAAGATGGTCTAGGGAGGCCTTCATGGATTGTTATGAACTGACAAGATGGTTTACTCTCTCTCTCATTGCCCATCTTTCTCTCCAGACCTATTGAGTTGTTTTGTTTTAATTGGGGTGGCATATATTTTTTGGTTCACAAGTAGACCAGGACATCCTACCTCTTGGTGATCAGTGCCTGAAGGTACAAACAGCCCTGTCTTGCTCAGTCCTCTGTCTCCGCTCTTGCAGAGTCCCGCAAGCCACAGTGTCACCTGGGTGGGTAGAGAGCTTAGGTCTGAGAAGGCATCAAACTACTATGAATGAATTTATACAACGATATATAAACACAAAACACTCCATCAAATGTAATATCAAAGTTGCATTTTGTGTGTCTATAAAAAAGGAGCCTTTCGCTTCAATGCTACCTTCCCCAAAACAAATCCTAAATGCCTTTTACTTGGCTGCGCTGACATTTAATAATAATAATAATAATAATAAAATTCCTGTCATTCCTACATTCATGCTCTTCCATTAAAACCATGGAATTTCCTAGTGTAATTTATAGCCAGCATTTTTGATTACAGTGAATGTGGAGGGAAAAGGTCAGGGTTCCGATTTAGCATACACACCCAAAAAAAATCCACCAACACATCAAATTCGTACTACAGTACTGAAGGTCAGCATCAAAATTAACAAAGTAAAATGGCTCTGCCAGATCTACTTACAATGACAAACTATGCAAGACAGAAAATAGTTTTGGGTCTACAAGATTCATGTAAAAAGCAGAGAGATTGGTAATGATTGTTTTTCCTGTTCTTAAAATGTTCCGACTTGGTCCTCCTCTGCATTTGTCCTCTTTCGTGTACCGTTCCCTTTTGTTTGGTCAGTGTCCCTGTCCCCCCCCCCCCCAAGTTTAGACGCATAACAAGTCCGGTGCATTCCTTGTTTACCATGTTTCACCAGCCAAGCAGGCCATGAACTCACTCTATCCTTTCTCAAAACACACAAACTAATCAAAGATTACCAACCTTTTAAACACAGCATTTCTATTGTTTATTACAAAGGGAATCCTTATAGAATAATCTCTGAATGGGTGACAATGCA
Source organism: Coregonus lavaretus (assembly GCF_964263955.1). Taxonomy (NCBI): domain Eukaryota; kingdom Metazoa; phylum Chordata; class Actinopteri; order Salmoniformes; family Salmonidae; genus Coregonus; species Coregonus lavaretus. The sequence continues at coordinate 51,094,137 of NC_139991.1, forward strand.
GAATCTCTTACTTGAATGTACAGTGGTGTTACCATCTCTGCACCCTCTCTTCTAATGTACATCTAAGGGCTTAGATATGTCATACACTGTCATCCTTTCTTTAACACTATGGAAAGGCACACGCAACCTACAGATTAGGCTGATTGTTACATTATTGGTAGCCTACTAAACACCTCTTCACAATTACCATCAACATCAGAGAGGATGTTAGTAGTATAAAAGCCATAATCTACCATTTCAACAGCCAGGCCCTGCCTGCCACTTTGTTTGGTAAAGCTGGATGGGACTGGGTAAATGTGACCACTCAAATGCATCTAAACTGTGGAAACAAGTATTAGTTCTAAACTGATTTTGAAGCTATAGCCTACATTGTTTGTTGTCAAATGACAAAAACATCAACAATGGATTAATACAGCCTAGATCTTTGGTTATTATTGAGTAAGACAGTTGCACTGTAAGATAAGGAATTTATATTTGATTATTTTAAGTAGGAGAATGCTAATTAGTAGGGTATTTTAATTAAGGACATATTGTCACTATTATACAAAATAGATAGCAGTCCAAACTTTGAGATAAGACCTTAAGATGAGAGTTGACACACCCTGATTCAAGCTGTAGCCTACTCCTATTGTTTCTCATATTCAACATCAAAGAGCGCATCGTGATCGAACGAATCTGTTTCTAAACGAGGCAATTTTGCAACTGGTATCATTTGATCGTTTTTCATGAACTCAAACAGAGCTGCTCGTGCAATCTACTAATTATCCTCTACAGTAAAAAAAAAAAAAAAGTCTTCATACTGACAGTCAAGGCACTTAATCATAGGCTACCAACGTAGCCTACTTATTTTTAAAAACACGTTCGACATTAAAAAATAATTTCATGTCACAAAATGTTTCAAAACTAAGGTTCGAATAAAATGCTTAAACAAGGCAAATTAAATGGAATTTCTTAATTTCACAAAATAACCGCCAACAGGTGGCGCCAATTTCAGAATGAAATGAATTAAAATCCTACAGCCATTTCGAAAACAGAAGTAGAAATTATATTCGAAATTGGAAACATTTTCTTCATATCGACCGATTGAACCAAATAGCCTACCTACGCTTTACCACAACAAACACTGACGACTCAATTGTGAATATAGAATGTGAGAGAAAATTGAAGCAAAATTCCCAAAACATGGCTGCAAGGTTGTGTTTTCAGATTGTTCCCCCTCGTCCTTCATGTAACCACCGCTGCTAATTTCCCACGCGTTTTTAAAACTACAATTTACAAAGTATCGCTGGGTTAATTAGCCAGTGTAGACAGCTGAGTTTACTCAAACTTTCTTCGAAATCGCTGTCTAAAATCAACAGATTATTTGCGACGGTAACTAAAACCAGCACCCTTGCTTTCGATAAAGCTCAGCAAACATGCATTAGCGTGAAAACACACACCCTCACTAATTATGAAGAGCGAGTCGAGAAAACTATCAGCAACTGCGGCCTGTACAAAAAAATTAAATTTTGGATTTCTAAATCAGAAAAAAACGATTAATAATTGTTTGACGTTACCTCCCAAAATGATGCAGCACATGCGAGTAGGATAGCTCGAGCTCCAAAATCCTCCTCGGACACCAAAGGTGACTGCACAACTAGAGCTTTGAAATAAAATTAGTTATTCATTTTCAAATTATCTCAACTAAAACTGCTTTATTTTCGAAAATGCAACCTTGACATCTTTCGGCATGAGCCCGAGTGTATGATTGTGTTGACGAAGGTGTAGGCTAGTCCGTCCAGGCTCAGCTTTTGCCGTATTCAGGGTAGGCTATGCGTTGCGGTTTCTCCAGTGGAAATTTTCGTCGTCCGCCATCATACAAGGACAGATTCCGAAATTGCTACGCCTGCTAGTTATATCAAAATGATTCTGGGCAGAGTGAAAAAAGGTCGAACGACCGTAAAGTTGCGCAGGGAATTATGGAGACCAGAAATCACATGCAGAATAACATGTCTGCATCTAATAATGTGAAAGTTGTATTGGAGTTGAAACAAGTAACAACTTCATGACACACATGATGTTGAACATTCAAAAAATTCTGTGAATTGCACCCTTTGTCCATGTATTTCCAAATGATAGCCTATAAATCAATCCAACAAGACAGATGAGGATATTATGTTGTATATTTTGTCACTTACGTCATTTTTTTATTCAATAGTTTTTGCTATGTCTGAATTATATATTTATAATTCAGACATATATGTGTGTGTAGTGATGTATTTTTTCAGACAGATGTAAAAAAACAACACCATAAACCAAAATGCCATGACTATTAGCTTGCTAGGCTAATGAAACTAGATGAGAATTGCTGACTTCTTGGTTGGCCAACACTTTAGAAAATTTCCAATTCAAAGAGTATGCTGACACTGCATTCAAAACCAAGTGGGAAGGTTGTATTTGTCCATGACTGGGAAAAACAGCATTTTCGGCAGTTAAATGCAACTCAACATTATTTATAACATCATTTTACATTTTAGTCATTTAGCAGACGCTCTTATCCAGAGCGACTTACAGTTAGTGAATACATATATATTTTTTTTATACTGGCCCCCCGTGGGAATCAAACCCACAACCCTGGCGTTGCAAACGCCATGCTCTATCAACTGAGCTACATCCCTGCCGGCCATTCCCTCCCCTACCCTGGACGACGCTGGGCCAATTGTGCGCCGCCCATGAGTCTCCCGGTCGCGGCCGGCGGCGACAGAGCCTGGATTCAAACCAGGATCTCTAGTGGCACAGTTAGCACTGCGATGCAGTGCCTTAGACCACTGCGCCACTCAGGAGGATAGCAAAATTGAAAAGCATTATATCAATATAGTTTTTGAACACTATAATATTTTTTACAAGCATGATAGCTGTACTTTTAGTTGATGAATGACACAGCTTGTTCAAAGCCAATCTGCGTTTCTCAACAAGTTCAAAGCACGTGAATGCATCCAACTGGTATGCACGACTTCACAACTGGTAATTTCCACCTTCCCACTTTGTTATGAATGCAGCATTAGTTTCAGTCCAAATAATCATACAACATACATTCACATTTACATTTACATTTGAGTCATTTAGCAGACACTCTTATCCAGAGCGACTTACAGTAGTGAGTGCATACATTTTCATTCATACTGGTCCCCCGTGGGAATTGAACCCACAACCTTGGCATTACAAGTGCCATACTCTACCTGAGTACCAACTGAGCCACACAGGGGTGTACGAGGATAGTAGGCATAGGCTGTGCTGTAAAATATAGTGTGCTTTAAATGCCAGGATGTCATGCTCATAAGGCTTTGTCATATGCCTAGCCGGAATTCGCTGCATACTTCAGGAAGTATCTGAAATAAGACCCAATTTAACAATAGGCCTACCCTTTACACACACAAACGTATAGCCTATTATGGCACTATATAGGCCTATTATTAGTTATTATTAATGCACATTATGTTTTACACCACAGCATTGTTGAATACTTGCTTTCACCATTGTGTGATCAACTGATTCTCTTATCTGTTTCTGTCGTCCTGTCTCTTCCCATTCCCTCTCTCCCTATCCCTCACTTTTTCCTCCCTCTCTGAGGGCTTTTATTTTCAAAGTGAAGAATAAATAGGCCTAAAAGCATTGGGCCTAAAAGTACTATGCCTGTGCCAACAGTACTTACAATACAATATTTACAATAAACAGGACAAATAACAACAAGTGAATAAATCAACACTAATTGAACCCAATAAGTCAGAGTATGGAGCGATGTCAGTGTCAACAGAAATTGTATTTTAATTCCATAATTTTAAATATGTATGCATTCAGATTCAGTGTTCAAATTCAGTTCTCTAAATTCTGATTCAAAACCATAGGCAACACCCTGGGCATATTGCATTCAAACCCTGGAATGAATGCAATATCTACCATATTGAAACTGAGTATATACATTTCATTGAATTTTAATATTGAATTAAATTTAAATTAAATTTTAAAACAATATTGCAATATTCATTCAGTTAAGTTTAAAATCATGAAATGTATGAACTCAATGATTCAACTAGCGCATTACAAATTCAAAATTATTAAATTCAAATTCAATATCCTAATACAAATGGAAAATTATGGAATTCTAATACAATTTATGTTGGCACTGATTTCGCTTCATATCAGAGCACTGAACTACCTTAGCAAGGTCTCAGTAATGCCAAGTGGCACATTCTTCTGCCCAGGCGTTGCTGACGCCTGCTAGCTCTTATGACTGGAAGGTATTTTACGTAGCAGCTAACCACATTTTAGCAATCTGTCAGTTGATGACACAGTCGATGAAGTGGCACGCAACCATTGGTTGATGCATGCAACATCTGAGCAGGGGAACGCAACCATTGCTTTAGTAATTGCAGCGGCAAGAACAACCCAACCTTCCCTGTCTGGCCACTACAGGGGTGTAATCATTACTCCAAACAGTTGAAAAAAGGTCCCTCCCCCTGTTTGCTGAACCTGTCCAATAGAAACGCTAGTTTGGAGTAATGATTACACACCAGGTAAATGAGGGGTTTGAATTATTTGAAGACATTTTACCCATAATGCATTTCAGCATGGAACATACCATAGAGATAGATAGAGGACTCATCTTTGTATCTGTGCCATTATAGTGTCTATGACAGCATGGGCAGCGCAATTCATCTCCATTTTAAACGATTGGCTGATCCCTCCTGATGACCCGGTTCGACATGACTCCAACAGGGTCACCAGGAGGGATCAGCTCGAATTTGGAAGTCCCACCCAGTTGACTGAATTAAAATGGTGGAATCCCTAAATGGCACTGCCCATGCTAATAAAGCCTTTTGGCCACTAGAGGCCTCTATAATTTTCTATGAAACATACCAACATTTCAACCCCCCCCCCCCGTCCCCCCCCCCCCCCCCCCCCCCGTCAATCAACAGGTTGGCATGAACCAAAACGTATAATGAGCTCTAAAAATTACTTCCGATTGTCTGTCACCAACTCCGACCTGGAAACAACAAGAACAACTCTACACAATTACGAGGACAAACAAATAAGCATTTACATTAATTAGCTTAACTTTAGCATTAATTATTAAACATGATCACCTTGTAGTTATATATTGAACAAAAATATAAACGCAATATGCAACACTTTCAAAGATTTTACTGAGTTACAGTTCCTATAAAGAAATTCATTAGGCCCTAATCTATGGATTTAACATGACTGGACAGGGTTGCAGCCATGGGTGGGCCCGGGAGGGCATACTGTAGGCCCACCCACTTGGCAGCCAGGCCCACCCACTGGGGATCCAGGCTCAGCCAATCAGAATTACTTTGTCCCCACAAAAGGGCATTATTACGGACAGAAATACTCCTCAGCACCCCTCCCACCCTTCCTCAGATGATCCCGCAGGTGAAGAAGCTGGATGTGGAGGTCCTGGGCTGGCGTGGTTACACGTGGTCTACGGTTGTGAGGCCGGTTGGACGTACTGCCAAATTCTCTAAAACAACATTGGAGGCGGCTTATGGTAGAGAAATTAACATTAAATTATCAGGCAAAAGCTCTGGTGGACATTCCTGCAGTCAGCATGCCAATTGCATGCTCCCTCAAAACTTGAGACATCTGTGGCATTGTGTTGTGTGACAAAACTGCACATTTTAAAATGGCCTTTTATTGTCCCCAGCACAAGGTGCACCTGTGTAATGATCATACTGTTTAATCAGCTTCTTGATATGCCACACCTGTCAGGTGGATGGATTATCTTGGCAAAGGACAAATGCTCACTAACAGGGATGTAAACAAATTGTGCACAAAATTTGTAAAACATGTAAAATTTGGGACCAACACTTTACATGTTGCGTTTATATTTTTGTTCAGTGTACTTTTGATCAACAATGCAAAAAATGGAAAACAGAGTAACGTTAATGACTGGTAGTCAGGACTGTGCATAGCTTCATCCAGAAACTAGGCATTTATATAACAATTTATATTAACGATTCTGACTTTAACTTTATTGTTTACAGGGATGCCTAGTTGCGTAAAGAACCATAGATTGGAGTTTGATCACTGAATGGAATTAAACCTGACAAATTGTAAGTATTGATCCTAGAGATTATGGATATGCCGTTGTTGACAGGAAAGGTTTTTATGGTGAAACCGAATAGTTTAGGTTTGGTTTATCAAGGATGCCATGCTACGGTTCTTTCCGCAATGAGGCATCTGTACACAATAAAGTAAAAGTCCAAATTGTTCATATTGTGGGGATCTATTTTCTTATAACTAGATGTGATGCCTAGCTTAGAAAGAATACATTAATGATTAAACATAATAGGTTTGTACTGTACTGATATAGATTGTTTAATATAACAAGCTGTGATTAATGTGGGGAACTGTTAGGGGGTAGGATGAGATAAGACTTGTGTCTCACATACACACACACTGCCTCTTTGTTAAACCGCTCAAGGACATGTGTTCTGCTACAAAGATGTCTGAGGTTGCTGACTCAAGACAAGTTGTGGAGATAACAACAAATGCCTGGCAACAGTGAAGCGCCAAGGGGCTGGGACCAGCCTGTGCGCCAACGATAGGCTGAGTAAGTCTAAACAACGCTCAGACTCTACTCTGATAGGCCTGCTTGGAGCAGGAACTATCTCTGTCAGAGTTTTTAAAGAAGAACTTATAACAATGGCTCAGTTCTCTGACTGCCCTGCGTGGTTTTTCAGTGGGCCCATATATACGAACATCATATTTACCTATTCAAGTGTTTGCATTAATTAAAATACTAGTCTATTTTAGAAGACGTGTATTGACCTCTTTTTGTTCCTATACCAGATTTGAACTTAACAATATAAATGCCTAGTTGCGCCACGAAGCTGTGATATGCACAGAGCTTTGGTGAGGCAGGTGCTCAAAGTGAAAAGAAGGGCCACATCCCACCCCAACCCCTAAAAAAGAATGATGACCTTAATTCCATTCATTGATCAAACTACAGTTTGATCAATCAAGATGCCGACCTGGCATCTTTTCACTCCCTCCTCTCTACATTTTCTTCATCTGTTTCTGCTGCTAAGGCCACTTTCTACCACTCTAAATTCCAAGCATCTGCCTCTAACCCTAGGAAGCTCTTTGCCACATTCTCCTCCCTGCTGAACCCCCCCCCTCCTCTCTCTCTGTGGATGACTTTGTCAACCACTTTGAAAAGAAGGTTGACGACATCCGATCCTCGTTTGTTAAGTCTAATGACACTGCTGGTCCTGCTCACACTGCCCTACCCTATGCTTTGACTTCTTTCTCCCCTCTCTCTCCAGATAAAATCTTGCGACTTGTGACTGCAGGCCGCCCAACAACCTGCCCGCTTGACCCCATCCCCTCCTCTCTTCTCCAGACCATCTCCGGTGACCTTCTCCCCTACCTCACCTCGCTGATCAACTCATCCTTGACCGCTGGCTATGTCCCTTCCGTCTTCAAGAGAGCGAGAGTTGCACCCCTTCTCAAAAAACCAACACTCGATCCCACTGATGTCAACAACTACAGACCAGTATCCCTTCTTTCTTTTCTTTCCAAAACTATTGAGCGTGCCGTCTTTAGCCAACCCTCTTGCTATCTCTCTCAGAATGACCTTCTTGATCCAAACCAGTCAGGTTTCAGGACTGGTCATTCAACTGAGACTGCTCTTCTCTGTGTCACGGAGGCTCTCCGCACTGCTAAAGCTAACTCTCTCTCCTCTGCTCTTGTCCTTCTAGACCTGTCTGCTGCCTTTGATACTGTGAACCATCAGATCCTCCTCTCCACCCTCTCCGAGCCGGGCATCTCCGGCGCGGCTCACTCCTGGATCGCGTCCTACCTGACCGGTCGCTCCTACCAAGTGGCGTGGCGAGAAGCTGTCTCCGCACCACGTGCTCTCACCACTGGTGTCCCCCAGGGCTCAGTTCTAGGCCCTCTCCTATTCTCCCTATACACCAAGTCACTTGGCTCTGTCATATCCTCACATGGCCTCTCCTATCATTGCTACGCTGACGATACACAACTAATCTTCTCCTTTCCCCCTTCTGATAACCAGGTGGCGAATCGCATCTCTGCATGTCTGAAAGACATATCAGTATGGATGACGGATCACCACCTCAAGCTGAACCTTGGCAAGACGGAGCTGCTCTTCCTCCCGGGGAAGGACTGCCCGTTCCATGATCTCGCCATCACGGTTGACAACTCCGTTGTGTCCTCCTCCCAGAGTGCGAAGAGCCTTGGCGTGACCCTGGACAACACCCTGTCGTTCTCCGCTAACATCAAGGCGGTGACCCGATCCTGCAGGTTCATGCTCTACAACATTCGGAGAGTACGACCCTGCCTTACACAGGAAGCGGCACAGGTCCTAATCCAGGCACTTGTCATCTCCCGTCTGGATTACTGCAACTCGCTGTTGGCTGGGCTCCCTGCCTGTGCCATTAAACCCCTACAACTCATCCAGAATGCTGCAGCCCGTCTGGTGTTCAACCTTCCCAAGTTCTCTCACGTCACCCCGCTCCTCCGCACACTCCACTGGCTTCCAGTTGAAGCTCGCATCTGTTACAAGACCATGGTGCTTGCCTATGGAGCTGTGAGGGGATCGGCACCTCTGTACCTTCAGGCTCTGATCAGTCCCTACACCCAAACGAGGGCATTGCGTTCATCCACCTCTGGCCTGCTGGCTCCCCTTCCTCTGCGGAAGCATAGTTCCCGCTCAGCCCAGTCAAAACTGTTCGCTGCTCTGGCACCCCAATGGTGGAACAAGCTCCCTCACGACGCCAGGACAGCGGAGTCACTCACCACCTTCCGGAGACATTTGAAACCGCACCTCTTTAAGGAATACCTGGGATAGGATAAAGTAATCCTTCTACCCCCCCCCCCTAAAAAAAAAAAAAAAGATATTGTAAAGTGGTTATCCCACTGGCTATAGGGTGAATGCTCCTATTTGTAAGTCGCTCTGGATAAGAGCGTCTGCTAAATGACGTAAATGTAAATGTACAGTACCGTTCATCTGTGGTTATAGCTTGTTTATCCTGCAATGTAGGCTACTGCTCCTGTAACCAAATTATATACAGTACCAGTTTGGCCACACCTACTCATTCAAGGGTTTTCCTTTATTTTTAGAATTTTATACATTGTAGAATAATAGTGAAGACATCAAAACTATGAAATAACACATATGGAATCATCTAGTAACCAAAAAGGTGTTATACACATTTTGCCTTGATGACAGCTTTGCACACTCTTGGCATTCTCTCAACCAGCTTCACCTGGAATGCTTTTCCAACAGTCTTGAAGGAGTTCCCACATATGCTGAGCACTTGTTGGCTGCTTTTCCTTCACTCTGTGGTCCAACTCATCCCAAACCATCTCAATTGGGTTGAGGTCGGGTGATTGTGGAGGCCAGGTCATCTGATGCAGCAATCCATCACTCTCCTTCTTGGTCAAATAGCCCTTACACAGCCTGGAGGTGTGTTGGGTCATTGTCCTGTTGAAAAACAAATGATAGTCCTACTAAGTGCAAACCAGATGGGATGGCGTATCGCTGCAGAATGCAGTGGTAGCCATGCTGGTTAAGTGTGCCTTGAATTCTAAATAAATCATGGACAGTGTCACCAGCTACACGATGGTGTCACATGCTTCACGATGGGAACTACACATGCAGAGATCATCCGTTCACCTACTCTGCGTCTCACAAAGACACGGCTTAGCGAACACAATTTCATCATAGCGCTTGATGGTTTTTGGGACTGTACTTGAAGAAACGTACAAAGTTCTTGAAATTTCCCGGATTGACTGACCTTCATGTCTTAAAGTAATGATGGACTGTTGTTTCTCGTCGCTTATTTGAGCTGTTCTTGACATAATATGGACTTGGTCTTTTACCAAATAGGGCTATCTTCTGTATAACACCCCTACCTTGTCACAACACAACTGATTGCCTCAAACACATTAAGAAGGAAATCAATTCCACAAATTAACTTTTAACAAGGCACACCTGTTAATTGAAATGCATTATAATATAATATATAATATGCCATTTCGCAGACGCTTTTATCCAAAGCAACTTACAGTCATGCGTGCATATATTTTTTTTTTTGTGTATTCCAGGGACTACCTCGTGAAGCTGGTTGAGAGAATGCCAAGCGTGTGCAAAGCTGTCATCAAGGCAAAGGGTGGCTACTTTGAAGAATCTCAAATATAAAATATATTTGTTTAACACTTTTTTGGTTACTACATGATTCCATATGTGTTATTTCATAGTTTTGATGTCTTCACTATTATTCTACAATGTAGAAAATAGTAAAAAAGAAAGAAAAACCCTGGAATGAGTAGGTGTGTCCAAACCTTTGACTGGTACTGTATATTTTTAACATAGGCTTTAATTAAAAAATTTATATTATTTATATTCAAAGACTCAACCATGGACACTCTTACTGACAGTTGTGGCTGCTTCGCGTGATGTATTGCTGTCTCTACCTTCTTGCCTTTGTGCTGTTGTCTGTGCCCAATAATGTTTGTACCATGTTTTTTTCTGCTAACATGTTGTGCTGCTGCCATGTTGTGTTGCTACCATGTTGTTGTCATGTGGTGTTACTACCATGCTGTGTTGTCATGTGTTGCTGCCATGCTATGTTGTTGTCTTAGGTCTCTCTTTATGTAGTGTTGTGGTGTCTCTCTTGTCGTGATGTGTGTTTTGTCCTATATTTTTATTTTTAATCCCCCGTCCCTGCAGGAGGCCTTTTGCCTTTTGGTAGGCCGTCATTGTAAATAAGAATTTGTTCTTAACTTACTTGCCTAGTTAAATAATAATAATAAAATACAAAATGTTTCTGCAAAAACACACTCACTCATCACACATTGCAGGCTAAACAAGCTAGAACCACAGATGAAAGGTAGTTCGTTAAAAGTACATTACATGGCCAAAGTATGTGGACACCGCTTCTTATTAGTGGATTCGGCTATTTCAGCCGAACTCGTTGCTAATAGGTGTATAAAATCGAGCACACAGCCATTCAATCTCCATAGACAAACATTGGCAGTAGAATGGCCCGTACTGAAGAGCTCAGTGACTTTCAATGTGGCACCGTCATACGATGCCATCTTTCCAACAAGTCAGTTTGTCAAATTTCTGCCCTGCTAGAGCTTCCCCGGTCATCTGTAAGTGCTGTTATTGTGAAGTGGAAACGTCTAGGAGCAACAACGGCTCAGCCGCGAAGTGGTAGGCCACACAAGCTCACAGAACGGGACCGCCGAGTGCTGCACGTCAGCACAAGAACTGTTCGTCGGGAGCTTCATGAAATGGGTTTCCATGGCCGAGCAGCCGATCACCATGCGCAATGTCAAGCGTTGGCTGGAGTGCTTTAAAGCTTGCCACCATTGGACTCTGGGGCAGTGAAAACGCGTTCTCTGGGGTGATGAATCATGCTTCACCATCTGGCAATCCGACGGACGAATCTGAGTTTGGCGGATGCCAGGAGAACGCTACCTGCCCTAATGCATAGTGCCAACTGTAAAGTTTGGTGGAGGAGGAATAATGGTCTGGGACTGTTTTTCATGGTTCGGGCTAGGACCCTTAGTTCCAGTGAAGGGAAATCTTAATGGTACAGCATACAATGACATTCTAACAATATTGTGCTTCCAACTTTTTGGCAACAGTTTGGGGAAGGCCCTTTCTTGTTTCAGCATGACAATGCCCCTGTGCACAAAGTGAGGTCCATACAGAAATGGTTTATCGAGATCGGTGTGGAAGAACGACTGGCCTGCACAGAGCCCTGACCTCAACCCCATCGAACACCTTTGGGATGAATTGGAACGCCGACTGCGAGCCAGACCTAATCGGCCAACATCAGTGCCCGACCTCACTAACGCTCTTGTGGCTGAATTGAAGCAAGTCCCCGCAGCAATGTTCCAACATCTAGTGGAAAGCCTTCCCAGAAGAGTGGAGGCTGTTATAGCAGCAAAGGGGGGACTAACTCCATATTAATGCCAATGATTTTGGAATGAGATGTTCGATGAGTAGGTTTGTACATACTTTTTGCCATGTAGTGTATCTTTGTTAGAACCACTAGTTGCGAATTAATCGGCTAGTTAGCTAGGCTATGCTGTCAAAACAAGCTAACTAGTCTTTACTTGATTAAAAGATTATGGATATACTGACAAGATACTTGTCTCTCCGCCCTAACACTAGCAATATTTCCATTAACTTGCCAGTGATTTTTTTTGTCGACAGAAAGTTTGCATAGAAAATAGATGAGACAATTGTCTGGTAGGGTGCGTTTCCATTTAACTATCTTGCGTCGATGAAAACAGACGGACAGAAAACTATTTTTCACAAAACCTACAGTACCCACGTTTCCATCCACATTTTTAAATGCGAGTAAAGTCATACCGTATTACAAAAAAAAAATCACGACAGCTGTGATGGAAACAGTATGTTTAATAAAAATGTTATAAATGCCAACACACCATTTGTTTGCAGGATCTTTTTAGCAGGATCTTTTTGTGTCTGTAAAATTAAATATGCGAGAAATGGCGGTGGAAATGCCTTTATGAGCAAATATTGATATAACAACCATCATATCAAAGTAAACTTGAGTCACGAGATAACAAGGTGTGTTGTCCTCCCACCATGGCTCGGGAAACCATTCAGTTTATTAGGCTACAGATGAAATAAGTTATGATGAACTTCACAGGGTGATGAAAGTGTACGGTGATCTTGATGCTACTTTCCAATAAATATTGAGGGTCTTATTCTGGTGACAAATAAAAATATGCACGCTCTTATCCATAATAATCTCATCATGTAGACTAGCCTACCCGCACTTCTGTGAGCTGTTGGCTAGAGCACACCTGCTAAGACTAGAGTAGGCACATTTGCTATTTAATGCAACAGTTTTTGTGACAAAACGATCGGTAGAGTTGAAAATGCAATGGAAAAACATTGAACTTTAGATTTGTATTCAGTACATGAAAACGTAAGCGTAGATTTTATGTGCACTACTTCATCACGTATTGATTTTTATCTGCAACAAGTCAGTTAGGTGGAAACACACCACCGGTGGGAAAATGCGCACATCTTCATGCAGATTTTGTTCATATTCGCATGATAATCTGTCGCCAATTGGATGGAAACCTAGCTAGTGTCGAATAAAAATGTAGTGGTTGAAGTGTTTCCATTACCCATTTAGACAAATTACACATGAATAAATTGGCGACAGCCTGTATGCCATCCCACCTATTTGTGTCATGTCTCAGGTAGCCCGCGAAAGCCAGCATGGATAGAATGCAATAATTGAATAATATTTGCCATATTCAAATAAATGTGCCAACATATCGCCAAGGTCTGTGCCATGGTAAAACTTGCACTCCTGTAGATCTGAAATAATTTGATGGTGAAACCTGCCAGCCAACCAAAAAAGCAAGGCGAAACAATTCAGGCATTCATGAAAGTCAGGACAATCCTTGTCCTGCAAAGAAACATTATTCTTATAGTTAAATTTTTTAAATTTGCAAGCAGTAGGCATTTAAATGTGGAGTGAGCTTATAGTTATATGATGACATCACATGCCCCGCGTACCTTCAAAAGTATTCGGCAATCATAATATAGGCTATTCGAAAAACACAGTTTCCATAATCATTTGTCGCAATAAAGAAAGTTAGACAAAATAAATATCCACTCCACGGATACAAATTATGTCGATCTTTAAACATTGTCTCCAATATCTGCTGTTTCCATTACACATGTCCCAAGGATTTTTTTTGCAAAAATTGCTTTTGTTGAAAAACCTGGGTCAATGGAAACCTGCCAGTAGTCGTTTTCCACTAAGTCGTTGTCCACAAAGTCGTTGTCCACTAAGAGGCACGGCGGGCTGTCAAGCTCCCGCCTATTCCTCTCTTTAAATTGGTGGATAGATCTCATTATTTTGAATATTCGATTAGGGTTGTTGACGTCAACCGCCTGTAATCAATAGAGAGAGATGCTATGCTACTAACCTCATGTCATGAATATGAGTAGCCATCTCCCAACAACTCTGATATAAAGTGGTTTTTCACAAAGTTGCTGGGATGTCACGTGTCCTACTTATTAGTACACTCATAACAACCTAAGCATTATAAAACTTCTATTTGATCAGATAAACCTCATGCTTGCCACATTTTTTGTTGACCAAATTCGACACTCATTGACCTCCATACAAAAACTCCTTGCTTGGTGAGCGAAAGAAACGAAACACCGCCACCTGCTGGAGAATTCAGATTTTTGGCAGAGTTGGGCCTCTCGTTTCGCCTCTTCCTCTCTGCTTGATTTGAATTTGTTCCGCTACTGACAAACAGTCCAACTGGGTTGCGTTCAGTACGACAGAGCGGTGTAGGCTACAATGTTGAATTCAACGGAAATTGTACTGTAGGCCCAATGATTGATCCCGTTATAGAACCGTTGTGATTATGATGGCCTAGAGTGCGGAACCATATGGTGTGCTGCACGAGTTTTGCTATTTGAGATGGTCACACCCATATTGATCAGGTCACACCTCGCCACACCTACCCAACGGGAGCCAACGTATCGCCAAAGCTGTTGATGAACGGTGCACTCCGTTTTGGGAAAACGTGAAAACCGTCACGCAACGTAGCAAATGTTGAAGCGAATTGAACGCATCCCTGCTGTTTCCCGGTTGCTTGTTCCTGACCTTGAGACAACACACGCTAGTAACTCCAAAGTAACTTACTACTGGCGGTGTTCATTTCAAACTCACAGCCCGGTGCCGGTAGGTAGCTCACTTCTTATTATATCTCAGTGGTCGCTCGTGCATGTAGGATGAGTGCAGCAGCTCACTGCCGCGCTCGCAGTGGCAGAAGGGTGAAGGAGTGTATTTTTCTTTAAAGATTCATGAGTTTAAGAAATGATCTACTTTGATGTGTAATTCGATGCATTTAAATTTACAAGAGAGAAAAGAGACAACAAATAAAACATTCGTAAAAAAAAAAACGCCACCATTCTAAACTGCACTTTTTTTCATAGGTGGGCAAAGGGGCAGGTGCTCCTAACATGGTGCAGCCGCAAACAAATTGATTGGAGCCAAACAAATCTGTGTGCGACCACAAACTCATATAGCCTACACCAGGGGTACTCAAGTACTACTTACAGGGGCGCAACTTTAACTGGGGATAGGGGGGACATGTCCCCCACACATTCTGAAATAGCATTTTTGTCCCCCCCCCCAGTTTCTTTGTATTGTTGTTATTATTATTTATTCATTTTAACCCCCTTTTTTCTCCCCAATTTCGATCTTGTCTCATCGCTGCAACTCCCCAATGGGCTCGGGAGGCGAAGGTCGAGTCATGCGTCCTCCGAAACCGTACTTCTTAACACCCACCCGCTTAACCCGGATGCCAGCCGCATCAATGTGTCAGACTGACGACCGAGGTCAGCCTGCAGGCGCCCGGCCCACCACAAGGAGTCGCTAGAGCACGATGAGCCAAGTAAAGCCCCCTCAGCCAAACCCTCCCCTAACCCGGACGACGCTGGGCCAATTGTGCGCCACCCTATGGGACTACCGATCACAGCCGGTTGTGATACAGCCTGGGATCGAACCCGGGTCTGTAGTGACGCCTCTAGCACTGCGATGCAGTGCCTTAGACCGCTGTGCCACTCGGGAGGCCCTGTCCCCCCCCAGTTTTAACATTGGAATGTGATACAAAACATGGCAAAGATGTGCTTTAGGACTATGCGGACGCCTCCGAGCTGTCGGGTAGGCTCTTTGGAGTGTTTATCAGACTGGATTAAAATAAATATATATATATATATATGTGTGTGTGTGTGTCCCACTTCTAATACCACAGTTGCGCCCCTGAGTATTTGAGAAGTTCTGGTCACGCAAATTTCCTAGGTGCAGTGGCGATTTTACCATGTCAATCTTGGTGGGGCAAACTCCCCAAACATTTTTTAGGTGCATGACAGCAAAGCCACTACATAATACAACACTAAACAACACATGAATTGCACTATAACGGTGACAAACAGTGCCCACAAACTGTTAGGGCCTACATAAAGCTGTCCCAACAGCAGAGTCCTAACACCTTACTACTGCTACACCTGGCTGTCAGCAGAGCCTTGTCTGGCAGCGAAACAGTTCATTCTGCCTCATTTACTGCCTTTAAAAAAAACATAGGTGATATGGCTGACTTGCTTAAACAAATGTGTTTTTTACTGACAATTGAGATGTACAAACTATGGCAGAAGGGGACGACGAGCGGATAAGAGGCAATCCATAATTTTGATTAAGGCATTAATGAGCGAGCTAGGACGGACCTAGTCAATATAACTTTTTGTTCAGCACTTTTGAAATGTACAGCGACAGAATTCAGAACATGGGCTGTTCTTACAGTATTCTTCCAGTACACCAAGTCAGAACCGTAGGATAAATAAAGGGGGAATATAAGCAGACAATGAAAGCTCTTACAATATTGAATTATTACATTTCTCTAAAACAGGCTATAGGCTACATGTGCACCACCAAGTCAGAACAGTAGGCTAAGTTAAGAGGGGGAAAGGGAACAAATTATTAGGGTGAGGCACATGGGCTACTAACAGCTTAATACACAACATACACTTAGTATTACTTTCTTAGCTACAGTATACATATCTCCCTGGCATATTACATCATTATGCAGCAGCATACAATACATTTTTGGACTCACCTTGTTGTTCTGTGCTCACTTGAACAGGAAGGTGGCGCGGCGGTCCTTCTTTTGGGCAAATTTTGTCATCAAACTTCATCATCAAGTGTGGCGTTCTCTGGATTTATGGTGCTTTCAAGACAACTGAGAACTCTGAAAAAAACAAGGTCGAATCATGACGCCAGTGATCTTCAGGTCGGAGCTCTATAAAGAGGACAGAGTTCCCGACTTGGAATTCCGAGTTGGATGACCGTTCAAAACTTATTTTCCCAGTCGGAGCCCCCAGTTGTCTTGAACTCAATGAAGTCTGAGATTTCCCAGTTCTGAGTTTCCAGTTGTTTTGAACGCGGCAGAAGTCATGCTGGATTGACAGCATGGCCAATTTATTCAACCTTTTCTGGCCCATGGTGTTGTATGTGAATGTTTATCCTTTTAAGCTTGGAAAAGATACCCTTAAACCCAGACTTGGACCACATACCCACTCCACTGAATAGCAGGCAAGTGATTGCTTTGCAACGCTTGCAGTTAGACATTGATTCCTTCCAATCCACTCGTTGTATTTGCGATTTCCAACTTGTTGTGTAATGTTTATGTCCAATGGCGGATGAGAACCGATACTATAATTTCTCTTCAAATGACAAGGATTGAAAAGGATTTGCCAGTAGATTGTCGACTTGATTCATGATGATGACTGCTATCTTGCTAGCTAAGCTTTTGAAAGTATGATGTTTACATGATCAGTCCAATCAAAGCTACGGTAGATATAACGTGATTTTACATCATTTTATCTGTGGCCAATGACCTTGAGCCTTCTTGGATGGGCACTTCTAATGTACATATATGGCAGCACCCAAGGAGCTTGAATTTTCGAGCTCTCCCTGTACATTTTGCGATGACTAGCGTCCCCATGAGTGACAGAATACTGAACCAATCATGGCGCAACTAGAGAACATTACCAACCCCTACGCTCCGTATTTTCCGCTGGCTGCCCCACCACCACCACAGAAAGCACATGCATTTTACTAAAGAAAGCAAAAAAGAGACCATGTTTGTATGCAGCTTTATTAACTCAATTATTAACCCATGCGACCCCAAACTGTTCACAACCCTCTTGTTGGCGGAGAGAAAATGTTGCAGTTTAAAAGCAAATTTCCCACAATTCTACACATTTTGCATGGGGCAGAGATTTGTTTTGCTGTTTTAAAGCCAATTCCCTGCAATTCTATGCATTCTTCCATGTCTTATGTGTGTTTATATTAGACCAGGGGTCGAACCCGACCGATCCGGTCTGCGGTCCGCCAGTTGAATATGGGGGAGCCTATACAGTGGGGTCTGAAATGATTGACACCCTTGATAAAGAGGAGCAATAATGGCTGTATCAAATAAATAATTCAAATACTGAGCTATATTGTATGGTAGTTTTTGTTGTTGTTGAAATTATATAATTTCTCTACTAATACAATTGCTCAGAGAAAAAGAGAAATATATTTTGTTTAACAAGTAATACTTTTTTCTCAAAAGGGTACGGTTCAAAATGATTGACACCCCTAAAGATTCTTATAAATAAAGTAGTCAAAAGTTTTGTATTTGGTCACATATTCCTAGAATGCAATGACTACATCAAGCTTGTGAGTACAAACTTGTTAGATGCATTTGCAGTTTGTTTTGGTTGTTTCAGATTATTTTGTGCCTAATAGAAATTAATGGTAAATAATGTATTTTGTCATTTTGGAGTCACTTTTATTATAAATAAGAATAGAATGTTTCTAAACACTTCTATATGCATGTGGATGCTACCATGATTACGGATAGTCCTGAATGAATTGTGAATAATGAATGAGGAGTAAGAAAGTTGGAGGGTCAAAGATCATAACCCTAAAACATGTTAACCTTTCACCAAATCAAATCAAATCCAATTGTATTTGTCACATACACGTGTTTAGCAGATGTTATAGCGGGTCTAGCGAAATGCTACACCCGCTACCAATAACAGGGGAGGATATCTGTCTTGGGGGTATGATCTTTGACCCTCTGTAACTTTCTCACTCATCATTATTCACAATTCATTCAGGATTATCCGTAATCATGGTAGTATCCACATTAATGTAGAAGTGTTTAATAACATATTATATTCTTATTTACAATAAAAGTGTTATCCGTCTTCTTTTTAAATAGTGAGCTAACATGTTTTCAGCCCTTTTATTTCCCTGACTGATCAAAACCTGTTTTCTCATGCTCTCTCTTGTCTCTTTGCAGCAGACATATAGTGAGCAATATGTTTGGAACATCAAATTGCAATACATACTGTAGAGAATCAGAATCGTGAGAATCATGAAAATCGCATCTAAGTATCGTGATACTATCATATCATGAGGTCCCTGGCAATTCCCAGCCCTAATTCTAATACACTATGGTACAGTTTCCTAGACACAAATAGTTCTGGACTCAAAAGCATTCTCAATGGAGGTACTCCAAAGCTAGCGCTTTTTAGTCCAGGACTAGGCCTAATCTGTGTCTGGGAAACCAGCTCTAGCCTATAAGTAAATCGTCCAAACAATTTACTTAATTTGACCAAATACTCCAATCAGTGTTGTAGGCCTACTCGAGTCCAGGGGTGTATTCATTCAGACAAACACCGTAGCAAACAGTTGCAAAACGTATTGCAAAGGAAAACGTTTACTCCAAACTGAAAACTTTTGCAACGAAAACGAGAGTTTCTATTCTATCTATACAAATGTATCTACATCCCTCCCTGTTTCATTCTGTTGGCTTCCGTTTGGTTCCTAGTGAATACACCCCTGGGGTGCGTTCAGTACGTCAGAACGGTATTCAATGTTTAATTCAACAGAAACCGTAGTGAAGACCAGTTGAAGAACGGCGTGATAATGATGACCCAGAGGGCGATGGTGTATGGTGTGCCTCACTAGTTTGACAATTTCAACCCATATTGATCAGGCCACACCTCGCCACACCCACCCATGCCGAGCAAACATACTTCAAAGGCTGTTGTATAACAGTGTGGACCATTTTGGGGAATTGTGTTGTTCAGTACAAACCGTCACGCAACATAGCAAACATTGAACCAAACTGAACGCACCACAGGGGTGTATTCACTAGGAACCAAACAAACCAAACGGAAGCCAGCAGAAGCAAACAAAACGAAATGGGGAGGGACCTACCTGAATTTGTCCAATATAAACTATTTTTGTAGTAAACGGTTTCCGTTGCAAACCTCTTTGCAACTGTTTGTAACGGTTTGCTACGGTCTTGATCTATTGAATACACTCCAGGACTTAGATTTGACTCAGATTGAATTCACGATTTCCGTGACTCGATTCGGACTCGACCAGTTGTCACTCGGACTAGTAGTGATTTTGTCAGAAAATCTCTCCCTTGCTTAACAGTAGCTACTGTATTAGCTAGTTAGCCCTACTAATGTGCAACGCTGTAAGTCAGCTAGCTTTCAACATTATGAAATGAAGCTTCAAAGATTGTTGAACCGCAGCTTTAGCCTGTTAAGGGACTCACGACTCGACTTGGTACTCTATCTCTAGGACTCAGACTCGGGACTCGAACACTAAGGACTTGGGACGGAGTCGGACTCGAGGTTTAGGGACTTGACTACCTCACTGCGATCAGGACTGCTTCCCCAAAATTCAACAAACAAGTCTGCATTGTATGGGTAGATTGGGTCAAATTGCAACAATTAATGGGATGAAAGGACATTTCTACAGTATTCCCTTTAAACCATCTTAATGTTCCAAATGGTTTGCCTGATATGATATTTGTGGCATAAGAATGCAGGTGATTGACTGAGAATTATACCTGCTGTGACATTATGCTGAAAAGAACATTAGATTGATTCATGATGATATTTGCCCACCAGGCATTTAGTGGCGGAGGAGAAAAATGTACTTGAAATCTTGAACTTTTCTTCAAGAACAACATATATTTAAATGTTTGTAGCTTTATAGTATAAGAACCGTGTCGGTTTAAAGTTAGGGTTAAACGTACCTCTGTCCTATGTAGCATGACAAGATAGATCCCAGTCAAAACTGTTCGCTGCTCTGGCACCCCAATGGTGGAACAAGCTCCCTCACGACGCCAGGACAGCGGAGTCACTCACCACCTTCCGGAGACATTTGAAACCCCACCTCTTTAAGGAATACCTGGGATAGGATAAAGTAATCCTTCTACCCCCCCCCCCCCCCCCCCCCCTAAAAAAAATAAAATAAAAATAAATAAAATATATTGTAAAGTGGTTATCCCACTGGCTATAGGGTGAATGCACCAATTTGTAAGTCGCTCTGGATAAGAGCGTCTGCTAAATGACGTAAATGTAAATGTAAATAGAAGAAACTGGCAGCCTTGCTCAGACCCAGGTGGGTCCTAACTAGAAACATCTATCTGCTTCTGCTACTGTATTAGCTAGTTAGCCCTACTAATGTGCAACACTCAGCTAGTCAAACTATTTTAGAATTTCCTAAAAAAAAAATATATAAAAAAAAAAGTATATATTTTTTACCTTTAACGTCAATTATCTAAAAACTTGTAAACTAGGGATGCAAGGACTGAACATCCATGATCTCAAAATTATAGTGTAAACCATGTTTGGAGGTTATATAGTGTTTGTATACATTTACTTTGTTTAGAAACATTGGAGTTAAACAAGCTTATATTTTGGGTCCTGATGGGGTACGACTACGACAGTTGAACTAAGCTCATGAGGCATTTCTAAGTTATAGTCTTCAAGAATGAATGAGTACATATCATAAATGTATTAGTCCACAAATGGATGTAGCAACATCAGATTGCCCCTTTAACATCTATTATCTAAAACCACGTAGACCCTATTTTACATCATGTAAGGTTTTTGTGTTGTGCCCGGCGTCAGTTGAGACACAACATGCTCTTGAATACAGGGTGGGTGTCATGTTTTGGCTGATAAATGTACTACAATGGGGGGAAATGTAAATGTAGCCATGCATGTATTTGGCTTCAGTAGCCTTGACAGTTAGGGTCAATAACATACAGTCATATAAAATATAATACATAGGCAATCAATACAGTGTCTGAAATGGCTCTGCATGTCTTGTATTTTTCCAGGATGTGAAGAGGACATCAAAGGAGTATCTCTGTCTAAGAAGGCATCACCTCCAGAATCATTTTGAGGTAAGAACTTCATACTTCTGTCATGTTATCTGTTGTAGACTAGGGTTGTTCAAATCCTGTAAGTAAAATCCAGAAACCCAAGTATGTCATGTTCTGAAATAGGAGTGCATCAACACACACACAGTCACGTTTCCATATGGTCATGGCAGATTCCTACGGCTGACATGCTTTGAATTGCTCATTACAAATCACAGCACAGTGCTGATTGTCAGCTATGATTTCATAATTCATCGGCTGTAATATTGAAATGATTACATCAAAACCTATGAAAGCATGTCAATGGCTTGACAGTGAAAAATCATAATGTAATGCTAGTGTAAATGGTGGGGAATTAATCTTAAGGCCTCAGAGCTGACAACTTGGCCCTAGTTCTGTAGAAAGTCAATCCAGCTGAGCTAGTATCGTCTTTGCCCAGCAGAGAGCAGCAAACCATAAAATGTCCAGCTACTTGTATCAGCTCTCTCATCAAAAGCCTGTAGCTCTGCTGTGATAACTGAAGAAATCCATGTGAAGTCCCATAAAGCTGCAGCCTGAGTTGGTTACCTCTCGTTTTATCTCTTTGTTGTTGTCTCACACTCTCTTCTGTTTGATACAAGCCTGTGTTTGATTATATCATTATTCCTGGGACTCCTTAAATTTAATCAAATCAAAGTTTGTTCGCGTACACATATTTGCATAATGTTATCGCAGGTGCAGTGAAATGCTTGTGTTTCTAGCTCCAACAGTGCAGTAATACCTATAAATAATACAAAACTAACTATACACACATAATCCAGAAAAATAAAATGAGAAATAAAATATCAGAAATATCAGAACGAGCAATGTCAGAGACCGGAATATAAATATATAAATAATGTAATAAATATATAGACAGTATGGACAGTGTACAGCAGTAGTTATATAGGATGAGCCATGACTAGAATGCCTTCAGAAAGTATTCAGACCCCTTGACTCTTTCCACATTTTGTTACGTTACAGCCTTATTCTAAAATTGATTAAATAGTGTTTTTTTACTCATCAATCTACACACAATACCCCATAATGACAAAAGCAAAAACATTCTTGTTCTGAGAAATGAAGGCTATTCCATGCGAGAAATTGCCAAGAAACTGAAGATCTCGTACAACGCTGTGTACTACTCCCTTCACAGAACAGTTCAAACGGGCTCTAATCAGAATAGAAAGAGGAGTGGGAGGCCCCAGTGCACAACTGAGCAAGAGGACAAATACATTAGAGTATCTAGTTTGAGAAACAGACGCCTCGCAGGTCCTCAACTGGCAGCTTCATTAAATAGTACCTGCAAAACACCAGTCTAAATGTCAACAGTGAAGAGGCAACTCCGGGATGCTGACCTTCTAGGCAGAGTTCTCAGACTGTCCAAAAAAAATAAAAGTTGCAGCCCAATAAATGCTTCAGAGTTCAAGTAACAAACATCTCAACATCAAATGTTCAGAGGGGACTGTGTGAATCAGGCCTTCATGTTCGAATTGCTGCAAAGAGACCACTACTAAAGGACGCCAATAATAAGAAGAGACCTTATTATTGGCGAGCAATGGACACTAGACCGGTGGAAATGTGTCCTTTGGTCTGGTGTCTTTGTGAGACGCGGTGTTGGTGAACGGATGATCTCCACATGTGTTGTTACCACCGTAAAGCATGGAGGAGGAGGTGTTATGGTGTGGGGGTGCTTTGCTGGTGACACTGTCTGTGATTTATTTAAAATTCAAGGCACACTTAACCAGCATGGCTACCACTGCATTCTGCAGCGATACGCCATCCCATCTGGTATGGGCTTAGTGGCACTATCATTTGTTTTTCAACAGGACAATGACCCAACACACCTCCAGGCTGTGCAAGGGCTATTTTACCAATAATACGAGTGATGGAGTGCTGCAGTAGATGACCTGGCCTCCACAATCCCCCAACCTCATACCAATTGAGATGGTTTGGGGTGATTCGGACGATGGAGTGAAGGAAAAGCAGCCAACAAGTGCTCAGCATATATGGGAACTCCTTCAAGACTGTTGGAAAAAGCATTCCAGGTGAAGGTGGTTGAGAGAATGCC
Organism: Coregonus lavaretus; assembly: GCF_964263955.1. Classification (NCBI taxonomy): domain Eukaryota; kingdom Metazoa; phylum Chordata; class Actinopteri; order Salmoniformes; family Salmonidae; genus Coregonus; species Coregonus lavaretus. The sequence goes on from NC_139991.1 coordinate 51,118,072, forward strand.
AAGAGTGTGCAAAGCTGTCATCAAGGCAAAGGGTGGATATTTGAAGAATCTCAAGTATAAAATATATTTTGATTTGTTTAACACTTTTGTGGTTACTACATGATTCTATATGTGTTATTTCATAGTTTTGATGTCTTCACTATTATTCTACATTGTAAAAAATAATAAAAATAAAGAAATACCCTTGAATGAGTAGGTGAGTCCAAACCTTTGACTGGTACTGTATATATATATATAAAAGAAATATCACATTGGGTATGACGCTACAAGCTTGGTACACCTGTATTTGAGGAGTTTCTCCCATTCTTCTCTGCAGATCCTCTCAAGCTCTGTCAGGTTGGATGGGGAGTAATAATAATATAATAATATGCCATTTAGCAGACACTTTTATCCTAAGCGACTTACAGTCATGTGTGCATACATTTTTACGTATGGGTGGTCCCGGGGAGTGTCGCTGCACAGCTATTTTCAGGTCTCTCCAGAGATGTTTGATCGGGTTCAAGTCCGGGCTCTGGCTGGGCCAGTCAAGGACATTCAGAGACTTGTCCCGAAGCCACTCCTGCGTCGTCTTGGCTTTGTGCTTAGGGTCGTTGTCCTGTTGGAAGGTGAACCTTCGCCCCAGTCTGAGGTTCTGAGTGCTCTGGAGCAGATTTTCATCAAGGAATTTCTATTTATTAGGGATTTATTAGGGAATTTCTATTTATTACGTTCATCTTTGCCTCGACCCTGCCTAGTCTCCCAGTCCCTGCTGCTGAAAAACATCCCCACAGCATGATGCTGCCACCACCATGCTTCGTCCTCCAGATGTGACGCCTGGCATTCAGGCCAAAGAGTTCAATCTTGGTTTCATCACACCAGAGAATCTTGTTTCTCATGGTTTGAGAGTCCTTTAGGTGCCTTTTGGCAACTCCAAGCGGGCTGTCATGTGCCTTTTACTGAGGAGTGGCTTCCGTCTGGCCACTACCATAAAGGCCTGATTGGTGGAGATCTGCAGAGATGGTTATCCTTCTGGAAGGTTGTTCCATCTCCACAGAGGAATTCTGGAGCTCTTTCAGAGTGACCATCGGGTTCTTGGTCACCTCCCTGACCAAGGCCCTTCTCCCCTGATTGCGCAGTTTGGCTGTGCGGCCAGCTCTAGGAAGAGTCTTGGTGGTTCCAAACTTCTTCCATTTAAGAATGGTGGAGGCCACTGTGTTCTTGGGGACCTCCAATGCTGCAGAATGTTTTTGTTACCCTTCCCAGATCTGTGCCTCAACACAATCTTGTCTCGGCGCTCTACGGACAATTCCTTCGATCTCAGTGCTTGGTTTTTGCTCTGACATGCACTGTCAACTTATATAGACAGGTGTGTGCCTTTCCAAATCATGTCCAATCAATTGAATTGACCACATGTGGACTCCAATCAAGTTGTAGAAACATCTTAAGGATGATCAATGGAAACAGGATGCACCTGAGCTCAATGTCGAGTCTCATAGTAAAGGGTCTGAATACTGTTTTTTTGCAAAAATTTATTAAAACCTGTTTTTGCTTTGTCATTACGGGGTACTGTGTGTAGATTGATTAGAAAAAAAACATATTTAATTCATTTTAGAATAAGGCTGGAACGTAACAAAATGTGGAAAAAGTCAAGGGGTCTGAATACTTTCCGAAAGCACTGTACATAAAGATAATGCATCATGGAAAATTGGAGAATCCAGGCCTGCTATTCATAGCAGACTTCGAAAAGGCATTTGATAAAGTACGACTGGGGTTTATATATAAATGCCAGGAGCATTTCAATTTTGGGTCAAAATCATGTATAGTAACCCTAGGTGTAAAATAATAAATAATGGCTATTTCTCAGAAAGTTTTAAACTGTCAAGAGGTGTGAAACAAGGTTGTCCACTATTGGCATATCTATTTATTGTGGCCATCAAGATGTTAGATATTAAGATCAGATCCAGCAATAATATCAGGGGATTAGAAATCCAGGGCTTAAAAACAAAGGTGTCATTGTACGCTGATGATTCATGTTTTCTTTTAAATCCACAACTAGAATCACTCCACAGCCTCATAGAGGATCTAGATAAATTTTCTAACCTCTCTGGATTACAACAAAATTTTGACAAATGTACTATATTACGTATTGGATCAATAAAAAAAAAAAAATTACATTGCCATGTAGTTTACCAATTAAATGGTCTGATGGTGATGTGGATATACTTGGAATACATATCCGAAAGGAAATAAATGATCTCACTTCAATAAATTATAATAGAAAGTTAGCAAAAATAGATAAGATCTTGCTACCATGGAAAAGAGGGTGCCTGTCAATTTGTGGAAAAATCACCCTGATTAACTCTTTAGTATTATCCCAGTTTACCCATTTGCTTATGGTCTTGCCTACGCCTAGCGAACAGTTTTTTAAATTATATGAGAAAAAAATATTCAATTTTATTTGGAACGGCAAGCCAGACAAAATTAAACGGGCCTATTTATATAATGAATATGAATTCGGAGGACAGAAAATATTAAATATTAAAGCATTAGACCTATCACTAAAAGCTTCAGTCATACAAAAGTTATACTTAAATCCGAACTGGTTCTCAAGCAAATTAGTAAGATTGTCTCACCTGTCACACCCTGGCTCTGGGACTCATTATGTTGAGCCAGGGTGTGTGCATTCTATGTGTTCCATGTTCAGTCATTGTCACTGTGGACTTCACTATCGTCATTTGTTTTGTTGTTTTCGTGGTTGCTTTAATTTAATAAAGTCAACATGTTCGCTAAACACGCTGCGCCTTGGTCCGCTTCCTTAGACGATCGTGACAGAAAAACCCACCATACCAGGACCAAGCAGCGTGTCCAGGAACAGGCAACCTGGACGTGGGAGCAGCGTCGGAGGGTCGAGAGGCAACCCCAAGAAATTTTTAGGGGGGGGCACACGGCATGGACGACGGAGGCAAAGATGGGGCGAATCCAGGAGGCCACCAGGCCAGGGGTACACCGCCCTGTACGTCCTGTGCGGATGCCTCACACAGAGTGTGTGAGGGTAGGCATTCAGCCAGGACGGGTGGTGGCCGCTGTTCACTCCAGGCCTCCTATCCGTCTCCACAGCCCGGTCCGGCCTGTTCCTGCCACCCGCACCAAGTCTACGGTGCGCGTCGCCAGCCCGGTCCGGCCTGTTCCTGCCACCCGCACCAAGTCTACGGTGCGCGCCGCCAGCCCGACCCGGCCTGTTCCTGCCACTCGCACCAAACCTACGGTGCGCGTCGCCAGCCCGGTCCGGCCTGTTCCTGCCACCCGCACCAAGTCTACGGTGCGCGTCGCCAGCCCGACCCGGCCTGTTCCTGCCACTCGCACCAAACCTACGGTGCGCGTCGCCAGCCCGGTCCGGCCTGTTCCTGCCACCCGCACCAAGTCTACGGTGCGCGTCGCCAGCCCGACCCGGCCTGTTCCTGCCACTCGCACCAAACCTACGGTGCGCGTCGCCAGCCCGACCCGGCCTGTTCCTGCCACTCGCACTAAGCCAGGGGTGCGAGAAGTCAGCCTGGTAAGGCCCGTTCCTCCTCCACGCACAAAGCCAGGGGTGCGAGTCGTCAGCCTGGTAAGGCCCGTTCCTCCTCCACGCACCAAGCCTACGGGGTGCGTCGTCAGCCCTGTCCGGCTCGTTCCTGCTCTCCGCACCAAGTCTGTGGTGCGCGTCGCCAGCCCATTCCGGTCCATTCCTGTTCCACGCACCAAGCCAGGGGCGCGTGTCGTCAGCCTGGTAAGGCCCGTTCCTCCTCCACGCACCAGGCCAGGGGTGCGAGTCGACAGACTGGACCAGGGGCGCATTGGGGGGTGTATTGTAGGGTGGTGGTCAAGGCCGGAGCCAGAACCGCCACCGAGGAGGTATGCCCGCCCAGCCCTCCCCTGTTTGGGGTTTTTGAGGCGCGGTCGCAGTCCGCGCCTTTAGGGGGGGGTACTGTCACACCCTGGCTCTGGGACTCATTATGTTGAGCCAGGGTGTGTGCATTCTATGTGTTCCATGTTCAGTCATTGTCACTGTGGACTTCACTATCGTCATTTGTTTTGTTGTTTTCGTGGTTGCTTTAATTTAATAAAGTCAACATGTTCGCTAAACACGCTGCGCCTTGGTCCGCTTCCTTAGACGATCGTGACATCACCCAATGTTCAAGAATGGCCTTTTCCCCTTTATTCAGATTACAACCACTCACTTTCAGTTATTTGAAAAGGAAATCATCTCCCAAATATCACTATTTCTAAAACAAGCCATAGAAAGTTGGTTGCAATTTCAATTTAATCCTCCAGAAACGACAGAACAAATAATGCAACAAATATTGTGGTTAAACTCAAATATACTAATTGACAAAAACAACAACAAAATGTTTAAAAAAGGTATAATCTTTGTAAATGATATCATCAGTAGGACTGGTGGAGTTATGTCGCACATGCAGCTAACAAAAACATATGGAAATGTCTGCTCTACCCAAAATTACAACCAAATAATTGCAGCCTTACCGCAAAAATGGAAGAGGAAAGTGGAAGGAGGAGAAAGTAAGGAACTTGTCTGTCGGCCTTGCATTAAAGAACATAATTGGTTAAGGAAAACTGTGATAAATAAAAAAGTATATCAGTTTCATTTAAGGACCAAAGGATTGACAGCCGTCCCATATAGATTGCAAAATAGTTGGGAAGAGATTTTTGACGTACCGATCCCATGGCATAGTGTTTATGAACTGATACGCAAAACGACATCGGATTCAAAACTTAGAATCTTTCAATTTAAATTATTATATAAAAATCTTGCTACCAATAGAATGTTATTTATATGGGGGATACAATCTTCCCAGCTCTGCAGATTTTGCTGCGAAGAGACAGAATCATTAGATCATTTGTTTTGGTACTGTCCATTTGTAGCTTGTTTTTGGACACAGGTCCAGGAATGGCTAAAGGATTGCAATATTTACCTGGAGCTAACCCTGCAGATAGCACTACTGGGTGATCTGAAAAGTCATAGTCAATCGATCAATAACATAATAATACTATTAGCAAAAATGTTTATTTTCAATTCACAATCTGTAGAAACAATGAGAATAGAAAGGTTCAGAACTTTTGTAAGACATCACAGTTGAAATATAAATGGCAAATAGAAATCCTATATGGATGGTGTTAAAAGATAGACGGGAGGTGTTGAATGGAATTGAAGGATGGGACTAATAACAACTAACAACAAACAATAACAAGATAACTAATAATGTAGGCACGCTGTGTCCATAATAAGTGTATGGGTTGTAGGTTGGGAGCTTTTGTGAAGGAGCACAGTTAGAAAGTTATGGCATATAGAAGCAAACCGGATGGACATCATGAAAATGAACTGAGAGGTTGAGAGTAGAAGAAGTTCAGGAGAAAGAACAAACGAAATGTAATTACTGTAAAATTGATTGTGTCCATAAAATGTAGATAGTGGGTATGGGCTGGAAGTAGAGGCCTAGGCGTTGTAGTTCACTAGTTTACTCCAAGTGGGGAAAGGGTGGCGGGGTTGGAAAGTAATAAAGGGGAATATATATATATTTTTAAAGGATATGTATGTGCATGTATGTATGTATGTATGTGGGTGTGTATGTGTATGTGTGTATATGTATATGTATATATATATATGTGTGTATATATGTATACAGTGGGGAGAACAAGTATTTGATACACTGCCGATTTTGCAGGTTTTCCTACTTACAAAGCATGTAGAGGTCTGTAATTTTTATCATAGGTACACTTCAACTGTGAGAGACGGAATCTAAGACAAAAATCCAGAAAATCACATTGTATGATTTTTAAGTAATTAATTTGCATTTTATTGCATGACATAAGGGTGATTGACCGTCATCTTGAACTTCTTCCATTTTCTAATAATTGCGCCAACAGTTGTTGCCTTCTCACCAAGCTGCTTACCTATTGTCCTGTAGCCCATCCCAGCCTTGTGCAGGTCTACAATTTTATCCCTGATGTCCTTACACAGCTCTCTGGTCTTGGCCATTGTGGAGAGGTTGGAGTCTGTTTGATTGAGTGTGTGGACAGGTGTCTTTTATACAGGTAACGAGTTCAAACAGGTGCAGTTAATACAGGTAATGAGTGGAGAACAGGTCTGTGAGAGCCGGAATTCTTACTGGTTGGTAGGTGATCAAATACTTATGTCATGCAATAAAATGCAAATGAATTACTTAAAAATCATACAATGTGATTTTCTGGATTTTTGTTTTAGATTCCGTCTCTCACAGTTGAAGTGTACCTATGATAAAAATGACAGAACTCTACATGCTTTGTAAGTAGGAAAACCTGCAAAATTGGCAGTGTATTAAATACTTGTTCTCTCCACTGTGTATATATATATATATATATATATATATATATATATATATATATATATATAAATAAATAAAAAAAGATAATGCAACAGAACGAAAAGAGAATGACATGGTCGTTGCCAGTGTTACTGTCCTCCCTTTTTTATGTCTTTGTAAACGTTTAGGACAAACACAGGATATTGAGGCTAAATGTAAAGATAGTCTTCCCACAGTGATACAACATATTTTTTATGACAGTAATGCACTTTCTAGAGTTAATTGCAGTCATGAATGGTCTAGAATTAGACATGTAGTATCGTGTCACAGTTATATAGTAATTATGTTACCACCAAAGTATAACCGCAACCTAAAATCAACATCCTAACACTGCACAACATCAAGTTTACTGGGTCTATATTATGTCACATTTATGATTGTTGTCCTCCCACTACTGTCTTATGACCTCCCTGACGCCTAAACTCAGACAGTGTGAGGGAGAGCAGGGACAGCCAGACAGACAAAGGGTGGTGTCCTCTTCCTCCACTGTTACTGCCATGTCACCCCAGGGCCACAGAGGGCGTGTTTACCACCATGGTTTGTGTAAAACACCCCATTAAAATGACCTAATTCCTATATGTTAATTGTGAATGGAAAGCTGGAAACTATGAATGAGCTGATTCGGCTATCAGCCGATAATGATAGATGACTTTTATTTTTATCTGTCCCATTATGTCGTCTGTAATCGCATGGGCAGCGCCATTGAGGCCATCTATATTTTTCTTCTTCTACTGCGTTTATGACTTGGTAAACAAACTGAAAGGGTGCATACTTCCACCTGGTGTGTGTTGTTCGAACAGGTATAAAGCCAAGGTTTGTAATTTACTGCCACTTGTAGTTATGGAATGTTTGCTCAAAAGTATAATTCATTGGCTGATCCCTTCTGATGACCTGAATGGAATTATGTGATTCTTCCTTAACCTATAGAAAGTCCAACCAAGTTGACTACTTAAAAATTGTAAAAGTCCTCAATGGCGCTGCCCATGCTAAAACAGGCTTTTGGGCACTAGAGTCCTCTATCATTCTCTATGGTTATCCCTTGAATATTGAATGATTGATGTGCCAAGGTTTGGTTTTTAATGCACTTTGTTATGGACAGACAGGACCTGAAGTAACCCGGACACTTATAAGAAATCCGCTATGCCCTCCGACGAACCATCAAACAGGCAAAGAGTCAATACAGGACTAAGATTGAATCGTACTACACCGGCTCTGACGCTCGTCGGATGTGGCAGGGCTTGAAAACTATTACAGACTACAAAGGGAAGCACAGCCGCGAGCTTCCCAGTGACACAAGCCTACCAGACGAGCTAAACCACTTCTATGCTCGCTTCGAGGCAAGCAACACTGAAGCATGCATGAGAGCACCAGCTGTTCCGGATGACTATGTGATCACGCTCTCCATAACCGATGTGAGTAAGACTTTTAAGCAGGTCAACATTCACAAGGCTGCAGGGCAAGACCGATTACCAGGACGTGTACTCCGAGCATGTTCTGACCAACTGGCAAGTGTCTTCACTGACATTTTCAACATGTCCCTGACTGAGTCTGTAATACCAACATGTTTCAAGCAGACCACCATAGTCCCCGTGCCCAAGGACACTAAGATAACCTGCCTAAATGACTACCGACCCGTAGCACTGACGTCTGTAGCCATGAAGTGCTTTGAAAGGCTGGTCATGGCTCACATCAACACCATTATCCCAGAAACCCTAGACCCACTCCAATTTGCACACCGCCCCAACAGATCCACAGATGATGCAATCTCTATTGCACTCCACACTGCCCTTTCCCACCTGGACAAGAGGAACACCTACGTGAGAATGCTATTCATTGACATCAGCTCAGCATTCAACACCATAGTGCCCTCAAAGCTCATCACTAAGCTAAGGATCCTGGGACTAAACACCTCCCTCTGCAACTGGATCCTGGACTTCCTGACGGGCCGCCCCCAGGTGGTAAGGGTAGGTAACAACACATCTGCCACACTGATCCTCAACACGGGGGCCCCTCAGGGGTGCGTGCTCAGTCCCCTCCTGTATTCCCTGTTCACCCATGACTGCATGGCCAGGCACGACTCCAACACCATCATTAAGTTTGCCGACGACACAACAGTGGTAGGCCTAATCACCGACAACAATGAGACAGCCTATAGGGAGGAGGTCAGAGACCTGGCCGTGTGGTGCCAGGATAACAACCTCTCCCTCAACGTGCCCAAGACAAAGGAGATGATTGTGGACTACAGGAAAAAAAAGAGGACTGAGCATGCCCCCATTCTCATCGACGGGGCTGTAGTGGAACAGATTGAGAGCTTCAAGTTCCTTGGTGTCCACATCACCAACGAACTATCATGGTCCAAACACACCAAGACAGTCGTGAAGAGGGCACGACAAAGCCTATTCCCCCTCAGGAGACTGAAAAGATTCGGCATGGGTCCTCATATCCTCAAAAAAGTATACAGCTGCACCATCGAGAGCATCCTGACTGGTTGCATCACCGCCTGGTATGGCAACTGCTTGGCCTCTGACCGCAAGGCACTACAGAGGGTAGTGCGTACAGCCCAGTACATCACTGGGGCCAAGCTTCCTGCCATCCAGGACCTCTATACCAGGCGGTGTCAGAGGAAGGCCCTCAAAATTGTCAAAGACTCCAGCCACCCTAGTCATAGACTGTTCTCTCTGCTACCGCACGGCAAGCGGTACCGGAGTGCCAAGTCTAGGTCCAAAAGACTTCTCAACAGCTTCTACCCCTAAGCCATAAGACTCCTGAACAGCTAATCATGTCTACCCGGACTATTTGCACTGCCCCCCCACCCCATCTTTTTACGCTGCTGCTACTCTGTTAATTATTTATGCATAGTCACTTTAACTCTACCCACATGTACATATTACTTCAACTACCTCAACTAGCCGGTGCCCCCGCACATTGACTCTGCACCGGTACCCCCCTGTATATATAGCCTCCCTACTGTTATTTTATTTTACTTCTGCTCTTTTTTTCTCAACACTTTTTTTGTTGTTGTTTTATTTTACTTTTTTATTAAAAATAAATGCACTGTTGGTTAAGGGCTGTAAGTAAGCATTTCACTGTAATGTCTGCACCTGTTGTATTCGGCGCATGTGGCCAATAAAATTTGATTTGATGTCAAAAATCATTCACCAATGTGTTTATACAGTACATCTAGAAAGGCTATAGTGGCTACGGTGGTCCTCTAGCTACACACGTCCCTGTTTCCAAGAAGACATTTAGGTTCAACTTACTGTCAGAAAAGAGCATCTCTCCCACTGTCTGCTTCACAGCCACATTTTTCAGAACATTGTAAACTGCCTGAAAAGCTTAGTGGAGAGACCAACAGCTAAATCAATGACAATTTATGGGGTAATGGTCAAGAATAATTTTATATTTTATCTTCTTTGTGACAATGGGAAAGACCATTTAGGGTCTCCTGAATAGACCAGATATGGCTCCCTCACTGTGCTGCTGGATGGGTCTTTTCAGATCAGATGGCTAGCAGTTCAAATACAATCCTCTCCAATGCTCAGATCTATTCAAAAGAGACAGCCTGCCAAGCTTTGATGTAGTGCCCCATTTCAGAAACAGTGGTTGTTCTAATATAATAACATATGCCATTTAGCAGACTCTTTTATCCAAAGCGACAGGTATGTGTGCATACATTTTACATACAGGTGGTCCCGGGAATCGAGCCCACTAACCTGCCGTTGCAAGCACCATGCTCTACCAATTGAGCTACAGAGGATCTCTAGGATCAAGGTTAAACCATGCTGTACTTTTATGCAGTTGCATGTATCATGTACTTAGTTTTTCATGTATGAACTATTACATGCAGGGCCTACATTCAAGTAAAGAATTTGCTCGGATCCTTACGGTAACTCCCTGATATCACACTGTGGACACAATGCGGAAGATACAGCTCCTCTACCACTGGTGGTACTGTAACCACCAAATAAGGTCATTTTAGCCCTTGATAACTCAACAGTCCAAAAAATCACACATGAAAAAAATGGCATTTCCTGTTAGTCCCAGTCTTCCTGTTTTGGAATGAATTGTTTTGTCTGCCTCCCAATCCCGTTTATTGACCCTGGTGGTGAGCATTTTAAACAATACCACAGAAACCCAACCTGACATCATCCACCCCTCCATGGGCGGGGTGGATATGATGAAAACCTCTCTCCTTTTCAGTTGAACCTCAAAGTTACTGTTTCATACTGTGGTTGTGTGTTCAAGGCCAGGATGAAACAGAACCATGTCAGCAGTAGTAGAATAGCCTATTCCCTCACTGCTATCCCAATTAGACCAGAGACTTCCTATGACCTCATCCGCCCCCATTCCCTAGTCTTAGTAAGAGGGGGACAATCATTGTCTGTGAATTTACGGCTACATATTAACCACCACCAGGGATTACGAGTAGGTTGTCTGTTTTCTTAGCATCCAAGCCAAAACACATGGAGAGTTATCATTGCTATGGAGATTGGAATACACTTTCAAACAGAAAAAGTTGGGCATATTTTTGGAGGTGCAAAATGGATGAGTTATGTTATGATATCTTTAATTACTGGAGTCTGCATTTGGCTCAAAATTCAGCTTTGTCCGTTTAATTTGAAATGGAGGTCCCGCTGCTAAGAATTGCTCCAATAGCCAATAGAATAAAATGTACAAATCTTTGAGAGATTAGTGGAAATGAGGAAGTTGTGGCCGCGTGCACATTAGTATTAGGTGTTGTGACAGATGGGTATGGATTTCATCCATATCAGTCGGAGGTTTTATCTAAAAAATATTAGGTAATTCAATACACAAAACTCTTCAAGTGTTAGAAACCACACTCATTGTCACGCTCTGGCTCCGGGACTTTGTATGTTGAGCCAGGGTGTGTTCGTTTCGTTGTGTTCTGTTTGGTTGGGTTGTTCTATGTGGTTGTATTTCTTTGTTTGGATGAGTGACTCCCAATCAGAGGTAACGAGTGTCAGCTGTTTGGCTCGTTGTCTCTGATTGGGAGCCATATTTATACTGTCTGTTTTCACCTTGTGTTTGTGGGTTTTTGTTCCTTGTCAGTCATTGTCTGAGGACGTTACGTATCGTTTATTGTTTTGTATTCGTGTGTGCACCTTACTATTAAAGTATGTTCGCTCAACACGCTGCGCCTTGGTCCTCTCTAACCAACGATCGTGACAGAAAAACCCACCTTAACCAGATCAAGCAGCGTGACGAGGAGAGAGGATGGACGTGGGAGGAGATGATTGCGAGTCTGGCAAGAGGGAGAGAGGCCTGGGCCACGGGGAGGAGAGACCCCCAGGAAATTTTTAGGGGGGGGCTCACGACGTCGGGGCAGCAGGTGTACGGGTTAGAGCGGTGCAAAGCGTTGGCAGAGAAGGCCGCCAGGTTAGGGGGGCCACTGGGCACAGAGGAGAGGGAAAGTGTGGAGGCACGGCGAGAGGTACTGGGGTGTGTTACCAGTCCGGCCCGTTCCTGATCCCTGCGTGGGGCCAGTGGTGTGTGTCCCCAGTACGGTCCGGCCTGTTCCTGCCATTCCCACCAAGGCAGTGGTGCGCGTCGTCAGCCCAGCCCGGCCTGTTCCTGCCATTCCCACCAAGTCTGTGGTGTGCGTCGACAGCCCGGCCCGGCCTGTTCCTGCCATTCCCACCAAGTCAGTGGTGCGCGTCGTCAGCCCAGCCCGGCCTGTTCCTGCCATTCCCACCAAGTCAGTGGTGCACGTCGTCAGCCCAGCCCGGCCGGTTCCTGCCATTCCCACCAAGTCAGTGGTGTGCGTCGACAGCCCAGCCCGGCCTGTCCCTGCTCCACGCACCAAGCCTACGAGGTGCGTCGCCAGTCCAGCCCGGCCTGTCCCTGCTCCACGCACAAAGCCTACGGTGTGCGTTGCCAGTCCAGCCCGGCCTGTTCCTGCTCCACGCACAAAGCCTACGGTGTGCGTCGCCAGCCCAGCCCGGCCTGTTCCTGCTCCACGCACAAAGCCTACGGTGTGCGTCGCCAGCCCAGCCCGGCCTGTCCCTGCTCCACGCACAAAGCCTACGGTGTGCGTCGCCAGCCCGACCCGGCCTGTTCCTGCCACTCGCACCAAACCAGGGGTGCGAGTCGCCAGCCTGGTCCAACCCGTTCCTGCTACTCGCACCAAGCCAGGGGTGCGAGGCGTCAGCCTGGTCCAGCCCGTTCCTGCTACTCGCACCAAACCAGGGATGCGAGTCGTCAGCCTGGTCCAGCTCGTTCCTGCTACTCGCACCAAACCAGGGAATGGAGTCGTCAGTCCGGTGAGGCCCGTTCCTGTTCCACGCACCAAGCCAGGGGCGCGTGTCGTCAGTCCGGCTCCGACCAGCGGGGCTAGACAGGACCAGGGGTACTTTGGGGGGTTGGAGAGGAGGTGGGGATCAGGGCCGGAGCCAGAACCACCGCCGAGGAGGTATGCCCACCCAGCCCTCCCTTGTTTAGCCCTTATTGAGGCGCGGTCGCAGTCCGCGCCTTTAGGGGGGGGTACTGTCACGCTCTGGCTCCGGGACTTTGTATGTTGAGCCAGGGTGTGTTCGTTTCGTTGTGTTCTGTTTGGTTGGGTTGTTCTATGTGGTTGTATTTCTTTGTTTGGATGAGTGACTCCCAATCAGAGGTAACGAGTGTCAGCTGTTTGGCTCGTTGTCTCTGATTGGGAGCCATATTTATACTGTCTGTTTTCACCTTGTGTTTGTGGGTTTTTGTTCCTTGTCAGTCATTGTCTGAGGACGTTACGTATCGTTTATTGTTTTGTATTCGTGTGTGCACCTTACTATTAAAGTATGTTCGCTCAACACGCTGCGCCTTGGTCCTCTCTAACCAACGATCGTGACACACATAATGAATACACACATTCAAAAACTTTAGAAAAATCAGTTTGTTTATTTTTAAACTATTGTGGTAATACAGTCTAGATTTTCAATTTCTCTCTGGGCACATTCCTCAAACTATGAACAAACTTTTTGCTCAGAAACCTTTCAGCCACTAAATAACACACAGATAGCGGTAATCAGCTGCCATTACCTCAGTTGTTTAAACCACATAATGCACTCTAAACCAGCTGTCTGTGCACTTTGCTAGATTCTCTCAAAATACCACAAAATAAATGGACTTCAGTGAAGCTCCCATCTAGCACTATGGCTCTATAATCAGCCAGGATGGAGTCAGATAGCTGAAGCAGGGCCATTCCCCTCAGCTCTTTCCTAAATGTCAGCCATCTAAACCTTTTTGTAGGGCTATCCAAGCTACCTTCCAGCCAGGCCTTGTTTTCCCAAATGGCCATCTAAAAATACCTCTCCAACCCCCAAGGTGAAAGCTAACAAAGGAAAATAATGCTATCCATGCGAAACGTGCTGAAAAAGAGCTCAGTCGGCTGATTTACAGGACTTTAATTTTCTATGGATGAAGGGTGTGAATTACATTTCAGTGTTTCTCACTTTCCACTGTTCTTCAGTGAGATGCAACCAGATCGCAGGCATTGGATGTATTTTGTTTAATCGCTGAACTACCTGTACATTTTGTCAATGTGTCAGACCATACAGAGGAATTTGAAAGAGTAAGAACATACATCATCTTTACTTTCACATACTGATAAATCACACACTATAATTTTACAACACGTAGCTTGTAATGCATTTCTATAATTCTTGGAACCCTAAGACAGTTGCCTGACACTTCAATTATCTGGCATATGAGCACTCTGCATGTAGACACTTGCTTTACCTAAAATTGACCAGTGTCTTCTGTTTTCAATTTACAGTTTCATAAAGAACAGGTTTCATTTTCAATTTCCTCCTGGTCTTTTCCATGTGACACCACAACACACTCAACCTGTCCTGAACCATCACACCATCACACCGTGACTGCATTCTCTGGTATTTAATTAATCCTCTGTGTGTGTGTTTGCCTGTGCGTGTGTGTGTGTGTGTGTTCTAGGAACAAAGTCTCCCTGTATGTCACGCCTTGTCTGATCAACAGGGTGCTGTCAGGTCCTTGTGGGGGAGCGGAGGTGTCTTAATCAGGTGTTGAAGGCTGTGATGGGCTCCTCAGAGGACTGTCGCTGAGCCCTGGAGGCCAGAGGCCAGAGGAAACGTGAGCGTCAGGACACTGTGGATAAATAGGCTCTGACAACTCCGAGTGAGATGAGAAAGTCAGAGCAGATACATCTGCTATGATCAACACGAGTGGAGGCTGAGGAGACAAACTTTTGCCTTCCTGTCACATGTCAAACTCTTCTCTGTTTCTCTATTGATGACAGTCTTGTTCATCCATGCAACACATTTTTGTTTTTAGTTTCATACTGTGCCTTTTGCAGAAAATAATGATCATGTGTATCTGTGCAAGTGTGCACACACCCCTCCTTTCTCCTCTTTGTCTCGCTTCATTCTCTATCATTGAAATTCTCTTCCGTGCAGATTCAATGCAGACAGTGTGCCTCCACAAGGCCTGTTGCTCACCTTCGTTGGGTTCGGGGAAGTTTAATAACGTGGGCTTCAAGGAGATGAGTTATCCGTCATTTCTGGGCCATATCAGTGAGGGACTCAGAATAAATGATGGCAGCTCTGTTGCTTTTCAGAGCTCTATTTTCTCTGAAGACATGCCAGTTCTCGTTCTGGTCCTTATTAAAATGGCCTAAATTATGCCCTTGTCAATAACTTTCCGTCCAATTGAAAAGTGTCCTTCAAGTTACTGCATGTCACTGTCTTTGGCAGTGTCTTGAAATCATCTGCCTTTGCTCATTTCTTCTCCCTGTTCCACTCTACAAACATTGAAAATGGCTAGTTCTTCTCTAAGAATACATTTTTGAAGATGTCGTAGTTTTGAAAGCTTTTCCTTTTTTTAAGCTAAGTGAATAAATCGTAGAGAAAAAAACACACAAAAAGCACAGCAAAGTATAGATTAGAGGAAAACCGATATTTGAAGTACTGTATTTGAAGACATATAACATCATGTTGAGTTAATGCATGTATAGTCTGACTTTTGATATAGTTTTGTGTTGGGAAGCAAAACATTTGTTTTAGTGATCAGAGTGATGATGAAACATTTAATTTTGTAACAGCAAGACACTAGAAGTAGCCTACAGGACAGCAATTAATAGGATAACAGTCAACAGTCCCTGAGAATTAGTGCTACAGTATGTCTCTCTGTCTCTTACTGTCATAACAGAGGCAACACAAAGATTGTGTATTTGTTGTAAAATAAATAATTCACCATACTGCCAGCTTCCTTCCTCCCCCCCCCCCCCCCCCCCCCCCCCCTCCCTCCCATCCCCTTCATCCTATTCTCACATTCCCCGGGAACCCGTGGATGATGATGATGTCACCAGATAATTCCACAGGTTCAGGAGGAAGGGAGTGGGTGCTAGAAGTAGTCGGGGCGGTGGGAGTGGGTGGTTTATGAGTGGGAGGAGGAAGGGCAGTGGATCATATCCCCCCAGAGGAAATGAGAGAGAGGCCCCTTGATTATGTTTAATACGTATCCGGATCCTTTTCCCCTTTTTTACTGTAACAATCATTTAAACAGCTGCAAAGGACAGCTGCAGTTACACATCCAGACACATGTGACCTCCTAGGCCAACCCAGCATGGCCGTGCACAGACCTTTCAGGGGGCAGGTGCAATATTTTTTATTTTAAAGGGCACCTCTCCCCCTTGAAATATTTTTAGGTTAGCTGGCTAGTTACAGTGCCTCCTAAAGACATGCTTACCATTGGGGAAAGAGGATGTGCTATCAGCTGATCATTGATGTTGATGATTTATGTAAATATGCTAGTTAGCTAGCTCCATTTCTTTCACTGAGTGTGATTTACCTCTGTCTTTCTGCCTCTCTCTGCTGCGCATATCAGCCAACCAGACTGAATATTGATGATGATGTAGGCTAAATCAAGTGTTATCAAGTAGCTTAGTGGCTAAGAGCGTTGTGCCAGTAATCGAAAGGTCGCTGGTTCTAATCCCCGAGCCGACTAGGTGAAAAATCTGCCGATGTGCCCTTGAGCAAGGCACTTAACCCTAATTGCTCATGTAAGTCGCTCTGGATAAGAGCGTCTGCTAAATGACGTAAATGTAAATGTTAATCAAAAGTTATGCTGCTGTGGCAGTATTGTTGAAATTTAAACTAGATAGCTAGCTATCTTCACACACTCAACCGGCGACTGCATCTCTCAACCCATGCATGTTTGGATACCGGGCGTTCGCAATCTCCATACAGGACAGACTGGGCAGAAGTCACAACCAGGTGCAGGCGAGCACTTTACAGAGCAGATCAACAGGCACAACCTGGGTGCAAATAATACGGACAGGTTGGGGGTGGTGAACTTGACAATGACTTGCGGGCAGTGGGTTCCGAACAACAATGACAAAAAATGTATACAAAACAAAAGAGCCCTATTTGTGCACGTGCCTGCAACCCAGTGGTGTCTACACCATCTACCCCATCGGACCGACTTCAGCTGTGCAGGTGTACTGTGACATGATCACTGATGGGGGGAAGTGGACCGTGTTCCAGAGGATGGACACCACAGTGAACTTCTACAGACCCTGGAGTCACTACAAGAGAGGGTTTGGGAATGCAGAAAGAGAGTACTGGCTGGGACTGGACAACAGCTTTCATCTCAACCTGAGGAAGAGGTATGAACTGACGGTGGACATGGAAGACTTTGCTGTTTCCCAGGTCCATGCCAAGTACTCATCTTTCTCCATTGGCCCAGAGTCCTTTGGGTACACACTACACATCAGCGGTTTCACCAATGGAGGAGAGGAGACACGTTGATGGCCCATCAAAATAGACATAAATTCTCAACCTTCGACAAAGATCAGGACAATTATTGTGGGAACTGTGCAAGAAAATATATAGGGGGGGGGGTTCTGGTTTAATGAATAACAGACTACAAATCCCAATGGGGTGTATGTATGGGTAGTGGACATAACACATACTATGGTATCAGTGTTATCCATATAAATTAAAACCAGTAGATAGTGATAGCGCTGACGTCATCCATGTATTCCTAGGGAAAACTCCCGATGGCACATGAAGCCAGAAGTATTTGAATTTGAAGCGCTCCATATTGCTGAATTGGGCTAAATGGCACCAAAAAATTGCTAAGGATCATGGTGAAAGTAACCTTAACTAGAAAAGGATCATGGTCGATGTAGTTGTTTTCATCCTGCCTGAGAGAGTCAGCCTTAATGTCTATGACATGAGGGTGCGAGCTTCCTCGTTGCTTGCCGGCCCGTAATTGGTTTGTGTCAGCACGTGGTCCTGTGTGACGACAAATGTAGTTGTTAGAATGGATCACTATTTGATTAAATATCTCGATTTGTAGCGAACTTTAAAATAATGAACCATGGGGATCGAAATTGATCATAATAAATAAATTTTAGAGCCCAAACGGACGTCTACATTTTTGGGGTTTGGCCGTTCTGGTGATCGTAATTTACATAGGCTTTCTAGGGCAGACCAGGGCTTTTGGTACCACTAGGTTTGCTACGCAGTAGCCGGCCAGCAGAGCTTATGACTTCACGCTCTAGACTGGACACTGGGGGCCTGTCTTATCTGGATACACTGGAAAGGTTATTATTACTCTCTTAAGTCCATCAGTATGAAAATCAGACCTGTTGTCTCCCGGGCCACATGCAAGGCATATGGTTCAACAGAGTCTTCAAGAGTTTAGAAGGGGATGATGTGGGTTGTAAACTACATGAGTTGGAATCTGAATTACATTATTTCCTAAATCTCACTCTCTCTCTCATCTTAAAAACTATATAGGCCATATTCTTGGACTGGGTGTTCTCTTAAACTGTGATAAGGTTTTTTATCCTTTGACTTTGATTATGAAAATGTCTCAAATGTATAATCTGGTCCTAGATTTACATTTGACATTTTAGTCATTTAGAAAACGCTCTTATCCAGAGCGACTTACAGTTAGTGAGTGCATACATTTTTTCATACTGGCCCCCCGTGGGAAACAAACCCACAACCCTGGCGTTGCAAGCGCCATGCTCTACCAACTGAGCTAGATCAGCCTTTAGTAAGATTGATGATGTTATGGTAGCAGCCCAGAATTACACACAGCTGTTACAAGTTCAATATTTGTCCCAAGGCTTTTAGGCAATACGTGTTTAAAGATCACCCGACTCATTTTGCCTAGAAGTACAGGGAGTGTTTGTAGATCAGGATGTAGATGTTTGGGAATAGCGTACACATAAGGGATTAACACTAGAAATCCGGATCCAGTGAATTTCCGAAAATGCTCCATCTCATTTCCTGTCTTCCCAAGGCCAGGATTATCTTTGATTGGAAATGGGAAAACATTGGATAAGTAGCTTGTGCAACTGCATGCTGAGCAATACATGACTAAAACATAATCCTGGGTAATTGTGTTATCGCTATAGTCTGTATGTCATGTTGTGATCACACCAGTATCTATCTATTCTTTTTGAGACAGCCAACAAGACAACACTATCAATAAAACATTCCTGGACAGTACTGAGCATGTTTGTTAGGGAAAAAAGAAGCCTTTCCTGGAAAATATCTAAACCTATTACACATGAACAGACTGCAGTGTGAATTAAAACTCCCTTGGGATAGGATTGGACATCAGGAAATAGGATTGTATCAATGATATCGGATAGCAACTACTGGGACATTACATGTACTGAATGCAATCTATTTATGGGGTAAATCCATTCGAATTCAATCACTTTTTGACAGCACCCCTTTTGATTTGAACAAAACCTTCCATACATACAGTATTTGCCATTGTAGACCTGAATGCCAAAACATTTAAGAGATAAAGGTGCTCAAAGTTGACCTATTTTGCATACCACACCATACCATGAGACATCCATGTCTTCATCACTGGAAAAGATAAACGGTTCAGATTGATATCATTTAAAGCTTACAAACATACAGTAGTTGTCAAACTATTACATAATTCCTTGAAAAAAAACATAAATTATCAAAAAATGTGTAAACTACGATTTCTTTCATATTCGCAAATGTTGTAGCGTAGACCCTATTTTACAATATCTGAGGTTTTTGGGACTAAAATAGAAATGTCTACTTTCAAATGGTACCACAAAGATAGTTGGAGGTTCACACATTAGAGAATGTTGACTTGAATGGGAATATCTGTAGTTTTAAATTATACTGTGAATCCTCCATAGGAAACCTATTGAAATCATAGAAACATATATAATAAAATAGACACGACAATTTAAATTGACATTCAACACTGGGTGGACAGGCGGCCATCTTTGTGGTAGTAATTAGAAGATACAATTTCAATTCAGTTAAAATATCAATGGTGTACCAGCCAAATTGGAGTTGTCTGAAGGGATAGGTCCATTCTATGAATTCTATTTCTGTGATTGAAATTACACCCACCCTGTATTCAAGAGCATGTTGTGTCTCAGCCAATGGCAGGTACAACACAAAAACCTCAGATTATGTAAAGTAGGGTCTAAACTACAACATATGCAAATATGGAAACAATCGGAGGTTACAGTTTTTAGATAATTTCTGTTTGTTAAATGGCATAAAGAAAACATTTTTCAAGAAATTATAAAATAGTTTGACAACCCTGTTTGTCAGCTTTTAAATTATATCAAACTCAACCATGCATCTTTTCCAGTGAGACATGGATGTCTCATGGTAGGGTGGGTTATGCAAAATAGGTCAACTTTGAGAACCTTTATCTCCTGAAAGTTTTGGCACTTTCTTGTGTTCTCGTTTATCTGGCTGCAAGTAATGTCCGTACACTGGCCAGTCCTGCTGATGTTTGGTTTATCAGTACAAGGATTCACAATAATAATATGACATCATGACAACAAAATGTGATTGGTTGGAGTCGAGCACACACATTCTTGGACCAACAATGAGAATCTCTGTCATGTTTGATAAAAGTCACTAATACAAATGTGTGTCAGATGTTAAATCCTTGTTATGTGTTTTCCTATCTGGATAGCGTGGAGCTGATTATTTCCATGCTATGAAAGCTATTGTGCATGTGTCTCTCTCTTTCCAATACATCCCGGGAGAATGGACCAGAGGCTTAGTGAAGATCTGTATTGACTGGCCACCTGGTCCCATTGACAAACTAAAGCCTGCATGTACAGATGTAGGATCTCAGCAGGAAATGCAAACGTATAGTGTATTCAACATTTAAAAAGGCTTCTAAAGTTGTTAATTTCCACTTAAAAATGTCAGACTTGATTTGCCCTAACAAAAAATGTATAAACCCCTACAAAAATGTCCATTAATTATAATCCACACAATAATTCACATTGCCTGTTGCTACAGGATTATTTTCCTGCTGTCAAAACTGGTCAAATTAAGATTCTAAACCTGTATCAACTCATTCTTTTCATAGCTCATTCCCTCCACAAATAACCATTCACAAATAATTGTCCAGTCTGAGGAGAAAATCAGACGGTTGTGATCGACAGACGCAAGTCACATGTCGTTGATATGTGACTGAATGAAAGTATGTGTGAAGCTGGTTTTGTAGTTATGCCTGGAGCGAAGAGTCTACTGTGTTTGAAATAGTTATACATGAGTCAGCATATCATGTAGATAGGCAGTTTTATCTAAATGCCTCTGCATTTATTTTCTATTTGCTTTAACTTAACAACGTTTTCTACTACTATTATTCTCCTTTAAGGAGTAACTGCTCGTGTTTAATGCTGGTCATGTGGAGATGTAAAGGGGTCATGGGTTATTAACGCCTCCTCTCCATATACCTATTTTTGTCAGTCTACCTCAGAGTCATAAATATAGAGAGTTGGGCCAATGCAGTTTCTGTCTGAACGTTCCGAGAGCCTATGAAGCCTATGAACATACGAAGATGTCCAGTGTAAGCAGATACACTACATGACCAAAATTATGTGGACGTCTGCTTGTCGAACATCTCATTCTAAAATCATGGGCATTAATATGGAGTTTGTCCCCCCTTTGCTGCTATAACAACCTCCGTTCTTCTGGGCTGGCTTTCCACTAGATGTTGGAACATTGCTGCGGGGACTTGCTTCCATTCAGCCAAGAGCGTTAGTGAGGTCGGGCACTGATGTTGGGCGATTAGGCCTGTCTTGCAGTCAGCGTTTCAATTCATCCCAAAGGTGTTCGATGGGGTTGAGGTCAGGGCTCTGTGCAGGCCAGTCAAGTTCTTCCACACCAATCTCGAAAAACAATTTCTGTATGGACCTCGCTTTGTGCACCGGGGTATTGTCATGCTGAAACAGGAAAGGGCCTTCCCTGAACTGTTGCCACAAAATTGGAAGCACAGAATCATCTATAATTTAATTGTATACTGTAGCATTAAGAGTTCCCTTCACTGGAACAAAGGGGCCTAGCCCGAACCATGAAAAACAGCCTCAGAACATTATTCCTCCTTCACCAAACTTTACAGTTGGCACTATGCATTGAGGCAGGTAGCGTTCTCCTGGCATCCGCCAAACCCAGATTCATCCGTCGGACTGCCAGATGGTGAAGCGTGATTCATCACTCCAGAGCATGCATTTCCACTGCTGCAGAATCCAATGGCGGCAAGCTTTACTCCACTCCAGCCTTCTCTTGGCATTGCGCATGGTGATCATAGGCTTGTGTGCGGCTGCTCGACCATGGAAACCCATTTCATGAAGGTTCCGACCAACAGTTCTTGTGCTGACGTTGCTTCCAGAGGCAGACGTTTCCACTTCACAATAACAGCACTTAGAGTTGACCGGGGCAGCTCTAGCAGGGCAGAAATTTGACTTGTTGGAAAGGTGGCATCCTATGACGGTGCTACGTTGAAAGTCACTGAGCTCTTCAGTAAGGCCATTCTACTGCCAATGTTTGTCTATGGAGATCGCATGGCTGTGTGCTCGATTTTATACACCTGTCAGCAACTGGTGTGGCTGAAATAGCCGAATCCACTAATTTGAAGGGGTGTCCACATACTTTTGTGTATATAGTGTATGTAATTTGTTGACACCACAACACAGTACAAATCAAATCAAATCAAATTGTATTTGCCACATGTGCCGAATACAACATGTGTAGACCTTACAGTGAAATGCTTACTTACAAGCCCTTAACCAACAATGCAGTTACAAAAAAAAGTTAAGTAAGTTTCAGTTTGTCAGTGATGTGTACGCCAAGGAACTTGAAGCTTTCCACCTTCTCCATTGCGGTCCCGACGATGTGGATAGGGGGGTGCACCCTCTGCTGTTCCCTGAAGTCCACGATCATCTCCTTTATTTTGTTGACGTTGAGTGAGAGGTTATTTTCCTGGCACCACACTCCCAGAGCCCTCACCTCCTCCCTGTAGGCTGTCTCATCATTGTTGGTAATCAAGCCTACTACTGTTGTGTCGTCTGCAAACTTGATGATTGAGTTGGAGGTGTGCTTGGCCACGCAGTCATGGGTGTACAGGGAGTACAGGAGGGGGCTGAGCACACACCCTTGTGGGGCCCCAGTGTTGAGGATCAGCGAAGTGGAGATGTTGTTTCCTACCTTCACCACCTGGGGCGGCCCGTCAGGAAGACCAGGACCAAGTTGCACAGGGCGGGGTTTAGACCAAGGGCCTCAAGCTTAATGATGAGCTTGGAGGGTACTATGGTACTATGCTGAGCTATAGTCAATGAACAGAATTCTTACATAGGTATTCCTCTTGTCCAGAAGGGATAGGGTAGTGTGCAGTGTGATGGTGGTTGCATCGTCTGTGGATCTATTGGTGCGGTAAGCAAATTGAAGTGGGTCTAGGGTGACAGGTAAGGCAGAGGTGATATGATACTTGACTAGTCTCTCAAAGCACTTCATGATGACAGAGGTGAGTGCTACGGGGCGATAGTCATTTAGTTCAGTTACCTTTGCTTTCTTGGGTACAGGAACAATGGTGGCCATCTTGAAGCATGTGGGAACAGAAGACTGGGAAAGGGAGAGATTGAATATGTCCGTAAACACACCAGCCAGCTGGTCTGCGCATGCTCTGAGGACGCGGCTAGGGATACCGTCTGGGCCGGCAGCCTTGCAGTGGTTTACATGCTTAAATATCTTACTAACATCGGCCACAGAGAAGGAGAGGCCACAGTCCTTGGTAGTGGGCCTCGTCGGTGGAACTGTGTTATCCTCAAAGCGGGCGAAGAAGGTGTTTAGCTTGTCTGGAAGCGAAACATCGGTGTCGGCGATGTGGCTGGTTTTCCTTTTGTAGTCCGTGATTGTCTGGAGACCCTGCCACATTCGTCTCGTGTCTGAGCCGTTGAATTGCGACTCCACTTTGTCTCTATACTGATGTTTTGCCAGTTTAATTGCCTTGCGGAGTGAGTAGCTACACTGTTTGTATTCTGCCATATTCCTAGTCACCTTGCCATGGTTAAATGTGGTGGTTTGCGCTTTCAGTTTTGCGCGAATGCTGCCATCTATCCACGGTTTCTGGTTAGAGTAGGTTTAATAGTCACAGTTGGCACAACATCACCTATACACTTCCTGATAAACTCAGTCACCGTTTCAGTGTATTCGTCTAAATTATTTTCGCAAGCTACCCGGAACATATCCCAGTCCACGTGATCAAAACAATCTTGAAGTGTGGATTCCGATTGATCAGACCAGCGTGGTATAGTCCTTAGCACGGGTACTTCCTGTTTGAGTTTCTGCCTATAGGAAGGGAGGAGCAAAATGGAGTCGTGGTCAGATTTGCCGAAAGGAGGGCGGGGGAGGGCCTTATAACCATCCCAGAAGTTCTAATAGCAATGGTCGAGGATTTTAGCAGTGCGAGTAAAACAGTCGATATGTTGATAGAACTTCGGCAGCCTAGTCCTCAAATTTGCTTTGTTAAAATCCCTGGCTACAATAAATGCAGCCTCAGGATATGTGGTTTGCAGTTTACATAAAGTCCAGTGAAGTTCTTTGAGGGCTGTCGTGGTATCGGCTTGAGGGGGGATATACACGGCCATGACTATAACCGAAGAAAATTATCTTGGGAGATAATATGGTCGGCATTTGATGGTGAGGTATTCTAGGTCGGGTGAACAGAAGGACTTGAGTTCCTGTATGTTACTACAATTACACCATGAGTGGTTAATCATGAAACACACACCTCTGCCCTTCTGCTTCCCGGAGAGATATTTTTGACCGATTTTGACAGAATGTCCCCAGAGAGCCAAAGTATTTTACAGGCCTTGGTGTCTCTCTGGAAAGAAATCCTTGCCCAGAGCTCGTTGAGCTTGTTAACCAGAGACTGAACATTAGCGAGTAGTATACTTGGAAGCGGTGGGTGGTGTGCGCACCTCCAAAGTCGAACCAGCAGGCCGCTCCGAGTGCCTCTCCTCCGCCGGCGATGTTTTGGGTCAGCCGCTGGAATCAGTTCAATTGCCATGGGGAGAGCAAACAAAGGATATGCTTCGGGAAAGTCGTATTCCTGGTCGTAATGCTGGTGAGTTACCGCCGCTCTGATATCCAATAGTTTTTCCCGGCTGTATGTAATGATACAAAACACTTTCTGAGCTAATAATGTAAAATATAATATATAAAGAAACAAAATACCGCAAAGTTTCCTAAGAGCTAGTCACGAGGCCGCCATCCTCATCGGTGCCAGGTACTTGTCTTAAGGCCTTGTCTACTACATCTTCAACAGAACATCTTGTTTTGTCTATAGGATCCTTTGTTCGTACCTTCCGAGGCAATTCCACTGATCCCATGGCCTGCCACAAGAAGCCGTCAACGGAGAAAAGGATTTCGGAGTGGGCTTTCAGTCCGACTCAGGAGGCGTGCATACCATCCACCGCTTCCGAGTATATTACTCGCTAATGTTCAGTCTGTGGACAATAAAGTAGACGAGCTCAGGGCGAGGATCTCCTTCCAGAGAGACATCAAGGACCATAACATACTCTGTTTCACGGAATCATGTCTCTCTCCAGATATACTGTCCCTGTCCATACAGCCAGAGGGGTTCTCCGTGCATCGCACGGACAGGAAGAAAGAACTCTCCGGGAAAAAGAAAGGCAGAGGTGTATGTTTCATGATTAATTGTGTGATTGTGGTAACGTATAGGAACTCAAGTCCTTTTGTTCTCCCCCCCCCCCCCCCCCTTCCGGGACGGCTACAAGGTCTCCCCTGCCTTCCCATAAGCAAATCAGATCTCGCCTCCATTCTGCTCCTCCCCTCCAATAGGCAGAAACTTAAACAGGAAGTATCCGTGGTAAGGACTGATCAACGTTGGTCTGACCAATTGGAATCTATGATTCAAGAATGTTTTGATCACGTAGACTGGGATATGTTCCGGGTTGCCTCTGAGAATAGCATTGATGTATACACTGACTCGGTGACTGAGTTCATAAGGAAGTACATAGAGGATGTTGTTCCCACTGTGACGATTAGAACTTATCCAAACCATGGCTAGATGGCAGAATTTGCGCAAAACTGAAAGCGAGAACCACCGCATTTAACCATGGCAAGGTGACTTGGAACGTGGACAAGTATAAACAGTCCAGCTATGCCCTCTGTAAGGCAATCAAACAGGCAAAACGTCAGTACAGAGACAAAGTGGAGTCGCAATTCAATGGCTCAGACAAGACACTCCAGACAATCACGGATTATAAAGGGAAAACCAGCCACATCGCGGACACCGATGCCTTGCTCCCGGACAAGCTAAACACCTTCTTCGCCTGCTTCGAGGAAAACACCACCGCTCACGAGGACTGTGAGCTCTCGTTCTCCATGTCCGACGTGAGTAAGACATTAAGCATCTTAACCCTCGCAAGGCTACCGGTCCAGACGGCATCCCAAGCCGCGTCCTCAGTGCATGTGCAGACCAGCTGGCTGGAGTGTTTACGGACATATTCAATCTCTCCCTATTCCAGTCTGTTGTCCCCACTTACCCAAGAAAGTGAAGGTAACCGAACTAAATGACTATCGCCCCGTGGCACTCACTTCTGTCATCATAAAGTGCTTTGAGAGGCTAGTTAAGGATAATTTCACCTCCACCTTACCCAACACTCTAGACCCACTACAATTTGCATACCGCCCCAACAGAGCCAAGGATTACACAATTGCCATCGCACTGCACACTGCCCTATCCCATCTGGACAACAGGAATACCTATGTAAGAATGCTGTTCATCAACTACAGCTCAGCTTTCAACACCATAGTGCCCTCCAAGCTAATCAATAACTCGTGCCCTGGGTCTGAATCCCACAATGTGCAACTGGGTCCTGGACTTCCTGATGGGCCAACCCCAGGTGGTGAAGGTATGCAACACCTCTGCTACGCTGATCCTCAACACGGGGGCCCCACAAGGGTGGGTGCTCAGCCCCCTCCTGTACTCCTTGTTCGCCCATGACTGCGAGCCCTCCAACTCAATGATCAAGTTTGCAGTGGTAGGCCTGATTACCATTAACGATGAGACAGCCTACAGGGAGGAGGTGAGGGCCCTGCGGAGTGGTGCCAGGAAAATAACCTCTCCCTCAACGTCAACAAAACAAAAGCGCTGATAGTGGACTTCAGGAGACAGCAGAGAGAGCACGCCCGCATCCACATTGACTGGGTGTGAGTGGAGAGGGTGAAAAGCTTCAAGTTCCTTGGTGTGCACATCACTGACAACGTGAATTGGTCCATCCACATAGACAGTGTGGTGAAGAAGGTACAACAGCGCCTCTTCAACCTCAGGAGGCTGACGAAATTTGGCTTGGCCCCTAAGACCCTCACAAACTTCTACAGATGCACCATTGAGAGCATTCTGTCAGACTTTATCACCGCCTGGTACGGTGATTGCACGGTCCGCAACTGCAGGGTTCTCCAGAGGGTGGTGTGGTCAGCCTAACGTATCACCGGGAGCACACTGCCTGCCCTCCAGGACATCTACAGCACCCGGTGTCACAGGAAGGCCAAGAAGATCATCAAGGACCTCAGCCACCCTGAACATACAGTTGAAGCCGGAAGTTTACATACACTTAGGTTGGAGTCATTAAAAATCGTTTTTCAACCACTCCACAAATTTCTTGTTAACAAACTATAGTTTTGGCAAGTCGGTTAGGACATCTACTTTGTGCATGACACAAGTAATTTTTCCAACAATTGTTTACAGACAGATTATTTCACTTATAATTCACTGTGTCACAATTCCAGTGGGTCAGAAGTTTACATACACTAAGTTGACTGTGCCTTTAAACAGCTTGGAAAATTCCAGAAAATGATGTCATGGCTTTAGAAGCTTCTGATAGGCTAATTAACATAATTTGAGTGAATTGGAGGTGTACCTGTGGATGTATTTCAAGGCCTACCTTCAACCTCAATGCCTCTTTGCTTGACATCATGGGAAAATCAAAAGAAATCAGCCAAGACCTCAGAAAAAGAATTGTAAACCTCCACAAGTCTGGGTCATCTTTGGGAGCAATTTCCAAATGCCTGAAGTTACCACGTTCATCTGTACAAACAATAGTACGCAAGTATAAACACCATGGGACCACGCAGCCGTCATACCGCTCAGGAAGGAGACGCGTTCTGTCTCCTAGAGATTAATGTACCTTGGTGCTAAAAGTGCAAATCAATCTTAGAACAACAGCATGGCCATAATGACCATCGTTACGTTTGGAGGAAAAAGGGGATAGCTTGCAAGCCGAAGAACAACATCCCAACCGTGAAGCACGGGGTGGCAGCCTCATGCTGTGGGGGTGCTTTGCTGCAGGAGGGACTGGGGCACTTCACAAAATAGATGGCATCATGAGGAAGCAAAACACATCTCAGGACATCAGTCAGGAAGTTAAAGCTTGGTCGCAAATGGGTCTTCTAAATGGACAATGACCCCAAGCATACTTCCAAAGTTGTGGCAAAATGGCTTAAGGACAACAAAGTCAAGTTATTGGAGTGGCCATCACAAAGCCCTGATCTCAATCCTATAGAAAATTTGTGGGCAGAACTGAAAAAGCGTGTGCGAGCAAGGAGGCCTACAAACCTGACTCAGTTACCCGAAATGTTTGACCCAAGTTAAAGAATTTAAAGGCAATGCTACCAAATACTAATTGAGTGTATGTAAACTTCTGACCCACTGGGAATGTGATTAAAGAAATAATAGCTGAAAGAAATAATTCTCTCTACTATTATTCTGACATTTCACATTCTTAAAATAAAGTGGTGATCCTAACTGACCTAAGACAGGGCATTTTTACTAGGATTAAATGTCAGGAATTGTGAAAAACAGAGTTTAAATGTATTTGGCTAAGGTGTATGTAAACTTCCGATTTCAACTGTAAGTCACTGTTACTAGTCGGCTACCAACCGGTACTCAACCCTGCACCTTAGAGACGGCTGCCGTATGTACATAGTCATTGAACACTGTTCACTTGAATCATGTTTACCTACGGTTTTACCCACTTCATATGTACAGTGAGGGAAAAAAGTATTTGATCCCCTGCTGATTTTGTACGTTTGCCCACTGACAAAGACATGATCAGTCTATAATTTTCATGGTAGGTTTATTTGAACAGTGAGAGACAGAATAACAACAAAAAAATCCAGAAGAACGCATGTAAAAAATGTTATAAATTGATTTGCATTTTAATGAGGGAAATAAGTATTTGACCCCCTCTCAATCAGAAAGATTTCTGGCTCCCAGGTGTCTTTTATACAGGTAACGAGCTGAGATTAGGAGCACACTCTTAAAGGGAGTGCTCCTAATCTCAGTTTGTTACCTGTATAAAAGACACCTGTCCACAGAAGCAATCAATCAATCAGATTCAAAACTCTCCACCATGGCCAAGACCAAATAGCTCTCCAAGGATGTCAGGGACAGGATTGTAGACCTACACAAGGCTGGAATGGGCTACAAGACCATCGCCAAGCAGCTTGGTGAGAAGGTGACAACAGTTGGTGCGATTATTTGCAAATGGAAGAAACACAAAATAACTGTCAATCTCCCTCGGCCTGGGGCTCCATGCAAGATCTCACCTTGTGGAGATGTAATGATCATGAGAACGGTGAGGAATCAGCCCAGAACTACACGGGAGGATCTTGTCAATGATCTCAAGGCAGCTGGGACCATAGTCACCAAGAAAACAATTGGTAACACACTACGCCGTGAAGGACTGAAATCCTGCAGCGCCCGCAAGGTCCCCCTGCTTAAGAAAGCACATATACAGGGCTGTCTGAAGTTTGCCAATGAACATCTGAATGATTCAGAGGAGAACTGGGTGAAAGTGTTGTGGTCAGATGAGACCAAAATGGAGCTCTTTGCCATCAACTCAACTCGCCGTGTTTGGAGGAGGAGGAATGCTGCCTATGACCCCAAGAACACCATCCCCACCGTCAAACATGGAGGTGGAAACATTATGCTTTGGGGGTGTTTTTCTGCAAGGGGACAGGACAACTTCACCGCATCAAAGGGACGATGGACGGGGCCATGTACCGTCAAATCTTGGGTGAGAACCTCCTTCCCTCAGCCAGGGCATTGAAAATGGGTCGTGGATGGGTATTCCAGCATGACCATGACCCAAAACACACGGCCAAGGCAACAAAGGAGTGGCTCAAGAAGATGCACATTAAGGTCCTGGAGTGGCCTAGCCAGTCTCCAGACCTTAATCCCATAGAAAATCTGTGGAGGGAGCTGAAGTTTCGAGTTGCCAAACTTCAGCCTCGAAAGCTTAATGACTTGGAGAAGATCTGCAAAGAGGAGTGGGACAAAATCCCTCCTGAGATGTGTGCAAACCTGGTGGCCAACTACAAGAAACGTCTGACCTCTGTGATTGCCAACAAGGGTTTTGCCACCAAGTATTAAGTCATGTTTTGCAGAGGGGTCAAATACTTATTTCCCTCATTAAAATGCAAATCCATTTATAACATTTTTGACATGCATTTTTCTGGATGTTTTTGTTGTTATTCTGTCTCTCACTGTTCAAATTAACCTACCATTAAAATGATAGACTGATCATGTCTTTGTCAGTGGGAAAACGTACAAAATCAGCAGGGGATCAAATACTTTTTTACCTCACTGTATATACAGTATTCTAGGGAAGGCTCATCCTATATAACTACTGCTGTACACACGTTTTCTATTCATATACTGTCCAAATCAGGGCCGGTCCTTGCCTTTTTGCCACCCTAGGCGAGACCAAAAAATGGCCCCGCAAAACTAGAATAGTCCCAGTAAGCAAAAATACATATTTTCCAGGCATTGAAGTTAGGTTCAATTTAGGTTCTGAATGAAAGGTGAAAATAGGTATTTTCCAGATGTTTAAAATACTTATTTTCTAGGATGTTGAAAAGGCGTCAAAGACGTTGAAAAATATGTATTTTCCGGACGTTGAAATCAGGTTCATTTTCGGTCCTGGACCAAATTCGAACCAAACATAGACGTCTATGATTGGTTCAGATTTGGTCCGGACCAGAGCAAAAACCAATGTCAGTGGATGTGGAAAACAAGGCCAGTCCGGACTGCACCAAAAAAAGACGTCCAAAACGCATCGGCCCATTCTTACTTGGGTGTAGGCTACCATGTCGGCCAGCAATGGAATTTTATGAATGCCCATCCATGTGGTAGACCCACCATTTGTAAAACAGGCTTTTTCATTGGCTTTATTAGTCCTGATTCCTGTGACTAATCAATTTGGCTATTTAAGCTCTGAATATCAGCTACCCAACTGTTTAAGAGTTATCGTGAGCCTATCTGCAATGTATTTACACAGCAGGAAATGCTATGATCAGCTTGTCAAAAATGTACGGATACAAACTTGAAACCACTGATCATGACAATGGGGTGAAACTCCTGGACAACAGTTGTGATTGTCCGTTCCATGTTGTCAAATTTTTTTTCTCCTGTTTTTAGGATATGTTTATTATCGTGACAGCGCATTTTATGTTTGATTGGGCGCCATTTAGGTTAGGCTATTTGATCGGAGAAACCTGCATGATGTAAAAAGTGTCCGTCTCAATGCATTTTATATGCAGCCTGTATGCTACACAAAAGGCCACATACTCTTTCTACCATATCCTGTATCTGCTACATGATTTCTGTTTGATTATTTTTTTGATGGAACGTTGGTGGAGCACCGCAGCGATGCTTCTCTCCAACAGCACCGTGGAGAAGTGCGCTGGGAATGGACAAGCAAAATATTTTGCGCCCCTGCCTTTGACAAAGTGGGCACTGCTTATAACAGGGCGGCATCAGCGCTCACCTAAAAAGTCCATGTGCCACTGGTTGAGAGAAATTGTCATTGTTTTTGGGCAGAATTATGTGAGGTTTTATGTGTTGTTGTTGGAGGTGCATCTTAGTCAGTTTAGCTCAGAAAATGCCGCCCTCGTCAATCTGCTGCCATAGGACACCGTCTAATCCTGCCTATTGAGTGGGCCGGCCGTGTCCATAATGTCTATACACACTATCATATACATACACTATATATACAAAAGTATGTGGACACCCCTTCAAATGAGTGGATTCAGCTATTTCAGCTACAACCGTTGCTGACAGGTGTATAAAATCGAGCACACAGCCATGCAATCTCCATAGACAAACATTGGCAGTAAAATGTCCTTACTGAAGATCTCAATGACTTTCAACGTGGCACCGTCGTAGGGTGCCACCCTTCCAACAATTCAGTTTATCAAATTTCTGCCCTGCTAGAGCTGCCCTGGTCAACTGTAAGTGCTGTTATTGTGAAGTCGAAAAGTCTAGGAGCAACAACGGCTCAGCCGCGGAGTGGTAGGCCACACAAGCTCACAGAACGGGACCACCGAGTGGTGAAGAGTGTATCGCGTAAACATCGTCTGTCCTCGGTTGCAACAACGTCAGTACAATAACTGTTCATCGGGTGCTTCACGAAATGGGTTTCCATGGCCGAGCAGCCACACACAAGCTTAAGATCACCATGCGCAATGCCAAGCATGGGCTGGAGTGGCGCAGAGCTCACCGCCAATGGACTGGAGAAGTGGAAACGCATTCTCTGGAGTGATGAATCACGCTTCACCATCTGGCAGTCCGATGGACGAATCTGGGTTTGGCGGATGCCAGGAGAACGCTACCTGCCCCAATGCATGGTGCCAACTGTAAAGTTTGGTGGAGGAGGAATAATGGTCTGGGGCTGTTTTTCATTGTTTGGGCTAGGCCTTTTAGTTCCAGTGAAGGGAAATCTTAATGCTACAGCATACAATTACATTCTAGACGATTCTGTGCTTCCAATTTTGAGGCAACAGTTTGGGAAGGCCCTTTGCTGTTTCAGCATGACAATGCCCTCGTTCAGAAAGCGAGGTCCATACAGAAATGGTTTGTCAAGATCGGTGTGGAAGAACTTGACTGGCCTGCACAGAGCCCTGACCTCAACCCCATCGAACACCTTTGGGATGAATTGGAACGCTGACTGCGAGCCAGGCCTAATCGCCCAACATCAGTGCCCAACCTCACTAATGCTCTTGTTGCTGAATGGAAGCAAGTCCTCGCAAAATGTTCCAACATATAGTGGAAAGCCTTCCCAGAAGAGTGAAGGCTGTTATAGCAGCAAAGAGGGGACCAACTCCATATTAATGCCCATGATTTTGGAAGGAGATGTTCGACAAGCAGGTGTCCACATACTTTTGGTCATGCAGTGTATATATTTATATTCCGGACTCTGACATTGCTCGTCCTGATATTTCTTAACTCCTACAGTATCTTTTTATTTTTTGAATTTTTGTGTACTGTTTTGTATTGTTTGGTATTACTGTCCTGTTGGAGCTAGAAACACAAGCATTTCTCTGCACCTGCAATAACTTCTGGAAAGTTTGTGTACTCAACCAATACAATTTTATTTGACAAAATGAGAGCAAGTTGGTGCTTTTATCTCTTTGGTGTTTATGTCTGCAAAACAAGGGCCCTCAGGGAAGAGGTCCTCTGTAGCTCAATTGGTAGAGCATGGCACTTGTAACGCCAGGGTAGTGGGTTTGATCCCCAGGACCACCCATACGTAAAAATGTATGCACACATGACTGTAAGTCGCTTTGGATAAAAGCGTCTGCTAAATGGCATATTATATTATTATTATTATAAGATGGTGGACACGCCGCTGTGTGAGTTGGATAGCAAAGGTCAGCCTTGTCAAATGTTACTTTCTGCTCACGAGACTGCATTTAGCTGTAAGAGATTAGAGATTAGAGATACAGTACTTTGTGTTGCACCGTGAGTTTGTCATGAGTGTCATGAGATTTTCAAAGAAAAGCATCCATGATGCACTTCTCCCTGGGCAGTTTGTGTTGTTATCATTGTAGCGATGTACTAAGTCCAGCAACTACTTATCCACTCACACATATGGGGGGTGCGGACTAGAGCCCGACCGATATTAGATTTTTGGGTCCGATATGATATCGATTTTAGGGAAGCAAAAGTCACCGATTACCGATATATCCGCCAATATATTGTTTTTTAGAGGTGGAATGAAAAACATCCCTTTTTAAAATTTTTTTTTACAAAAATGGTGCTCCAAAGGAATAACAGATACTCTTAATGATGATTTATTAACTAAACAAATAATTATCATTAAGAACATTTTACTTGTGGTTTAAATGATAACCACCAAAAAACAACTACAGTGCCTTCACCCTTTGAATTGTTCCACATTTTGTAGCGTTGGAGCCTAAATTTAAAATTGATAAAATTGAGATTTTGTGTCACTGGCGTACACACAATATCCCATCATTGTCACGCCCTGGCTCTGGGGACTATGTTATGTTGAGCCAGGGTGTGTAAGTCTATGTTTAATTTTCTATGTTGGTCTGAGTGACTCCCAATCAGAGGCAACGAGTGTCAGCTGGGTGTCTCTGATTGGGAGCCATATTTAACTGTTTGTCTTGCACTTTGTGTTTTGTGGTTTCTTGTTCCTTTTGGTTTGTGTATCGAAGGACTTCACGTTTCGTTCTTTGTTTTGATCGTGTGATCTAGTCAATAAATATAAATATGTTCACCCGCAACGCTGCGCCTTGGTCCTCCTCCTTAAGCGATCGTGACAGAAGAAACCACCAGTACCAGACCAAGCAGCGTGTCCAGGAGCCATCGCTAATAGATCTCCATGGCAGCTTCGACTGGGTCAAGCCCATTGAGGAGCTGAGTGACGAGGGTTGGAGACAGAGGAGCGAGAGGTGGGCGAGAATGTTGGAGGCCTGGTCCACGGGGAGGAGAGACCCCCAGAAAATTTTTAGGGGGGGGCTCACGACTTCGGGGCAGCAGGAGGCCGCTATGGAGCGGTCCAGCGGGGTTGCAGAGGAGGCCGCCAGGTTACGGGGGCCACTGGTAGAAGAGGGGATGGAAGGTGTAGAGGCACGGCGAGAGGTACTGGCGTGTGTTGCCAGTCCGGTCCGGCCCGTTCCAGATCCCGGTGTAGAGCCAGTGGTGTGTGTCCCCAGTACGGTCCGGTCTATTCCTGCTCCCCGCACCAAACCTACGGTGTGCGTCGACAGCCCAGCCCGGCCCGTTCCTGCGCTCCGCACCGAGTCTGTGGTGCGCGTCGCCAGCCCAGTTCGGCCCATCCAAGCTTCCCGCACCAAGCCAGTGGTGTGCGTCGTCAGTCCGGCACGGCCCGTTCCTGCTCTCCGCACCAAGTCTGTGGTGCGCGTCGCCAGCCCGGTCCGGTCCGTCCAAGCTCCCCGCACCAAGCCAGTGGTGTGCGTCGTCAGTCCGGCACGGCCCGTTCCTGCTCTCCGCACCAAGTCTGTGGTGCGCGTCGCCAGCCCGGTCCGGCCCGTCCAAGCTCCCCGCACCAAGCCAGTGGTGTGCGTCGTCAGTCCGGCACGGCCCGTTCCTGCTCTCCGCACCAAGTCTGTGGTGCGCGTCGCCAGCCCAGTCCGGCCCATCCAAGCTTCCCGCACCAAGCCAGTGGTGTGCGTCGTCAGTCCGGCACGGCCCGTTCCTGCTCTCCGCACCAAGTCTGTGGTGCGCGTCGCCAGCCCGGTCCGGCCCGTCCAAGCTCCCCGCACCGGGTCAGTGGTGCGCGTCGTCAGCCCGGTCCGGCTCATTCCTGCTCCCCGCACCAAGTCAGGGGTGCGCTTCGTCAGCCCGGTCCGGCCCGTTCCTCCTCCACGCATCAAGCCAGGGGTGTGCGTCGTCAGTCCAGCACAACCCGTGCCTGGGTCATGTCCGGAGCCGGATCCGCCGCCGAGGCGGAGTGCCCACCCGGTCCCTCCCCTGTTGTGGTTATTTGGCGCGGCCGGAGTCCGCGCCTTTGGGGGGGGGGTACTGTCACGCCCTGGCTCTGGGGACTATGTTATGTTGAGCCAGGGTGTGTAAGTCTATGTTTAATTTTCTATGTTGGTCTGAGTGACTCCCAATCAGAGGCAACGAGTGTCAGCTGGGTGTCTCTGATTGGGAGCCATATTTAACTGTTTGTCTTGCACTTTGTGTTTTGTGGTTTCTTGTTCCTTTTGGTTTGTGTATCGAAGGACTTCACGTTTCGTTCTTTGTTTTGATCGTGTGATCTAGTCAATAAATATAAATATGTTCACCCGCAACGCTGCGCCTTGGTCCTCCTCCTTAAGCGATCGTGACAATCATGTCAAAGTGGAATTACGTTTTTAATTTTGACAAATTAACTCCTTTGTTATAGCAAGCCTAAATAAGCTCAGGAGTAAAAATGTGCTTAACAATTCACATAATAAGTTTAATGGACAATAATAGTGTTTAACATTAATTTTAATGACTTCCTCATCTCTGTACCCTACACGTACAAGTATCTGTAAGGTCCCGCAGTTGAGCAGTGAATTTCAAACACAGATTAAACCACAAAGACCAGGGAGGTTTTACAATGCCTCACAAAGAAGGACACCTATTGGTAGATTGGTAAAAATGAAAGAAAAGCAGACATTTAATATTCCTTTGAGCATGGTGAATTTATTAATTACACTTTGGATGATGTATCAATACACCCAGTCACCACAAAGAAACAGGCGGCCTTCCTAACTCAGTTGCCGGAGAGAAAGGAAATCACTCAGGGATTTTACCATGAGACCAATGGTGCCTTTATATCAGTTACAGAGTTTAATGGCTGTGATAGGAGAAAACTGAGGATGGATCAACAACATTGCAGTTACAATATTAACCTAAATAACAGAGTGAAAAGAAGGAAGCCAGTACAGAATACAAATATTCCAAAACATGCATCCTGTTTGCAATAAAGTAAAACTGCAACAAATGTGGCAAAGAAATTAACTTGAATACGAAACGTTATGTTTGGGGCAAATCCAACACAACACATCACTGAATACCACTCTTCATATTTTCAAGCATGGTGGTGGCTGCATACCCATGTTATGGGTATGCTTGCCATCGGCAAGGAAAAATGAGTTTTTTAGGATAAAAATAAACGGAATAGAGCTAAGCACAAGCAAAGTCCTAGAGGAATACCTGGTTCAGTCTGCTTTCCAACAGACACTGGGAGACAAATTCACCTTTCAGCAGGACAATAACCTAAATCACAAGGCCAAATATACACAAGACGACATTGCATGTTTGTAAGGGGCCTAGTTACAGTTTTGACTTAAATCAGCTTGAAAATCTATGGCAAGACTGGAAAATGGCTGTCTAGCAATGATCAACAACCAACTTGACAGAGCTTGGAGAATTTAAAAAAGAAGAATGTGCAAGTATTGTACAATCCAGGTGTGCAAAGCTCTGAGAGACTGTAATCACTGCCAAAGTGATTCTAACATGTATTGACTCAGGGGTGTGAATATTTATGTAAATTAGATATTTAATTATTTCATTTTAACCTCCTAGGGCTTAGTGGTCACATACGTGGACAGCACTTTTTAGCTCTTATGTCCACAATTGTGTAGAAGTTCTGTCATATTTCATGGCTTATTCTGATTTAGATATTTATAAAAGCCTTGTATATTTGTCATGACATGCAAATTTGAAAAAAAAAGTGTAAAACTAGCAACTTTGTAGGTCGCTAAACATGAAGTACACGTAAGTGTACTTATGGACTGAGGCTCCTCGAAACAGCTAATATGCTTGTAAACATGCACACACGTAAAATGGGAAAAAAGCTAGCTCTGATGCAGCTAAAAAGCTGTACATGGTCCCAATGAAATAAATAACAATTAAATCACTAAATACATACATACATACTTAAATTAGTTGTGTTGAAAATGTTAGCCTAATGCAATTCGGACCATGAATCCACATATGTGGACATCATTTTTCTCTAAAAGTACATCATATCAAAAGATGATACTTAGTTTTTATTCTAATTAGGTTCCAATAAGCCCAAATAGCAAAGAGAAATAAAAAATGCATGTAAAAAAACAGCTTGGGCCTTAAGAGGTTAAATAAATTAGCACAAATGTCTAAAAACCAGTTTTCACTTTGTCATTATGGGGTATTGTGTGTAGATGGGTGTGAAAAAATTCAGACTGTAACACAACAAAATGTGGAATAAGTCACGGGGTATGAATACTTTCTGAAGGAGGCTCACTCTTGGATTGCGTACTACCTGACAGGTCTCTCCTACCAGGTGGCATGGCGAGAATCTGTCTCCGCACCACGTGCTCTCACCACTGGTGTCCCCCAGGGCTCAGTTCTAGGCCCTCTCCTATTCTCGCTATACACCAAGTCACTTGGCTCTGTCATATCCTCACATGGCCTCTCCTATCATTGCTACGCAGACGACACACAATTAATCTTCTCCTTTCCCCCTTCTGATAACCAGGTGGCGAATCGCATCTCTGCATGTCTGGCAGACATATCAGTGTAGATGACGGATCACCACCTCAAGCTGAACCTCGGCAAGACGGAGCTGCTCTTCCTCCCGGGGAAGGACTGCCCGTTCCATGATCTCGCCATCACGGTTGACAACTCCGTTGTGTCCTCCTCCCAGAGTGCAAAGAGCCTTGACGTGACCCTGGACAATACCCTGTCGTTCTCCGCTAACATCAAGGCGGTGACCCGATCCTGTAGGTTCATGCTCTACAACATTCGCAGAGTACGACCCTGCCTTACACAGGAAGCGGCACAGGTCCTAGACGCCAGGACAGCGGAGTCACTCACCACCTTCCGGAGACACTTGAAACCCCACCTCTTTAAGGAATACCTGGGATAGGATAAAGTAATCCTTCTACCCCCCCTTACCCCACCCCAAAGAAAAAAAAAAAGAAGAAAATTGTAAAGTGGTTGTCCCACTGGCTATCATAAGGTGAATGCACCAATTTGTAAGTCGCTCTGGATAAGAGTGTCTGCTAAATGATGAAAATGTAAATGTAAATGTAATGAAGGCACTGTATATCCTCTAACACATTCATAGATGCTAACTACCTTTAGTGCCTCGACGCTTGCTCTAAACGTTAATACGCATCGCTTGCGGTACGTTTTTATAAACATAAGGAACGTATCTTTCATTAAACTACTACACACCTTTTATAGGGTTAGAGTTCCCACACGGCCATATTTCCATGTTACAATGCTTGTTTTACGGAAAACAGACGGAAGACAGAGTCGACTACCTGGACTAATTAGCTATCTGTGTCTCCGAACACCTGTTTGTAAATGGAAGACTGACTCCACAAACGTGTTGTCACTGAAAAATAATGTTGGCTGCAACTGTGTTAAAACCGGTTAAAACAGTACAAGGTAATGTGTATATTTAGCATTTGTGAAATTATTTTGATGTGATATGAAAGTATAGGGCTTTATGTTTCTAGAACCGTACCGCAATTTACAATCCATTCACGTTTAGATGGAGTTGTTGGCTGTTTTGGCTGCCAGAGCCAATTTGCCTCTAAACAGAACATGAAGGGTCCTTGGACTATAAGGAGTAATGTTAGGCTACTTTAGACCATTATTGGGCTACTATATCCTCTACAAATATGAAAGTAAATACAAAACACTTCTTCAGTTTACCTTCTTAGGTACAACTTAAAGATTTGTATATCTATGGCAGTGGAGTGCAGAAGGTTATGCAAACAAACACGTTATGGTAACCTGCAATGAGCTTGTTATGACAAGCACACGCTAGCTGTTCATTATGACAATGTTTTCTTACTGAAACCATAATGTAAATTACACTGTTTTTCAATACAAAATGTATTGGCTATATATTTCAACTGCAAATGGCATGCACTGA
The DNA here is from genome assembly GCF_964263955.1 of Coregonus lavaretus. Lineage (NCBI taxonomy): Eukaryota > Metazoa > Chordata > Actinopteri > Salmoniformes > Salmonidae > Coregonus > Coregonus lavaretus. The sequence goes on from NC_139991.1 coordinate 51,157,504, forward strand.
TTACTGAAAACATTCATGCAGGAAAATGCTTGCCGCACTGGTTTTAGTAACACCCGTTCTAATTTAGCTAGGCTAACTACCTTGCTGGCTAGATCGAGCCTAACTACATTGCTGGCTAGCTAGCCAACTAACGTTAACTAATTGAGAATGTGATGAGGACAGGGCTGCTTGCATGGTGAAGTGTACTTTTGATTATTTACTTATTCAAATATGCTGTCGCTGGCTGTGGCAAGCTACTCAACATCAAACCACCATGCGTACTCGCTCTCATGTTGTGACTTAGGGCTGAATGATGTTCAATGATCAGCTCGTAGAGCGCCCTCTTCAGGTAACCATTCAAATGAGCAGACGTATTTGTTCATTTTAGGTATATAACATTGGCGCTTTCTCTGTTAAATAAAGAACAATAGAAAAATTTCTGTGAAAGGCTAATATCGGCAGACAATATCTGTTAACCGATTTATCGGTCAGGCTCTAGTGCGGACGGCCCAATACATCACTGGGGGCGTGCTCCCTGCCTTCCAGGACATCTACAACAGGCGGTGTCTGAGGAAGGCCCGAAAGAACCAAGGGCTCCAGTCACCCGAGCCACGGACTGTTCACTCCGTTACCACCTGGCAAGCGTTATAAGAGTTTTTGGTCTTGGAACAACAGGCTGAGACAGCTTCTACCAGCAGGCCATCAGACTGATGAAAAGCTAAACCTAGTTGTCTCCCTGCACAGACCTGCAACTTAGAGACTATATCTATTTAGAGACTACTTATTCTATTACTTCTACTACTTGTTATTTTTGACTCAACTCTTTTCATTGTTATTATTGATTATTGATGAATGTACTGAATTGTTGAGGGAGCTAGCACATAAGCATTTTGCTGCACCTTTTATACCTGCTGTAAACATTTGATTTGATTTTGATTTTGATTTGTTGAGCACATAGATACAAGCAGATGCACACACACACACCACTCTTCAAACACTCTGCTGCGGCCTTGGAGAGTACACGTTTGCAGAGAGACGAGCGGAAGCCTTCCACCGTTCCATTTCCTATTTGCAGAGTCAATATTAGCACTTCCTCCAGTGTCTCCCCTCTCTCTCTCATCCCCCTGATACACACACAAGTCTGTCTGTGCATCTCATAACCCAGTTGAGAGATAGTGACGGTGCTTCACTGCTCTGTTTCTACAGTAGCTCCACAGGGAAGCTCTTCCACTGGAACAGGTTGACAGGGACATTTAAAGCCCATTACGTGTTCTTGTCACAAAGATCAGGAAAACAGTACCAGGTATTACACCCCCAACCACACCTGTCCTCCCCTTCTCACCTCCCCCTCTCCCTTTGAGGCATCCATCATTCCATTTATCCTTTCATCCTCTTCCTACACTGAGCTTGTGTCTTGCAGTGTAATTTCGTCAGAGCACCATTCTTTGATGAAACCAGTACAAGCTTATCCTACCACTATGAAAGAGATTTCCTGAGCCTGTTTCATGGTTGGGGGAGAGAGAGAGGGGAGAGAGAGACCCACTGCCATTTTTAGACACATCATCGTTCTAAAACTCCTGGTGTACCATGAAATTCTCTTATTACATTCCAGAGGTATGAGGTATTCCAGAGGTATGGGTTTTAGAAATTTAAGAGAGAAGTGTGACCTTGATATACCCACTTGAAGACCATTTACATATAGTGTAACACTTAAGATAGTGTAATTCTTTACATACATACTTTTTACATATGTTTATATACTTTTTATCCTTTTTTTTAATTTATTTTTTCACACACGAAACAGACACTCACATGTTCTTTGACCATTCCACAGTTTAAAAAGGTGTACAGTGAGCTCCAAAAGTCTTGGGACAGTGACACAGTTTTTGTTGTTTTGGCTCTGTACTCCAGCACTTTGGATTTGAAATGATGCAATGAGGTTAAAGTGCAGACTGACAGCTTTAATTTGAGGTATTCTCAGCCATATCGGGTGAACCTTTTAGAAAATACAGCTTTTTTGTCCGTAGTCCCCCCATTTTAGGGAACCAAAATAATTGGACAAATTCACTTATCTGTGTTATAGTCAAAAGTTTAGTATTTGGTCCCATCGCATGCAATGATTACATCAAGCTCTACAAACTTGTTGGATGCATTTGCTGTTTGTTTTGGTTGTGTTTTAGATACTTTTTTCCCAATATAAATTAATGGTAAATAATGTATTGTTTCATTTTGGAGTCACTTTTATTGTAAATACAAAAATGTTTTTAAACACTTCTACATAAATGTGGATGCTACCATGATTACAGATAGTCCCGAATGAATCGTGAATAATGATTAGTGAGATAGCATTTTCTGGGGGGGGGGGGGGGGGGGTGATATTTATGCCTCTAACTTTCTCACTCATCATTATTCATGTTTCATTCAGAATTCTCATTAATCATGGTAGCATCCACATTCATGTAGAAGTGTTTATTATATTCTTATTTACAATAATAGTGACTACAAAATGACACAATACATTATTTGCCATTCATTTTATTGAGCACAAAACAATCTGAAACACAACCAAAACAAACAGCAAACGCATCCAACAAGTTTGTAGAGTGACAAGCTTTATGTAATCATTGCATGCTAGCAATATGGGACCAAATACTAAACCTTTGACTGGTGAATTTGTCCCAATACTTTTGGTCCCCTAAAATGGGGACTATGTACAAAAGGTACTGTAACTTCTAAACGGTTTGCCCAATATGGGCAGTCTACACTTTAACCTCACAGTCACTGTATCAAAGTGCTGGAGTACAGAGCCAAAACAAAAAACAAAAATATCACTGTCCCAATCCTTTTGGAGCTACTTTTGTGGAAATGGATTGATTCGCCCATTCATGCTTTTGCATCATGTGACCAGCCCCTAGTCCTTAATAATGCTAAATGCACAGTGCAGAACTGTGAAAAGGGAAAGCATATGACCCTGAAAGAGCCAGAGGCGCACACACACACACACACACACGTCCGTCAGCTGTAAAGTTCCCTTTCAGTCAGTCAACTTCGGTACAACATACTATGGGGAGTCGCACTCTTGTAACTTCAGATTGAAGGATCTACAATCATGCCTGTCAAGGTCAATGAAATCCGCGCCTCGCTAGAAGCCCCACCTTCCACAGGTGATAAGCGTGAGTCTCAAATTAATTCCTTCAATTATTCCACTCTTCACCTCGATGTGAACAGGATCGAGTCACGCTACTAAAACAAACCATTGGAAAACAAGACTGTCTTACATTGCGCCAACTAAACTGTCCCATAGTGGTAGAGCGTGCTCACCCCCTGGACGTTGTGAGCTGAAGGTTGTACTTGTTCTCATACATTTTCTAATCACAAACAATCAGTTATTCTTCAATTTGCTAGTGCAATGAGTAAGATGGCTAAGAAAACGACTGATACGACAATGGCTAAGCTGGGTTCGGGGTCGAGATCATAGCATTTCTCTGAAAGATACTCACGATCTATGTCTTTGTCTCGGTTTGGAGCATGCTCCGACGGCTCTTGCTCGAACCAGTCCGTGTGTGCATTGCCACGTACCGCGTACAAACTCCCTGGAAAGACATGTAGCATTCTTGAGAAAGTTTGGAATTACCAATGGCGACTTTCCTTTCCCGGATGCCGGTACCTCGGCTGGGACCGAGTTGCAGGAAGCGGAAATAGATTGGGTGTTCGGAGCAAATGTCTTGTCTGCCTGGGCATGGGGTATGTAGGTGGCTGAGTGCGCCCAATCTGGCTCCTGTGCGCTCTGTCGCCGGTTACGGAGGCTACGTGAAGAGAGAGGGCAGCCAAATTTGGTCGGTAACCCCCGCCGCCTGTGTCTGCCTCGGAGCACTGCTTGCCTCTCTTCCCAGACTTGTTGATGAAGGGTCCAGTGGACTTTTGAGACTGGGCTAGCTAAACGAGCGCTTCATAGCATGCTAGCCAGGTTGCCATCTCGCAGAGGCGAGCTATGACTAGCTATTACTGACTTCCCACGTGGAGTTGCTGGGGTAGCTCTCTTATTTAGTATATGTAGCGTTAAGTCGCTTGGTTATTCTAAACGGACCATGCTGTGGTCAAAGAGGCTAGCTAGCCTAGCTTATGCTAAAAAGCCTCCTGGCTAACGTTGGCTAGCATGCTTAACTTCTGGCGAATGAAACTTACTAGCTTTGCCCCGGCATTATGGCAGCCCCATTCCTATTTTCAGCTCCTGGAGTTGGAGGGAGTGAAGGAAATGGGGTTTGCATTCACCTCCGATGAAGAAGCAGCCCCCCTAGCACTTGGCTTGGGTAACCCCTGGAGTGATGGGCCTTGGCACGGGTCTGAGTGACTAGTGCGCCCCTCTGCAAAAACATTACTGTGACAACAGTGACCCCACGTTTGGCAAACATAGTACTATGTCAGCCATTGCCAGGCTTCATGCAGGCTATTAAGTCTCACTGAAGCACAACATGTGTTGGAAACTTGTCCATGTTTAATGCTGCCCCCTCTGTTACCCCATGTTCCACAAGTGTTCACAGGGTTCAAGGGGTGAGAGTGACAAGTTGGGTCACTGTCCACAAGGAGACGCTCCTCCCCCATAGATTGCTCATTACTGGGATTCATTGCTGATTCCTGCCTGTAGATCACTAGTCCCTATGAGTTGTCTAGTGATACATGTTATGGGCTTTATAGGTAATTAGTTGTTGGTAGCGGAGTTGAGGGAATGAGCAGGGTTGGACACGACCATGCTATTATCTCACACTCAAATGAGCTGTCTGTCTCCAGCTCAACACTTTTCATTCCTGGGAATTAGATTCAATTACAAATCAGCCCTGTCTGTTACAACAGAAGGGGTCAGTTTTTCAGAACTGTCTGTTCCATTCCCAGCTAGGTTACAAGGCACTTTGTTGCCAGTACCTATGACTGGTCAGTAGCGTAACCTCCATGATAATGTTTTTTCCCTGTGTCTATATTTAATGCATGCGGTCCAGCGCTGGGTGCCGGCCAGTTACCGGAACGCATCTTACCGACTAAATCGAGTGAGGCTCGTTGTGACAACAGTACCCCCAAGTGGCAGGGCCAATTGGGGTACGTCACTGATCGCCGGAACCCATGTACCCAGAGTGTGCCGGGCTTTAGGCAAACCATGGCACATAAACAACATTTTTGATAACCGAGTTCCACAGTGTTCACTGGTGTTAAAAGTGTTGTCTCCCGTATGTGAGTTTGATGAAAAGTGTTCCTTCTCCATGTTCAGACACATGGTTGTCAAGAGTGGTGGAAATGGAAGAAGAACCAATCTCTCCCAGTCCACTAGATGGCGACCCGCCCTTCAGGTGGCACTTCACAGAATTCTTGAATCATGTGAACAATGATGTCAGGGTACAGGCTACAATTTGTTGTGCATCTCCCATGCTAATGCAGTGTCAACACGTCGACTGTTCCTGAAGCCTCAGTTCCCGTTTTGAGGGAGGAAATATCCTCCCGTCTCCAGAAGCAGGCAATCCGAGTGGTTCCTATGTCGAAGTTCCGGGACTGCTGGTACAGACGGTATTCCTGGTTACAAAGAGGGACGGGACTTTGCGTCCCATTCTAGACCTAAGTGCCCTCAGCAAGCACATCAGAGTCTACAAACTCAGAATCCTTACAAGCCGCTGGCAATTACAGCGATTGGCTGGTGGCGGCGGAGTCGAGGGGGCAAGCAGTGTTACACACATCCATGCTACTGTCCCGTATTCAGTCTTTAAGCTTCATAAGAAACCAGAAAAAGAGCTGTCTGACTCCAATCTCAGTGCATTCCGTTTCTGGGTCTCGAGATTAAACCAGTGCGGCAAGCATTTCCCTGCATGAACGTTTTCAGTCATCAGTGCATGCCATCTGCAGTTAAAATATATAGCCAATATATTTTGTATTGAATAACAGTGTAATTTAGATTATGGTTTCTGTAAGAAAACATTGTCGTAATGAACAGCTAGCGTGTGCTTGTCATAACAAGCTCATTGCAGGGTGCAATAAAGTGTTTGTTTGCATGACCTTCTGCACTCCACTGCCAAAGATTTCCCCACAGAGGGTGTCCGGGTTCCGGCTCTGCTTAGCCAAATTTTATCTGGGTCACACAGTGCGTTTTCACCAGTGCCTATGCCTACTGGGGATGATGGCTTCTGTGATGGAAGTCGTTCCCGTGGGGCTATTGTTGATACGGCCCTTCCAGCACTGAGTGCTAGCCACTCACCTAGACGCATCCCGCAGCCTAAGCCAGTCGCTTTGGGTGTCCCGGTCAGGCCTACGGGCCATGGCCCAGTGGTGGGACCCTCTGCTATTGTCAGGGTGTTGAATCCTGCAAGGTGATCACGACAGACACATCCCCCCGAGGGTGGGGTAAGCTGTATGAAGGCAACTAGATTCGGAGGGTATGGACATTGGTGCGGAGCGCAATGCATGTCAATTAACTGGAGTATCTGGCACTCAGGCACTTTTGTCGGGCCGGCTTGTGCTGGTCAGAACCGACAATATGTCAATGGTGGAAGCCATCAACAGATGGGGAGAGACTCTGTCTCTCTCCCTCCTAACCTTGACTTGCTCCCTATTGCTGGGGAGCAGTGTGCACATGCTTTTGCTTTGGGTTGACACATGTCCCCTGTTGCTTCAACTCAGGTGCAGATCTTTTATCCAAGTGGGACCCTCTCTCTCAGGAGTGGAGACTCTCTCAGGTATGGGACATTTTCGGCATGGCGGACGTAGATCTTTACGCTTCACGAGAAAACAAAGAGTGTCGTCTATTTTTATCGATGAGGGATCCGAGTGCCCCGTTGGGAATGGACGCTCTGGCGCACCAGTGGCCTCAGACACTCCTTTCACACGGGCAGGTTTGGCAAGCGAGGCCAGATAATTGGTTCCTATGGGCCTGGACCCTAAGAGGTCCAATCTGATGGCTAGAGGTTTACCTCTGAATGTTATTGCTACCATTCACTCTGCAAGGGTGCCCTCCACAAGAGGGCTGTATGCGTATAAGTGACAAGCATTTGAGCTCTGGTGCCAAGATAAAGGACTTGTTCCTTTTCACTGCTCTGTGAAGGACATTCTTATGTTCCAACAGGAGCTTTTCAAGCTTTCTCCACTTGTAGATTGCCGCTGTCTCAGCGTGTCATGTGGGAATTGATGGAACCTCACCGGGGGCTAAACCCCTGGTGGTGCGGTTCCTGAAAGGTGTACATCGTCTCAGGCCGATTTCTAAACCTATTGCATCCACATGGGACTTGGCGCTGGTTTTGGTGGCACTGTGTGCGGTCCTCTTTGAGCCTCTGGAGTCGGTGGATCTGAAGATCCTCTCCTACAAAATCTTGCTGCCCATGACTTTGGCCTCGGCTAAACGTTTGGGGACCTCCATGCGTTATATGAACAGCCTTCCTGTACTCAGTTTGCCCCGGTTTGAAGCAGGTAAACAATTTTAAAAACATTACAATACATTTCACAACAGATTTCACAACACATTAAGTGTGTGCCATCAGGCCGCTACTCTTACCGCATTTCTACAACACAAAATCCATGTGTACATGTGTATAGTGCGTATGTTATCATATGTGTGTGTATGCATGTGTCTGTGCCTGTGTTTGTGTCTCTTCAAAGTCCCCGCTGTTCCATAACGTGTATTTGTATCTGTTTTTTAAATCTAATTTTACTGCTTGCATGAGTTACTTGCTGTGCAATAGAGTTCCATGGAGTCATGGCTTTTTGTAGTGCTGTGCACCTCCCATAGTCTGTTCTGGATTTGGGGACTGTGAAGAGACGTCTGGTGGCATGTCTGGTGGGGTATGCATGTCAACATGTCAGTACCTCTCACAAATACAAGTAGTGATTAAGTCAATCTCTCCTCTACTTTGAGCCAGGAGAGATTGACATACATATTGTTAATGCAAGCTCTCCGTGTACATTTAAGGGCCAGCCTCTTTGTGGCACCTTACCACACAACTGGGCAGTAGTCCAGGTGCGACAAAACTAGGGCCTGTAGGACCTGCCTTGTTGATAGAGTTGTTAAGAAGGCAGAGCAGTCCTTTATTATGGACAGACCTCTCCCCATCTTAGCCACTGTTGCATCAATGTGTTTTGACCATGACAGTTTACAATCCAGGGTTACTCCAAGCAGTTTAGTCTCCTCAACTTGCTCAATTTCCACATTATTCATTACAAGATTTAGTTGAGGTTTAGGGTTTAGTGAATGATTTGTCCCAAATACAATGCTTTTAGTTGCCATTCTGAAACTGAATTCAGCTCTTTGTTAAATGTTGCAGTGATTTCACTTGCTGTGGTAGCTGACATGTATAGTGTTGAGTCATCAGCATATATAGACACACAGGCTTTACTCATAGCCAGTGGCAGGTAATTAGTAAAGATGGAAAACAGTAAGGGGCCTAGACAGCTGCCCTGGGGAATGCATGACTCTACCTGGATTATGTTGGAGAGGCTTCCATTAAAGAACACCCTCTGTGTTCTGTTAGAGGGGTAACTCTTGATTCACAATATAGCAGGGGATGTAAAGCCATAATACATACGTTTTTCCAGCAGCCGATTATGATCGATAATGTTAAAAACTGCACTGAAGTCTAACAAAACTCCCACAATATTTTTATTATTAATTTCTCTCAGCCAATCCTCAGTCATTTTTTGTAAGTGATTTCACACTTGAATGCCCTTGAATGCCCTTCCCTATAAGTGTGCTGAAAATCTGTTGTTAATTTGTTTACTGTGAAATAGCATTGTATCTGGTCAAACACAATGTTTTCCAAAAGATTACTAAGGGTTGGTAACAGACTGATTGGTTGGCTGTTTGAGCCAGTAAAGGGTGCTTTGCTATTCTTGGGTAGCATAATGACTTTTTCTTCCCTCAAGGCCTGAGGGCAAACACTTTCCTGTAGGCTTAGATTGAAGAGATGGCAAATAGGAGCAAATAGGAGTGTCAATATCGTCCACTATCATCAATTTCCATCCAAGTTGTCAGACCCAGGTGGCTTGTAATTGTTGATAGACACCAATAATTTTTTCACCTCTTCCACACTCACTTTATGGAATTCAAAATTACAATGCTTATCTTTCATAATTTGGTCAGTTATTCATGGTTGTGTAGGTTCAGAATTTGTTGGCAATATCAGTAGGTTTTGTGATGAATGAGCCATCTGATTCAATGAATGATGGAGCCGAGTTTGCCTTTATGCCCAAAATTCCATTTAAGGTGCTCCAAAGCTTTTTACTATCAGCCCTCCTGTAGCTCAGGTGGTAGAGCATGGCACTTGCAATGCAAGGTTTGTGGGTTCGATTCCCACGGGGGGGGCAGTATGAAAAATGTATGCACTCACTAATTGGAAGTTGCTCTGGATAAGAGCTTCTGCTAAATGACTAAACTGTAAAATTGGGTCACTAAAAAATACAACTTTGACTCCCGAGTGGCGCAGTGGTCTAAGGCACTGCATCGCAGTGCTAGCTGTGCCACTAGAGATCCTGGTTCGAGTCCAGGCTCTGTCGCAGCTGGCCGCGACCGGGAGACCCATGGGCGGCGCACAATTGGTCCAGCGTCATTCAAGGTAGGGGAGGGTTTGGCCGGCAGGGATGTGGGTTCGTTTCCCACAGGGGGCCAGTATGAAAAAATTATAATAATAATAATCCAAACATGTATGCATTCACTAACTGTAAGTCGCTCTGGATAAGAGCGTCTGCTAAATGACTAAATAATGATTTATATAATGTATCTTTTTTTCATAGTACAGTTTCTTCTTATTTTTGTTCAGTTTAGTCACATGATTTCTCAATTTACAGTACATATTCCAATCCATTGTGCAGCCAGACTTATTTGCCATTTATTTTGCCTCATCCCTCTCAACCATACACTTTTTAAATTCCTCATCAATCCACTGGGATTTAACAGTTTTTACAGTAATTTTCTTAATGGATGCATGCTTTTTAGTAACTGGAAAATGCTATTTCATAAATGTGTCAAGTGCAGCGTCTGGTTGCTCCTCATTACACACCACAGACCAGCAAATATTATGTACAGCTTAAACATAGGAAGCACTACAAAACTTATTGTATGACCTCTACACTAAATTAGGACCAGTTTTTGGAACTTTGGTTTTCCTAGATATGGCTACTATATTATGATCACTACATCCTTTCGATTTGGATACTGCTTTAGAACAGATTTCTGCACATTAGTAAAGATGTGTTCAACACGTGGAGGATTTCATCCTGTACTTTTTATAAATACCCTGATAGGTTGACTGATAACATTAACCAGGTTGCTGGCTCTGGTTACAGTTTGAAGCTTTTTCTTGAGTGGGCAACCTGATGAAAGTCAGTCAATATTTAGGTCACCCAGAAAATGTACCTCTCTGTTGAAATCACATGCATTATCAAGCATTTCACACATATTATCCAGATACTGACTGTTAGCACTTGGTGGTTTATAGCAGCTTCCCACAAGAATGGGCTTTAGGTGAGGCAGGTGAACCTGTAGCCATATTTCTTCAACAGCATTTGACATGAGATCCTCTCTAAGTTTTACAGGAATATGACTCTGAACATACACAGCAACACCTCCAGCATTGGCATTCCTGTCTCTTCTGAAGATGTTGAAACCATGTATTGCTACCACTGTATCATCAAATGTATTATCTAAGTGAGTTTCAAAGATAGTCTGTATATGAATGTTATCTGTTACTAGCAAGTTATCGATTTCAAGAACCTTGTTTCTTAGGCTACATATGTTAATGTGGGCTAATTTGCTTGATTGTTTTTATTGCTTTACTGGGAGGCTTATCAGAGGTAGACATGACAGTGATATTTATGTTTGAGCTGATAGTGCAGGGTGGACTTCCTACTAGGGCAAACCGCCTCAGTGCTAACAGTATAACTCAGGTTCATAGGCGCATGTACTGCATACAATAGCTGTTGGATTGACAGAGGCATTCAGGGGAGTTACAGGGACATAAATTAGGTTACTTACATTATGACTGCCATAGCCCTGGGACAATGTACATTTGCAGCAGCACTATGACAACTCAGCGACACAATGGTAGCGATTATCTGAGCAGGGCTTGGGTCACTGATAAGTAATTGTCTCAATGCAGCCTTGGAATGAGTTGACAGGGTCCAGGAGCCAAGATGATTTGGATGGACTCTGTCATTCCTGTAGAGCATCTTCTGTTTCCAAAAGGTGTCAAAGTTATTTGTGAAAGTTATGCCAACAGAGCTACAGTAGTCTTTTAGCCAAATGTGTAATGCCAGTAGCCTGCTGAATCTTTCACAGCCGCAGCCCAGCGATGGTACCGGGCCTGAAATAATTGCCGCTTTTTGGAATCTTTCAGAGCTAGAATCAATTCTTTAAAATTAATCTTCAGCAGTTCCGAGCTAGCCCTCCTAATGTTGTTTGACCCTGGACTACGACAGCGTCAGCCTCCGGCAGCTGTCGTAGAACGGTAGGAAGCAGCCTTGTAATGTCCTGTACTTGTGCTCCAGGAGAGCACAGGGTTTTTGCCCTGTGAACTTGACACAACTCTGGGAAGCATTGGAGTCAACATGGGCCAACATCCCTGTGGAACACCTTGTAGAGTCCATGCCCCGACGAAGTTTCGACACCTTGTAGAGTCCATGCCCTGACGAATTGAGGCTTCTCTGAGGGCAAAAGGGGGGAGGGGGGGTTAGAAAGGTGTTGTTGATATTTTTTTACACTCAGTCATGTTAGTCAGCTAAATCCACCGTCCCTGGATGCTGTCTGCGTTTATTTTAGCCCAGACACTCCAGAAATAAAGAACTGTAATGTCAGGCTCTAAAATAGCAGTAATTGAAGCATGCGGTTGCTGTGGTGTGGTGGTGGTATGAGGTCAATTCAAATAAAGCAAAGGCAAATGAATTATACTGAGATCATGGAGTTGAGCAAAGACAAAGCTGCTTCAAATTCCTTACGGCCATGTCTCAGCAAAAATGTGGTTCTCATAGCCTACATATTCGCTCAGACCTTGTCTGGAAATAGGAGTAACTGTTGGTTCGAGTTTGGTGTAAATCAAGCAGGTTCAGTGTTCTTTGAAAAATGTAAAAAAAATACATTTAAAATAAAGTCAAAGAAGAAAACCAAAGAGTTGTACAGAACGATTGAATGACAAACATTGGTGACAATAAAATATAGACAAATAAGATAGGGATAAAAGAGAGAATAAAAATCAAGCGCGAGACAGACACGAGACAGACACTAGGTAAACGAGGTGGGAGAAAAAGACCACAAGAGAAAAAAAGGATACACTGAATTAGAAGAGTGAAAGTGAATTTTTTTGGCACTGCTTTTCCTCATTCATCACCTCCTTCAGTTATTCCCATCTCCTACCAGAGCCAGCCATTGATCCTAGGTCCCAGAGACACGAACAGAGACCGAGAGAGAGGGGCCTTTATCCGCGTGGGCCTGGAGAGCTTACTGTGCACACACAGACGGGCTAGCAGAGCACACACAGACGGGCACAGAGGCATGTGAAGCACACCTGCCATTTCCCCAGCACCTGGATGTGAAATAGCCCCAGGCCTGCTGCAGGCTGCAGCCACTCCGAGGAGGATGCAGGAAGACCTGGAGATGACCAAACATTAGAATACACACACCTGGGGAAGGCTGGAACTGAAGCATGCACAGAGCACATACACTTAGGACAAAGATAGATAGATGGGCGGACAGACGGACGGACAGGGATATCAAGAGAGTGGCATCTCTCTGTGTTGAGGCAAAAAATAAACACTTGATATTCAGCCCAAGCTCAATTGTAATAGAAAGAGTTGAACCATCACACAATGGACAAAAAAAAGACAAATCAGTCATTCACTCACTCCAGTCAGTCATTCAGTCAACTCCCTCCCTCTGTGTCTGGGTCATGGCCAAAAAGAGTTTGTGTGGGTTGTTTGTGGGGGATTTGGGTCTGTAACAGTCTTTCTGTCTCTATCTCATTCACAGGAACAGACTGAGTCACACAGGGACACAGTCCTAGGCTGCCAGCGATTAGCTGCCAGGTCGAACAGGAATCTGGACAGATACAGGAGTCTCCGTGGTCGCCTTTGGCAGCCGGAACACATGGGAAACCAGGCCGGGGTGGAGAGGGGGCGGGTTTGGCCCCAAACGAGCGGCGGCAGTGGGGGAGCAGGGATGGCATTGAACGGAAGCTGGAAGGCCTGCCAGGCGCCTCTGAGTGTGTGAGTGTTCCCCTTTGTGAGTTCCACATACAGTAGGAGGGAAATAGGACAAAAGGGCAAATGAAGGAATGTGACTGGTGTCTGATGAGCAGAGGAGATTGAGGCAGTGAAGCAGTGATTGTAGGTACACAGTGAAGCACAGAAAAGCAATACTGAATGAACAAACTGATACAATACACATAAAAAGCACCCAATGTGGAAGTGTTTGGAAGGTTGTATTGCGTTTCATATCAATGGTTGATTTATCAAAAATAAATTAGTAGGCTTTTGTGTATAAGTGAAGTGATGTTCATCTTGCAGTGCTCCATTCTATCCAGTAGGGGGGGTGATAAGCTACAGTGGCTTGAGTCTGCCTCCACGCTCTTCATTTACGGCATTCTATTCTGTGCACTTTACTCAGAGCACTATTCCTCCAAGCACATATGATACAGTCAGTGATATTGTATGCTTTTGAGCGGGTAATGTATTTGAAAATCCCATAATATGCATGATACCATTATTAGAATAGTTAATCATATGCAATCATTGAATCTATTCCTGAATGTTGTTTTCATAGAACATATTGAATAATCAAATAGGGCCTCTGTCTTTGAGAATGAGTCATATTAACCTCAAAGCATAATTCCAGCTCTTGTTCACTTGTGTAAGCTTGTTTGCTCATCATATTGGTACAGTATTCCAAGCATCGACATGCTTTGAAATGTCTTGGAAGGATACATAACAACCCTATGATTCATAAGTAATTTGGCATTACACTATGCACTACACACCGCAAGGCTGAATTGAATGCAAAGCAAGAATTTTATGCAGACCTTCAGTAAATTGATTATTGCGCAACAAATGGACCACTGGCTACAGTAGCTTATTGCATAAAAGCATCTCAGTTCACGGTATTCAGGTGCTTATGGTGCATAGTGAAAAACTGCCTGACTAAGACCTTTTTGGATACATCATCTTGATGATTTGGAGTGCTCAGTATGCACTAAGACTCAAAGTTATTTCATCAATGTGATTCAAAGTGGACTGCATTACTAGACAGTCTTTTCACTGTGCATTACGTAAACTTGGCGAGAAATGCTTAAAAAGAGAACATTTTGGAGAACATCTTATCCCAAAACTCGGCAAGCAATACTATCTGGCACAGTCCAAGTTGAACAACCCCCACGGTGGAGAAAAAGAGAGCTTAGGTAAGACTGATAAATTCTTGACAACAGTGTTAATTTGGAGAGAGGTGCATGTACACAGTCGCCCTCCTCAACTCTGAATGCAGCCAAAACTTCTTGAGAAAAAGAGTAAAACCCAGCAAAAAACAACAACAACCAAAACAACTCCCACCACATATTTAGGCCACATTTATACCCCTTAGAACCAGGGCAGTGGGAACACTAACTGGAGGGAAACGAGTTTGGTTACAACATTCCAGCCCCAAATCCATTCAGAATCTGAGTTTTTCCAAAATGCTCCATTCATGGAAGGCTAAAGTGGTGCGAGGAGGCAGGCAGGCAGCGCCTGGATATATGGGTTAGGGCCTTAAAGGGATAAAATGAAGAACTAATGAAAGATGTGGCTTAGTTATTTGAGAAACAAGAGTGTCTTTACACAGCGGTGTCTGGCTTGTGTAAGAGTGCCTAGAGAGAGACCTCTTCTGGGATCACTCAGATATTCACTAAGAACAATCTGTTCATTCTATATGAGGGCTCAAAGAAAAGACCCTGGCACTTTTAAACAGAGGCAGAGTCAAGGGGATACAAGACAATGGGAGTGATTGAAGAGAAAGAATGTTAAGGTAGGATTAAAGGGAATTAAACAGGGTAGATCTTCTGAGATCATCATTCTCTTTTGAGGAACCTTAAGCTGTTTATCAGTGTATTGTTCCATTGCTTGGAGTATTTGCAGTGGACCATACTGCATGCTTCTGTTCGGTTGATCTTTCACCTTCAGGGTCATTTCTGACATCCTTTCTATGTGGAGGCAGGATAATGTCTGGCCTAAATGAACCTGTGCATGTATGTAGTGTGTGTGTGTGTATGCACACATTTGTGTCTGTGTGCCTGGGCGTGTACGTGTCCATGTGTGTGTGTGTGGGTGGTTGGGTGGTTATGTGTGTGTGTGTTGAGCAAGGGTATTGTGGAGATAGTTGAAGGTCTTCCCTTAGTTGATCCTCCAAGGATGTGTCCTTGGTTTTACCTCTACCACATGCACTTACCTTGTACTGTAGATTTTGTAAGTAGGATTATATCATACTGTATGTAGCACATCATACTGTATGCACTGCGTAAAATATACAGTTATTAAATGGAAAGAATAGGTTGTTCATCTACAGTAGGATTTGGGAGGATCTGGGAAAAGATAGTATGGATTTACCTTACTCGACCTGCCTTATAAATTGTGCAGCTGTCAATCCTTCTTTCTTTAATCCCTTCATCACATTGATTTCACCATAAAGAGATAAAATGGTGTTCTCTATACTACATCATTTCATTCAATGCTACTAAAGAATGTTTTTCTCCCTTTCTAACCTTGTACATTTTGTATACTGTACCACTTATGATAGTTCAAACTATGACTTTATCTTCTCATTCAATATACAGTATATCCATCACAAACAAACAGATCTCAATCTGACCCCGTTTCCTGTTACACAAATTGATGATTATCATCAGTCTCACAGTACATGTCCTTGCGATGACTTGAGGTTTCAGACATGAATCACTTTAATTTAGTGATGGAAAAAGTACCCAATTGTCATACTTGAGTAAAAGTAAAGATAACTTAATAGAATAATACTGAAGTAAAAGTGAAAGACACCCAGTATCATACTATTTGAGTAAAAATCTAAAAGTATTTCATTTTAAATATACTTAATATCAAAAGTAAATGTAAAAGTATAAATAATTTCAAATTCCTTATATTAAGCAAACCAGACTGAACCATTTTCTTGTTTTTTAAATTTATGGATGGCCAGGGGCACCCCAACACTCAGACATAATTTACAAACGAAGCATGTGTGTGTAGTGAGTCCGCCAGATCAGAGGCAGTAGGGATGACCAGGGATGTTCTCTTAATAAGTGTGTGAATTGGACCATTTTCCTGTCCTGCTAAGCATTCAAAATGTAACAAGTACTTTTAGGTGTCAGGAAAAATGTATGGAGTAAAAAGTACATTATTTTCTTTAGGAATGTAGTGAAGTAAAAGTTGTCAAAAATATAAATCGTAAAGTAAAGTACAGATACCCCAAAACACTCTTAAGTAAAAATACTTTGAAGTACTACTTAAGTACTGTACACCACTGCTTGCATTATGACAATCCACATTCAGTGCGTCCATAGAGTTGTATGGCCATTATCACAGGTACTAGTGATCCTCCAAGTCTCTTTCCATTCAAATTGCTTCTTTAAGATATAGAGCTCAACCGTCACAGTGTCCTACTTAATAGATTCATTATTCATTGACCTCATACTTGAATCCCACTCACTGTACAAACAAGAGGGAAAATGCTAATGTGACTACCCTGGTGTGTTGTATTCGTTGTGGTTTTCTGGGTCAAGAGGAACCCCTGACGAAAGTTAGAGGATTTATAGATTGGAAAGGGGATGCTCATCATCAGGTAAAGCAAATTAGAGCGCTGATCCATCAGGAATACGGTCCGGTGAGGTTTAGCAGACAGGAAGCTGTAACCTGAACACTGACATCTTCCAAATGACTGAACTATTATTGGAAGCTCATTAGCCCCGACCGTGAGAGGAACAATGAGAGGAACAATCTCAGGAGTCCAAGGACAAAAACATTTTAAAGTGGTGATGCAACGTTTGGAGAACTCATCATCATGGCTATAAAAGGGGCACCCCCCTCCCCCAATGAGACATAGAGACAAAGGGAGAGCGAGACAGAGGGAGAGATGGAGAGAGAGAATCAGAGAGAGAGAGAGAGAGAGAGAGAATTAAGATACAGCGACTTTAAACATGTCTACAGATGTAGGATCTTAATTTCAGACAGTTTGCGACAGCAGGAAAATAATCCTGCAGCAAATTGATGTGTTAAATATTATGTGGATTATAATTAATGGAATTTTTTTATAGGGGATGATACATTTTCCGTTAGGCCAAATCAAGTCTGACATTTGATAGTGGAAATTACAAACTTTAGAAGCCTTTTTAAACCTTGAATACACTACATATTTGCATTTCCTGCTGTGCAGGAAAAGTCTCAGCAACAAAAGAATGATCAAATGAAGATCCTACATCTGTATGTCATTCTGAGAAGTTGTTCTCCTCCCAAACCAAAGTAGCTGGGTAATGTTCTCATAGGGACAAATAACATGCCAAAGAGTTCATTCTATTGCACATGAATTCCCACTTTGCTAAATTCCAAAATAGCCATGTTGACAATAGTGCCAACAAAGTTATTGTCTGTTTCATTTGCCGTACTGAATATCTAAATATACAGAGATAAAATGAAATATCTCTATTATGTAACTAAGTACAGTGCAGATGTTGAAAGTGGTTGGCACACATTCTGTGGCAAAAAGTGGGAGAGAGGGTGAAAGCAAGAGAGAGAGCAGGCAACACCATGAATCGATTTAGTTATGTTGCAAACAAAAGGAGAATAGAATGTCTTGGTGATTTGCTCTGTGTGTCAAGTATCTTTAGACATTGTTCTCACAATTTAGCAATGTGTAGACCTCCTAATAATTATGTTTCCAGCATCATTAGATACTTGGACTACCTATCAATCAATTTAAGACTTTATTTTATTTAGTCAATTATGCCCTTTGATCTTTATTTACTCATTGAAAACAAACAATGAGGCAATTGAGGCTGATTTGGCTAATTGAAAACAAGTGATTCGTCTTCAGGTTACTTGGGAAACAGTAGAGTCAATAGCAACAAGCTCTTGAGGAATTATTAAAATCTTCATCCAAAGAAAGTGAATTTCTGGCCATCTGAAGTTTTCCTCTGACTCCTGTGTTTGTTTGCTCACTAAGGGGATAAAGCTTTAAACCTCTGGCTACGAACACAATGCATTTTCCAGGGCCTTAAACTGGGCCCAATCAATCCTCCAATCCTCCTGACTGATTCAAGTGGCAGAGAGCAATGGCTAGCTAGTATGCTAACTATTCTAGCTAACTAACTGGCTGAATAAGTTGACGACGTACTCACTCAAACTGTCAAAACTAACCCAAAACATTACACAACGTTAGACACGGACACGAATGATCTGTTTGTCGTGTTAACACACTGGTGGTTTGTTGTAACCGAGTATTGGTGCTAAACCGTGTTATTGGAGGCTGGCATGCTAGTTGGCTATAGTGTCATAGGATTCGGTGCCCTGGACGGTTTTCACGGAAGAATACTGTACCAAATTAGCTAGCTGAATAAACTAAGTTAGAGTCTATTCCTAGAAAACATTGAACCGCTGTAGTTTACAACAATTATTATTTCTAAAGTGGAAGTTTGGAGAGTTATATTTGAGTGTTTCAGTGAAATGTAAGTGAGGGAGGCCCCGCTCTCTCGCTTTCCGAGATGTTTAGTTCATTTCATTCCGATGTCCTTTGCATTATTGTAGCCTTTTTCTGTAGCCTGTCAACTATATGTCTGTCTATCCCTGTTCTCTCCTCTCTGCACAGGCCATACAAACGCTTCACACCGCGTGGCTGCTGCCACTCTAATCTGGTGGTCCCTGCGCGCACGACCCACGTGGAGTTCCAGGTCTCCGGCAGCCTCTGGAACTGCCGTTCTGCGGCCAACAAGGCAGAGTTCATCTCAGCCTATGCTACCCTCCAGTCCCTCGACTTCTTGGCGCTGACGGAAACATGGATTACCACAGAAAACACTGCTACTCCTACTGCTCTTTCCTCGTCTGACCATGTGTTCTCACATACCCTGAGAGCATCTGGTCAGCGCGGCGGTGGCACAGGAATCCTCATCTCTCCCAAGTGGACATTCTCTCTTTTCCCCCTGACCCGTCTGTCTATCTCCTCATTTGAATTCCATGCTGTCACAGTCACTAGCCCATTCAAGCTTAACATCCTTGTCATTTATCGCCCTCCAGGTTCCCTTGGAGAGTTCATCAATGAGCTTGACAAGTTCCTTTCCTGAGGAAGGCTCACCCCTCACAGTTCTGGGTGACTTTAACCTCCCTACGTCTGCCTTTGACTCATTTCTCTCTGCCTCCTTCTTTCCACTCCATTCCTCTTTTGACCTCACCCTTTGACCTCCCTTTCTGCATCTTTTGACTCTCTATTATCCCCTATCCTCCCGGCCGGCTCGGTCCTCCCCTCCTGCTCCGTGGCTTGACGACTCATTGTGAGCTCACAGAAGAGGGCTCCGGGCAGCCGAGCGGAAATGGAGGAAAACTAGACTCCCTGCAGACCTGTCATCTTTTCACTCCCTCCTCTCTACATTCTCTTCCTCTGTTTCCGCTGCTAATACCACTTTCTACCACTCTAAATTTCAAGCCTCTGCCTCTAACCCTAGGAAGCTCTTTGCCATCTTCTCCTCCCTGCTGAATCCTCCTCCTCCTCCTCCTCCTCCTCCCCCTCCCTCCTCCCACTCTATGGATGACTTCGTCAACCATTTTGAAAAGAAGGTTGACGACATCCGATCCTCATTTATTAAGTCAAATGACACCGCTGGTCCTGCTCACACTGCCCTACCCTATGCTTTGACTTCTTTCTCCCCTCTCTCTCCAGATGAAATATTGCGACTTGTGACGGCCGGCCGCCCAACAACCTGCCCGCTTGACCCGATCCCCTCCTCTCTTCTCCAGACCATCTCCGGTGACCTTCTCCCTTACCTCACCTCGCTCATCAACTCATCGTTGACCGCTGGCCATGTCCCTTCCGTCTTCAAGAGAGCGAGAGTTGCACCTCTCCTCAAAAAACCTACACTTGATCCCTCCGATGTCAGCAACTACAGACCAGTATCCCTTCTTTCTTTTCTCTCCAAAACTCTTGAGCGTGCCGTCTCTAGCCAACTCTCCTGCTATCTCTCTCAGAATGACCTTCTTAATCCAAACCAGTCAAGTTTCAAGACTAGTCATTCAACTGAGACTGCTCTTCTCTGTGTCACTGAGGCTCTCCGCACTGCTAAAGCTAACTCTCTCTCCTCTGCTCTTATCCTTCTAGACCTATCCGCTGCCTTTGATACTGTGAACCATCAGATCCTCCTCTCCACCCTCTCCAAGTTGGGCATCTCCGGCGCTGCTCACTCTTGGATTGCGTCCTATCTGACAGGTCGCTCCTACCAGTTGGCATGGCGAGAATCTGTCTCCGCACCACGTGCTCTCACCACTGGTGTCCCCCAGGGCTCAGTTCTAGGCCCTCTCCTATTCTCTCTATACACCAAGTCACTTGGCTCTGTCATATCCTCACATGGTCTCTCCTATCATTGCTACGCAGATGACACACAATTCATTTTCTCCTTTCCCCCTTCTGATAACCAGGTGGCGAATCGCATCTCTGCATGTCTGGCAGACATATCAGTGTGGATGTCGGATCACCACCTCAAGCTGAACCTCGGCAAGACGGAGCTGCTCTTACTCCCGGGAAAGGACTGCCTGCTCCATGATCTCGCCATCACGGTTGACAACTCCATTGGGAAAAAAGTGGTTGTCCCACTGGCTATCATAAGTTGAATGCACCAATTTGTAAGTCGCTCTGGATAAGAGCGTCTGCTAAATGATGTAAATGTAAATGTAAATATGCTCTCCTGTTTAGAATGGACAAAGTGATGTCAATGCTCTTAGGACAATGAGAATTGGAATGGGAAATATAAGACAGAGACAGGTCCAGTCACACCCGTTTCTAATTGAATTAAATGGATCAGATTGATCTAAATCTAAATCAGCCATACTACTGTGTTCATATAGATACTATTTAAACATGTTCTATATTTCAACTATCCATACATTGTCTTTGTATATGAAGACTGAGACAGTCAAGAGCAGTTAAACTGTAAATTCACTCTCTGAAGATTGGTCTCGGCACTGATTACATCAGAGGGAGCGATGTGAATCCGATCGGTAATGGAAAGAGAGCAAAAATAGCCCCGATCCATTTGAAGAAAACCAAGAATGCCTACTAACAGCAGCAAAAATCAATATGGTTCTGCTGGACCAAGGAGCAGCCACAAGAATAATAAAGAGGCACTCCTCTTCTCCTTTCTCCCCCTCCCTCGCTCCACTGTTCCCTCACTCCACTGTTCCCTCACTCCACTGTTCCCTCACTCCCCTGTTCCCTTACTCCCCTGTTCCCTCACTTCCCTGTTCCCCACACTCATCACTCTGGCTCCCACACCTAATTACAAGGTTGTGTACCATTCATCTTCCCTTCTTTAATGTCCTTTTAATGTAGGTCTCCTCCGACCGACCAAAAGTCTGCACATTATCAAGACCCTTCAGAACATTCCTCTCTCTTGTCTCCAGTAGGACTCTCATGTTAACATCAAGCCTTCATATATATTTATATGGACACAACATCATTGATCTCATACATTGCCCCCCTCACCCCACCCCACCCCCCGCTCCCTTTCTCTCTTTCTCTCAGCATTTTCTCTCTGAGTACCAGCTAAAGTCAAATACAATATGAAGGCCAGAGGAAGGTACAAAGCTTAAAGGTCCAATGCAGTCATTTTGATCTCAATATCAAATGATTTCTGGGTAACAATGAAGTACCGTACTGTGATTGTTTTCAATTACATTTTTAAAATATCAACAAAAATAGCTTCTTAGTAATTTCTTAACAGCTGTGATTGCAAAATAGTTGGGAAGAGATTTTTGATGTACCGATTCCATGACACGTGGATTATGAACTGATACACAAAACGACGCCGGATTCAAAACGTATAATTTTTCTATTTAAATTATTATACAAAATTCTTGCAACCAATCGAATGTTATGTATATGGGGGATACAACCATATTAGCTCTGCAGATTTTGCTGCGAAGAGACAGAATCAGTATATCATTTGTTTTGGTACTGTTCATATGTAGCTTGTTTTTGGTCGCAGGTTCAAGAATGGCTGAAGAATTGCAACATTTACCTGGAGCTAACACTGCAAATAGCACTGCTGGGTGATTTGAAAAGTCATAGTCAATCCAATCATAATATAATGATACTTTAAGCAAAAATGTCTATCTTTAATTTACTATCCGTACAAACTATGAGAATACAAAGGTTCAGAACTTTTGAGAAACATCACAGCACAGTTGAAAAATATATGGTAAATTCGAAATCAAAACTGGGTGGTCTTCAGAGATAGATGAGAGGGGTTGAGGGTAGCTGAAGGATGGGATTAAAAACAAACAAAATAGAACTATTGTAAAATACACTGTGTCCGTAAAATGTATATAGTATGTATAAGATGGAAGTAGAAGCCTAAGTGTTGCTTTCTATTAGTTTACTCCAATTAGAGGAGGGGTGGTAGGGTTAGGCAAAAATAATAAAAGGAAAATATATATATAAAAAAATATATATATATAATAATAATAATATATATATACAGTGGGGAAAAAAAGTATTTAGTCAGCCACCAATTGTGCAAGTTCTCCCACTTAAAAAGATGAGAGAGGCCTGTAATTTTCATCATAGGTACACGTCAACTATGACAGACAAATTGAGAGAAAAAAATCCAGAAAATTACATTGTAGGATTTTTTATGAATTTATTTGCAAATTATGGTGGAAAATAAGTATTTGGTCACCTACAAACAAGCAAGATTTCTGGCTCTCACAGACCTGTAACTTCTTCTTTAAGAGGCTCCTCTGTCCTCCACTCGTTACCTGTATTAATGGCACCTGTTTGAACTTGTTATCAGTATAAAAGACACCTGTCCACAACCTCAAACAGTCACACTCCAAACTCCACTATGGCCAAGACCAAAGAGCTGTCAAAGGACACCAGAAACAACATTGTAGACCTGCACCAGGCTGGGAAGACTGAATCTGCAATAGGTAAGCAGCTTGGTTTGAAGAAATCAACTGTGGGAGCAATTATTAGGAAATGGAAGACATACAATACCACTGATAATCTCCCTCAATCTGGGGCTCCACGCAAGATCTCACCCCGTGGGGTCAAATTGATCACAAGAGCGGTGAGCAAAAATCCTAGAACCACACAGGGGGACCTAGTGAATGACCTGCAGAGAGCTGGGACCAAAGTAACAAAGCCTACCATCAGTAACACACTACGCCGCCAGGGACTCAAATCCTGCATTGCCAGACGTGTCCCCCTGCTTAAGCCAGTACATGTCCAGGCCCATCTGAAGTTTGCTAGAGTGCATTTGGATGATCCAGAAGAGGATTGGGAGAATATCATAAGGTCAGATGAAACCAAAACTCAACTCGTCGTGTTTGGAGGACAAAAAATGCTGAGTTGCATCCAAAGAACACCATACCTACTGTGAAGCATGGGGGTGGAAACATCATGCTTTGGGGCTGTTTTTCTGCAAAGGGACCAGGTCGACTGATCCGTGTAAAGGAAAGAATGAATGGGGCCATGTATCGTGAGATTTTGAGTGAAAACCTCCTTCCATCAGCAAGGGCATTGAAGATGAAACGTGGCTGGGTCTTTCAGCATGACAATGATCCCAAACACACCGCCCGGGCAACGAAGGAGTGGCTTCTTAAGAAGCATTTCATTATCCTGGAGTAGCCTAGCCAGTCTCCAGATCTCAACCCCATAGAAAATCTTTGGAGGGAGTTGAAAGTCTGTGTTGCCCAGCGACAGCCCCAAAACATCACTGCTCTAGAGGAGATCTGCCTGGAGGAATGGGCCAAAATACCAGCAACAGTGTGTGAAAACCTTGTGAAGACTTACAGAAAATGTTTGACCTGTGTCATTGCCAACAAAGGGTATATAACAAAGTATTGAGAAACTTTTGTTATTGACCAAATACTTATTTACCACCATAATTTGCAAATAAATTCATTAAAAATCTTACAATGTGATTTTCTGGATTTTTTTTTTCTCATTTTGTCTGTCATAGTTGACGTGTTCCTATGATGAAAATTACAGGCCTCTCTCATCTTTTTAAGTGGGAGAACTTGCACAATTGGTGGCTGACTAAATACTTTTTTCCCCCACTGTATATATATATATATATATATATATATATATATATATATATATATATAGTACCAGTCAAAGGTTTGGACACACCTACACGTTCAGGATTTTTGTTAATTTTTTACAATCTTCTACATTGTAGAATAACTGTGAAGACATCAAAACAATGAAATAACACATATGGAATCACGAGTAACCAAAAAAGTGTTATAAATAAGTGTTATAAATATAAATATATTTTACATTTGAGATTCTTCAAATAGCCACCCTTTGCCTTGATGACAGCGTTGCACACTCTTGGCATGCTCTCAACCAGCTTCATGAGGTAGTCACCTGGAATGCATTTCAATTAATAGGTGTACCTTCTCAAAAATTAATTTGTGGAATTTCTTTCCTTCTTAATGTATTTGAGCCAATCAGTTGTGTTGTGACAAGGTCGGGGTGGTATACAGAAGATAGCCCTATTTGGTAAAAGACCAAGTCCATATTATGGCAAGAACAGCTCATATAAGCAAAGAGAAACAACAGTCCATCATTACTTTAAGACATGAAGGTCAGTCAATACGGAACATTTCAAGAACTTTGAAAGTTTCTTCAAGTGCAGTCGCAAAAACCATCAAGCGCTATGGGGCGGCAGGTAGCTTAGTGGGTAAGAGCGTTGTGCCAGTAACCGAAAGGTCGCTGGTTCTAATCCCCGAGCCGACTAGGTGAAAAATCTGTCGATGTGCCCTTGAGCAAGGCACTTAACCCTAATTGCTCATGTAAGTCGCTCTGGATAAGAGCGTCTGCTAAATGACTAAAAATATAAAAAAATATATAAAAATATGAAGAAACTGGCTCTCATGAGGACCGTCACAGGAAGGGAAGTCCCAGAGTTACCTCTGCTGCAGAGGAGAAGTTAATTAGAGTTACAAGTAACAGACACATCTCAACATCAACTGTTCAGAGGAGCCTGTGTGAATCAGCCTTCATGGTCGAATTGCTGCAAAGAAACCACTACTAAAGGACACCAATAAGAAGAAGAGACTTGCTTGGGCCAAGAAACACGAGCAATGGACATTAGACCAGTGGAAATGTGTCCTTTGGTCTGGAGTCCAAATGTGAGATTTTTGGTTCCAACCGCCTTTGTGAGATGCGGTGTGGGTAAACGGATGATCTCCACATGTGTATTTCCCACCATAAAGCATGGAGGAGGAGGTGTTATGGTGTAGGGGTGCTTTGCTGGTGACACTGTCTATTTAGTATTCAAGGCACACCACAGCATTCTGCAGCGATACGCCATCCCATCTGCTTTGGGCTTAGTGGGACTATCTTTTGTTTTTCAACAGGACAAGGACCCAACACACCTCCAGGCTGTGTAAGGGCTATTTTACCAGGAAGGAGAGTGATGGAGGGCTGCATCAGATGACCTGGCCTTGTCACGTTGCTGTGTATAGGTGTGGTGTGGAATCAGGCGCAGGCAGCAGAGGGTAAGTCCAACAAGACTTTACTTAGCACAAAAATAATCCACAACAGCCCGGAGGCAAAAAGACGCACACAGGCGTAATGCAAGCGCACACAAAGGTGCGTAAATCTCTCCTAAACACAAGGAGGAAACTACGGAAAATAGCGTACCGTAACAGGTAGCGCAACCACGACACGAACAATCACACACAACACAAACCTAACAACAAGGAAACTAAATAGGGTGCTAAACGAGACCTAACACAAAACAGGTGTGACTAACAGACAAAACCAAACAAACACGAAACATCGAGCGGTGGCAGCTAGAACTCCGGAGACGACGACCGGCGAAACCTGCCCGAACAAGGAGGAGGAGCCGCCTCGGCCGAAACCGTGACAGGCCTCCACAATCCCCCGACCTCAACCAAATTGAAATGGTTTGGGAAAAAGAAAAACCCTTGAATGAATATATATTAAGGGAACACTTAAACAACACATCCTAGATCTGAATGAATGAAATAATCTTATTAAATACTTTTGTCTTTACATAGTTGAATGTGCTGACAACAAAATCACACAAAAATTATCAATGGAAATCAAATGTATCAACCCATGGAGGTCTGGATTTGGAGTCTCCCTCAAAATTAAAGTGGAAAACCACACTACAGGCTGATCCAACTTTGATGTAATGTCCTTAAAACAAGTCAAAATGAGGCTCAGTAGTGTGTGTGGCCTCCACGTGCCTGTATGACCTCCCTACAACTCCTGGGCATGCTCCTGATGAGGTGGCGGATGGTCTCCTGAGGGATCTCCTCCCAGACCTGGACTAAAGCATCCGCCAACTCCTGGACAGTCTGTGGTGCAACGTGGCATTGGTGGATGGAGCGAGACATGATGTCCCAGATGTGCTCAATTGGATTCAGGTCTGGGGAACGGGCGGGCCAGTCCATAGCATCAATGCCTTCCTCTTGCAGGAACTGCTGACACACTCCAGCCACATGAGGTCTAGCATTGTATTGCATTAGGAGGAACCCAGGGCCAACCGCACCAGCATATGGTCTCACAAGGGGTCTGAGGATCTCATCTCGGTACCTAATGGCAGTCAGGCTACCTCTGGCGAGCACATGGAGGGCTGTGCGGCCCCCCAAAGAAATGCCACCCCACACCATGACTGACCCACCGGCAAATGCCAAACGTCCTGCACGGTGTTGGGCTGTAAGCACAACCCCCACCTGTGGACATCGGGCCCTCATACCACCCTCATGGAGTCTGTTTCTGACCGTTTGAGCAGACACATGCACATTTGTGGCCTGCTGGAGGTCATTTTGCAGGGCTCTGGCAGTGCTCCTCCTGCTCCTCCTTGCACAAAGGCGGAGGTAGCAGTCCTGCTGCTGGGTTGTTGCCCTCCTACGGCCTCCTCCACGTCTCCTGATGTACTTGCCTGTCTCCTGGTAGCGCCTCCATGCTCTGGACACTATGCTGACAGACACAGCAAACCTTCTTGCCACAGCTCGCATTGATGTGCCATCCTGGATGAGCTGCACTACCTGAGCCACTTGTGTGGGTTGTAGACTCCGTCTCATGCTACCACTAGAGTGAAAGCACCGCCAGCATTCAAAAGTGACCAAAACATCAGCCAGGAAGCATAGGAACTGAGAAGTGGTCTGTGGTCACCACCTGCAGAACCACTTCTTTATTGGGGGTGTCTTGCTAATTGCCTATAATTTCCACCTGTTGTCTATTCCATTTGCACAACAGCATGTGAAATTGCATGTATTGTCAATCAGTGTTGCTTCCTAAGTGGACAGTTTGATTTCACAGAAGTGTGATTTACTTGGAGTTACATTGTGTTGTTTAAGTGTTCCCTTTATTTTTTTGAGCAGTGTATATACAGTGGGGAGAACAAGTATTTGATACACTGCTGATTTTGCAGGTTTTCCTACTTACAAAGCATGTAGAGGTCTGTAATTTTTATCATAGGTACACTTCAACTGTGAGAGACGGAATCTAAAAAAATCCAGAAAATCACATTGTATGATTTTTAAGTAATTAATTTGCATTTTATTGCATGACATAAGTATTTGATCACCTACCAACCAGTAAGAATTCCGGCTCTCACAGACCTGTTAGTTTTTCTTTAAGAAGCCCTCCTGTTCTCCACTCATTACCTGTATTAACTGCACCTGTTTGAACTCGTTACCTGTATAAAAGACACCTGTCCACACACTCAATCAAACAGACTCCAACCTCTCCACAATGGCCAAGACCAGAGAGCTGTGTAAGGACATCAGGGATAAAATTGTAGACCTGCACAAGGCTGGGATGGGCTACAGGGCAATAGGCAAGCAGCTTGGTGAGAAGGCAACAACTGTTGGCGCAATTATTAGAAAATGGAAGAAGTTCAAGATGACGGTCAATCACCCTCGGTCTGGGGCTCCATGCAAGATCTCACCTCGTGGGGCATCAATGATCATGAGGAAGGTGAGGGATCAGCCCAGAACTACACGGCAGGACCTGGTCAATGACCTGAAGAGAGCTGGGACCACAGTCTCAAAGAAAACCATTAGTAACACACTACGCCGTCATGGATTAAAATCCTGCAGCGCACGCAAGGTCCCCCTGCTCAAGCCAGCGCATGTCCAGGCCCGTCTGAAGTTTGCCAATGACCATCTGGATGATCCAGGGGAGGAATGGGAGAAGGTCATGTTGTCTGATGAGACAAAAATAGAGCTTTTTGGTCTAAACTCCACTCGCCGTGTTTGGAGGAAGAAGAAGGATGAGTACAACCCCAAGAACACCATCCCAACCGTGAAGCATGGAGGTGGAAACATCATTCTTTGGGGATGCTTTTCTGCAAAGGGGACAGGACGACTGCACCGTATTGAGGGGAGGATGGATGGGGCCATGTATCGCGAGATCTTGGCCAACAACCTCCTTCCCTCAGTAAGAGCATTGAAGATGGGTCGTGGCTGGGTCTTCCAGCATGACAAGACCCGAAACACACAGCCAGGGCAACCAAGGAGTGGCTCCGTAAGAAGCATCTCAAGGTCCTGGAGTGGCCTAGCCAGTCTCCAGACCTGAACCCAATAGAAAAATCTTTGGAGGGAGCTGAAAGTCCGTATTGCCCAGCGACAGCCCCGAAACCTGAAGGATCTGGAGAAGGTCTGAATGGAGGAGTGGGCCAAAATCCCTGCTGCAGTGTGTGCAAACCTGGTCAAGACCTACAGGAAACGTATGATCTCTGTAATTGCAAACAAAGGTTTCTGTACCAAATATTAAGTTCTGCTTTTCTGATGTATCAAATACTTATGTCATGCAATAAAAATCATACAATGTGATTTTCTGTATTCGGTCTCTCACAGTTGAAGTGTACCTATGATAAAAATTACAGACCTCTACATGCTTTGTAAGTAGGAAAACCTGCAAAATCGGCAGTGTATCGAAAACTTGTAAAAAAGTATTTAGTCAGCCACCAATTGTGCAAGTTCTCCCATTTAAAAAGATGAGAGAGGCCTGTAATATCATCATAGGTACACGTCAACTATGACAGACAAATTGAGAAAAAAAATCCAGAAAATCACATTGTAGGATTTTTAGTGAATTTATTTGCAAATTAAGGTGGAAAATAAGTATTTGGTCACCTACAAACAAGCAAGATTTCTGGCTCTCACAGACCTGTAACTTCTTCTTTAAGAGGCTCCTCTGTCCTCCACTCGTTAACTGTATTAATGGCACCTGTTTAAACTTGTTATCAGTATAAAAGACACCTGTCCACAACCTCAAACAGTCACACTCCAAACTCCACTATGGCCAAGACCAAAGAGCTGTCAAAGGACACCAGAAACAAAATTGTAGACCTGCACCAGGCTTGGAAGACTGAATCTGCAATAGGTAAGCAGCTTGGTTTGAAGAAATCAACTGTGGGAGCAATTATTAGGAAATGGAAGACATACAAGACCACTGATAATCTCCCTCGATCTGGGGCTCAACGCAAGATCTCACCCCGTGGGGTCAAAATGAACACAAGAACGGTGAGCAAAAATCCAAGAACCACACGGGGGGACCTAGTGAATGACCTGCAGAGAGCTGGGACCAAAGTAACAAAGCCTACCATCAGTAACACACTACGCCGCCAGGGACTCAAATCCTGCAGTGCCAGACGTGTCCCCCTGCTTAAGCCAGTTCATGTCCAGGCTCGTCTGAAGTTTGCTAGAGTGCATTTGGATGATCCAGAGGAGGATTGGGAAAATGTCATATGGTCAGATGAAACCAAAATATAACTTTTTGGTAAAAACTCAACTTGTCGTGTTTGGAGGACAAAGAATGCTGAGTTGCATTCAAAGAACACCATACCTACTGTGAAGCATGGGGGTGGAAACATCATGCTTTGGGGCTGTTTTTCTGCAAAGGGACCAGGACGACTGATCCGTGTAAAGGAAAGAATGAATGGGGCCATGTATCGTGAGATTTTGAGTGAAAACCTCCTTCCATCAGCAAGGGCATTGAAGATGAAACGTGGCTGGGTCTTTCAGCATGACAATGATCCCAAACACATCGCCCGGGCAACGAAGGAGTGGCTTCGTAAGAAGCATTTCAAGGTCCTGGAGTGGCCTAGCCAGTCTCCAGATCTCAACCCCATAGAAAATCTTTGGAGGGAGTTGAAGTCCGTGTTGCCCAGCGACAGCCCCAAAACATCACTGCTCTAGAGGAGATCTGCATGGAGGAATGGGCCAAAATACCAGCAACAGTGTGTGAAAACCTTGTGAAGACGTACAGAAAATGTTTGACCTGTGTCATTGCCAACAAAGGGTATATAACAAAGTATTGAGAAACTTTTGTTATTGACCAAATACTTATTTTCCACCATAATTTGCAAATTAATTCATTAAAAATCCTACAATGTGATTTTCTGGAATTTTTTTTCTCATTTTGTCTGTCAGAGTTGACGTGTACCTATGATGAAAATTACAGGCCTCTCTCATCTTTTTAAGTGGAAGAACTTGCACAATTGGTGGCTGACTAAATAGTTTTTTCCCCCACTGTAAACAAAAAATATATATGGGGGATTGGAAATGATGCAGACAATTACATTGATGGAAGCTACAATCTATCTGCAATATTAAAGTTGATCTACCCCCCCCCCCCCCCAAAAAAAAAAATTATAAAAAGAATAGAGGGAGGGGTCTGAGTGGGGAGGGGCCAAAACTCAATGCCACCAAAACAGGCTGAACATTCAGGCTGTATTTTCGAACAGCTCTTGCACTAAAAAGGCATTATCATAATTTTCACCATTTCATAGTATTATTATACACTATGTACAGAAAAGGATGTGGACACCAATTCAAATTAGTGGATTCGGCTATTTCAGCCACACCCGTTGCCTGACACGTGTATAAAATTGAGCACACAGCCATGCAATCTCCATAGACAAACACTGGCAGTAGAAGAGCTCAGTGATTTTCAACATGGCACAGTCATTGGATGCCACCTTTCCAACAAGTCAGTTCGTCAAATTTCTGCCCTGCTAGAGCTGCCCCGGTCAACTGTAAGTGCTGTTATTGTGAAGTGGAAACGTCTAGGAGAAACAACGGCTCATACATGAAGTGGTAGGCCACACAAGCTCACAGAACGGGACCGCCAAGTGCTGAAGCACGTGGCTCGTAAAAATAGTCTGTCCTGCAACATTCACTACCGAGTTCCAAACTGCCTCTGGAAGCAACGTCAGCACAAGACCAGTTCGTCGGGACCTTCATGAAATGGGTTTCCATGGCCGAGCAGACTCACACAAGCCTAAGATCATCATGCGCAATGCCAAGTGTCGGCTGGAGTTGTGTAAAGCTCGCCGCCTTTGTACTATGGAGCAGTGGAAACGTGTTCTTTGGAGTGATAAATCATGCTTCACCATCTGGCAGTCCGACGGACAAATCTGGTTTTGGCGGATGCCAGGAGAACGCTACCTTCCCCAATGCATAGGGCCAACTGCAATGTTAGGTGGAGGAGGAATAATGGTCTGAGCCTGATTTTCATGTTTCGGGCTAGGCCCCTTAGTTCCAGTGAAGGGAAATCTTAACGCTACAGCATACAATGACATTCTAGACGATTCTGTGCTTCCAACTTTGAGGAAGGCCCTTTCTTGTTTCAGCATGACAATGCCCCCGTGCACAAAGCGAAGTCCATACAGAAATTGTTTATCGAGATCGGTGTGGAAGAACTTGACCGGCCTGCACAAAGCCCTGACCTCAACTCCATCGAACACCTTTGGGATGAATTGGAACTCCGACTTCGAGCCAGGCCTAATCACCCAACATCAGTGCCCCGATCTCACTAATGCTCTTGTGGCTGAATGGAAGCAAGTCCCCGCAGCAATGTTCCAACATCTAGTGGAAAGCCTTCCCAGAAGAGTGGAGGCTGTTATATAAGCAAAGGGGGGACCAACTCCATATTAATGCCCATGATTTTGGAATGAGACGTTCGAAGAGCAGGTATCCACATACTTTTGGTCATATAGTGTATATAAAACACAGGAAAATCACGTGTTTGGCTGCACTGGGCCTTTAATAGAGTGAAGAGAATGATTTATTTTGGGACGTTGAATGAGTAGAGACCTGCAGAGCTTGGTCAGGGTCTGAAGTCGTGGGGATGCAGGGGAGGGTGGAGGGCCATGTGGGTACACAGTTTTCTAATTTACTTTGGATTGAATGCTCTCTGAGGAGCTCAATATTTCCTCCATCCTCTTTTTCACGCTGTTTTTCTCTCACTCTCATTCCTTTTGTCCTTTCCCCTGTCTGATTCGCTCGCTATCTTTTCCCCTTTCTCTCCCATCTGTCCTTCTTTTTCCTTTCTCTCTATCCTCTTTTTTCTTTTTTCTTCTCCATTTCTCTCTCACCTCTGTTTCTGTGTCCTATCTCCTCTTCCCTCCCTTTCGCCATCCACTTTCTCCCTTCTCTTTCCCTCCTCTCTCTCTCCTCCTTATCTACTTCCCCTTTCTCTCTCTACCTCTCTCCATCTCCATCCCTCCCTTTTTGCTGATGGAGGCAGGGGCTGTGGCTGAGAAAGAGATGCACTTCTATGGACAGGAACAGTAATTCATAAGAGTAAAAGTGGTTTTGAAATATGATTTACTTATCTTCCAAAACAAACAGATAAATAAACCAATGTATTGCAGTGTTGTCATGACGACTTGAGGATAAATAGGAAAAATAAATCTGTCCCACCGCATTTTCAGTGCCAACCGCTTTTTCAGTGCCAATGTATCAGAGAGGTTAATGTTGTCTGTTGAGGAAAATAAAGTCAAACTACTACTGTACTGATGCTAGAAAGAAACAGTCCTCCTAGGCCTTTTACGCAGTGATGTTATCCTGAAAAGCCCCTTTCACGTGGTAGTAAATATTAATATTCCTACCCTTTTCATCTCAAAGTCCGCCAATTTAGTAAATATGTCACAGAGGCTATTCAGTTCATGTAAGAAATAGAGGGAAAACAAGGGGAGAAAAGAGCAGGTCATATAAAATTCACGGCCCTAGGAGAGCATGGTGATCAATGACCCAGAACCAGCTTCATGCCAATGTCCAATTTCATGGTAGAAACTAACTAGAAATGACCAGTCACCAGTCCAGTTTACCCTGGGCAACCCATGATCCAAATTCACTTTTATTCAATGTTTATTAGTTTCCTATTGGAAATGTTTTGATGATTTTGAACATGTATGCTATGATGGCTCTTTACCGTTATTCAATCAATTACAAGAAACATTTGGATTATCCAAGGCTGATATCTTTCTGTTTTTACAACTCAGAAATGTTATTTAATCACTTCAACAGAATCTGGATGAACCTAAAAAATACTGAAAGAAGCTGCTAAAAAGAAAAAAGCACAAAGGAACGCTATTACATATGCTGTGGTCCTGTGACAAACTGACACCATTCTGGGATAATGTACAGTGCATTCGGAAAGTATTCAGACCCCTTGACTTTTCCCACATTTTGTTACGTTACAGCCTTATTCTAAAATTGATTAAAATAATTGTTTTCCTCATCAATCTACACACAATTCCCCATAATGACAAAGCAAAAACAGGTTTTTAGACATTTTTGCACATTTATAAAAAAACAGAAATACCTTATTTACATAAGTATTAAGACCCTTTGCTATGAAACTCGAAATTGAGCTCAGGTGCATCCTGTTTCCATTGATCATCCTTGAGATGTTTCTACAACTTGATTGGAGTCCACCTGTGGTAAATTCAATTGATTGGACATGATCTGGAAAGGCACACAACTATCTATATATCTACTGTATATAAGGTCCCATGAGATCGAAGGAATTGTCCATAGAGCTCCGAGACAGGATTGTGTGGAGGCACAGATCTGGGGAAGGGTACCAAAAAATGTCTGCAGCATTGAAGGTCTCCAAGAACACAGTGGCCTTCATCATTCTTAAATGGAAGAAGTTCGGAACAACCAAGACTCTTGGGGGAGAAGGGCCTTGGTCAGGGAGGTGACCAAGAACCCGATGGTCACTCTGACAGAGCTCTAGAGTTCCTCTGTGAAGATGGGAGAACCTTCCAGAAAGACAACCATCTCTGCAGCACTCCACCAATCAGGCTTTTATGGTAGAGTGGCCAGACATAAGCCAATCCTCAGTAAAAGGCACATGACAACCAAATTGGAGTTTGCCAAAAGGCACCTAAAGGACTCTCAGACCATGGGAAACAAGATGTTCTGTCCTGAATGACAAGCGTCACGTCTGGAGGAAACCTGGCACCATCCCTATGGTGAAGCATGGTGGTGGCAGCATCATGCTGTGGGGATGTTTTTCAGTGGCAGGGACTGGGAGACTGGTCAGGATTGAGGGAAACATGAACGGAGCAAAGTACAGAGAGATCCTTGATGAAAACCTGCTCCAGAGCGCTCAGGACCGCAGACTGGGGCGAACGCAGGAGTGGCTTCGGAACAAGTCTCTGAATGTCCTTGAGTGGCCCAGGCAGAACCCGGACTTGAACCCGATCGAACATCTCTGGAGAGACCTGAAAATAGCTGTGCAGCGACACTCCCAATCCAACCTGACAGAGCTTGAGAGGATCTGCAGAGAAGAATGTGAGAAACTCCCCAAATACAGGTGTGCCAAGCTTGTAGCGTCATACCCAAGAAGATTCGATGCTGTTATCGCTGCCAAAGGTGCTTCAACAAAGTACTGAGTAAAGGGTCTGAATACTTAAGTAAATGTGATATCTGTTTTTTATTTTTAATAAATTAGGAAACAATTCTTTGGGGCTTGGACTCTACAAGGTGTCGAAAGCGTTCCACAGGGATGCTGGCCCATGTTAACTCCAATGCTTCCCACAGTTGTGTCAAGTTGGCTGGTAGTGAATCTCTCCTCCGAATAACTCATTCCATCTCATCCCACAGATGCTCAAATGGATTGAGATCTGGTGACTGGGCAGGCCACTGCAGTAAGCTGAATTCACTGTCATGTTCGTGGAACCATTCCTGGACAATCCTAGCCTTATGATATGGGGCATTATCCTGCTAAAAAAATCTGTTTGCAGATGGATACACTGCTGCCATGAAGGGCTGCACCTGATTGGCAATGATGTTCAGATATCTGTGGCATTCAAACATTGCTCTACTTTGATGAAGGGGCCAAATATGTGCCATGAAAACACACCCTTCACCATCACCACCAGCCTGCAATGTTGACATGTGGCATGATGGATGCATGTATTCATGTGGTTTTCACCATACCCAGCCTGGTCTCATAGACTAGACGTAACATAGTAAATGTAAATCAGGGACACGGAAATTACAAGAGCCCCACAGTCAAACAGGGAAATGGTTCCAATGGTTTTTCCACCATTAATTCTTCCCAAATGGAATTTTAGAAACACTTAAAATAAGGGCTGTGTTGAGTGTAGGCTTACCCTGGCATGACGTTTTGATAACCATGTAAATCTCTCTCGGAAAAGGTGACTTTTATCAATATATTCGTCTGTATTTACTCTCAGATTCTAAAACGCTAATTAGCATCAACGTAGACATTGTGCAAGACTACAAATCCCTGCAAGCTCCTGCACGTCATCTCTAGCTGACACCATTGCTAACAGGTATTGTGTCAATTTAAAACTTGCACAACAAAGTTCACAGAATTGTCAATTAGAATCAATTTAGCCAATTTATTCATTACAAAATTAATCCAGAGATTCTTACCTTTACCTCGATTCGTCAGTCTAGTCCAGATCATCATTGCATTTATAGTTCTTTATGATAGCCACATTAGCAGCACATTTTTTGGGGGATAAATACAGGCGAATAATATCAAAATGTCACGCCAGGGTAAGCCTACACTAAACACAGCCCCTATTTTAAGTGTTTCTAAAATCCCCTATAGGAAATATGAATGGTGGAAAAATGATTGGAACCATATCCTTGTTTGACCACAAGGTTTTACGGGTATTATGACTCATACTGTGGTACTCTATGATATGTTACATTTGGTATGGTTACATAAGACAGAAGGTTACTTAAGGCAAAAACAAAAGGAGGGTGGTTGGTTGGGGGGAGGGGACGTATAACGCAAACGTCTAGCAACCCAAAGGTTGCGTGTTCGAATCTCATCATGGACAACTTGAGCATTTTAGCAACTTTTCAACTACTTACTACTTTTTAGCTACTTTGCAACTACTTAGCATGTTAGCTAACACTTCCCCTAACCTTAACCATTTTAGCTAATCCTTCCCCTAACCCTAACCTTAACCCTTTAACCCTTTAACCTAACTCCTAACCTTAACCCTAACCTTAACCCCTAGCCTAGCTATCGTTAGCCAGCTAGCTAACATTAGCATTAGCCAGCTAGCTAATGTTAGCCACAACAAATTGGAATTCTTAACATTTCAGACATCCCAAATTCATAACATATTGTCCGTTTTGCAATTCATAACATATACAAATTGCATTTCATAATATATCATACGAAATGGATGATGGACATCCACAAATGAATAAATCCCAAAGAAACGTAACATATCAAACTAAATGGAGTGTCCGGATTTAAGTACAGAATAATTCCTCCCATCAGCAGGAACCAGGATTCATCAGACCAGGCAATTTTTTTCCCAATGTCTAGTGTTTCTGTTCCTTAGCCCACTGCAACCGCAATTTATTTTATTTTGTTGCTTAAAGTAGTGGAACTCTGTAAGGTCATCATCTGCCATACCCCATTCGTGTCAAGGTACAACGAGTTGTGCATTCTTTTATGGGTCTGTACTGGACTGTCAGTTGACTAACTGTAGCCCGTCTTTTGCTCTGTACAATTCGTGTCAGCCTCCTTTGTCCTATTTCATCAATGACTCGTTTTCAACCACTGGCCTGCCGTTGGCTGGATGTCCTTTGGGTTGTGGTCCATTCTAGATACACACAGGAAACTGTTGAGCGTGAAAAACCCAGCAGCGTTACAGTTCTTGACACACTCAAACCAGTGCGCCTGGCACCTACTACAATACCATATTCAAAGGCACTTAAATGTTTTGTCTTGCCCATTCACCCTCTGAATGGCACACATACACAATCCATGTCTCGGTTGTCTCGAGGCTTTAACCTGTCTCCTCCCCTTCATCTACACTGATTGAAGTGGATTTAACAGGTTACATCAATAAGGGATCACAGCTTTCACCTGGATTCACCTGGTCAGTCTGTCATGGAAAGAGCGAACAGGTGTTCCTAATGTTTTGTACAATCAGTGTACGCTGAACACCTCGGAGAATGTTTTCTATCGTGGGCTTTTATTTATTTATTTATTTTTGTGTTGTTTGTGAAATAGAAAAACTTAAAAAAATTTTAAAAATTTAATAAAAGGATGATGGAAACCTGAAGTCAGCTGAGAAGTTGGAAAGAATAGGTACTCATGCATGCACAAAAGGATGCACACACACACAGCACACACACACAAAAGCACACACACAAAAGCACACAAGCACTAAGTCACGCATACACACATTAGTAAGCCATACTAAGCTTGACTAAGCCTTCTACATTGATGCAAAGGTGCTTCTTTACGCATACCCATGAGAAAATACATGCTATTTCATTCACCCTCTTGTAATCAAATCGAATTTAAATCGAATTGTATTTGTCACATGCTTTGTTAACATCATGTGTGGACTGACAGTGAAATGCTTACTTACAGGCCCTTTCCAACAATGCAGAGTGAAAGAAAACAGAGAAATAATAATAATAAAAGTAGTAATAGATACACAATGAGTCACGATAACTTGGCTATATACAAGGGGTACCAGTACTGAGTCGATGTGCAGAAGTACGAGGTAATTGAGGTATATATATACAGTACATACAGTATAACTAGGAATAAAGTGACTAGGCAACAGCATAGATAATAAACAGTAACAGCAGCATATGTGATGAGTCAAAAAAGTTAGTGCAAAAATGGTCAATGCAGATAGTCTGGGTAGCTATTTGGTTAACTATTTAACTAACTATTTAGCAGTCTTATGGCTTGGGGGTAGAAGCTGTTCAGGGTTGTAATGCTTTGACGTATGTTGCCAAAAATAGGAATCAAATAACCTTTATGGTCCATCTGAGAATTGCGTTCCCACATGCACACACACACACACACACACACACACACACACACACACACACACACACACACACACACACACACACACACACACACACACACACACACACACACACACACACACACACACACACACACACACACACACAACCCCCCCGATGAGTCAGTGTTGATTTGTCTGGTGCAACTGTCAACCTGTCAATTAATTATCACAACCATCAGACAGAGGCATGATGCTGCAATGTGAACGGTATGCACTCTGGTCCAGACAGGGTCTACACAGGATAGACACAGGGTGAGTGTCAATCATCAGTCACTGTCCCATGTTGCCAAGCACCAGTATTACATAATCTTTGTATGTAATGATCACTATTTGTAGTGGGTCGACCTTATCCATCCACTTACTCGCTCTCTCCTTCCATCTCTCCATCCCATCCCCCTATACACCCAGTTACAAAATAGCCCGACTCCTGACCTCCCTTCCCTACAAACACAAATCCATCTCTCCCCTCCCCATGCCCCAAACAGGCCTGCTCCTCATCAGTGAATTACAGTATGTTATTCATGCTAGCTTCCCAAAGGCTAGCGGGGAGGGGGGGTTTCCTCTAACTGGGGCTATTTCCAGTCCTGAGGGGCTTTGCTTTATCCCCTAGCCTGCATACACAACCCAGAGGTAGGCTGGACCAGGGGCCAGCCCAGGTCCCTAGCCCAGGCATGTGGTGGGATAGTGATGGTATGGTATGGAGGGTATGAAGCCAGGGAGCCTGGTGCTATTCCAGGCGTCTCATTAGGTCATTAGGTGTCATTAGCGGTCATAAGGCTTAATGGAGGGTTAATGGGGATCAGACCTCAGCAGTGTGTAGTATAGTGTGTGTGGCTCTGGGGAGAGAGAGGCGGGAAGTGTGTTGACTATGCATGGCACTGATTTTGTTTCTGCACAGCACTGAGTGGAAACATCTAGACGGGTAGGATGAAGATAAAACTGATCAGATATATATATTTTTTAAAGTCCCTAATGGGAAAGTTACGATTTGAAAAGGATAAGATGATCCAAGGTCTGTGCCTACATGACAACGCCAACATGGCCTGGGATCTACTGTAATGAGAAGAGTGCCCTTTTATTGTTATCTATCCAAACACAAAAATATGATAAATCCCCTGCTAGAACAAAACAACCAATGATCTGTCAGAAAGTTATGAAACCCCCCTAAAAGCTTGTCAGAACACTGGCCTGAGATGGTTTCCCCCAGGAAATAAAGTTAAGAAACATTCCAGGATAATGATTCCACTTAATGCTTCCTATAAAGTCTCCTTAAGAAGGGAGTCATGAATACAAGGGTTTAAGAATAGAGGAGGGTGGGGGAATACCCATGAGAATGGAAAAGTGCTTTCATTTTCCTAATAAATGCTATCACTAGAGCCTTGTGGACCCTGAAATAAACAGGAAATCCAATGCCTGGCCATTTAAGCAATAAGGCCTTCACAGATGAAAGATGCTGTTAAGACCCCCTGTATTTCACATTTAACTCAGAGAAACAAGACAGAGTAATGACTGCTAACAGGAAATCATACTACCACTGAATTAGACCATGCATAATGTAGTAGACACATGGAAAGCTCATGCTCCTTCCCCTGAGTTTATCCCTCGCACAGGGCCTGCAGATCGCTCTACTACCCTGGGACTCCTCTCATGTTTTTCCCGCTAGCTTGATTGGGGAATTTAATTTGAATATTGTGCGTCATCCTCTGTCGGCTTAACCAAAGAGGGTCTGGGTAGGCTAAAATAAAGCCATTCTCTCTCTCTCTTCCATCTCTGAGCTATTTCCTCTGCACTCATGATCTTTTCATCCTCTCTCTTCTCTTCCAATCTCCATTCTCGATATTCCCCTTCTCCTCTTTCCTTTTTCTCCATCCTCTAGTCTTTCCTTTCTCTCTCCTCCATGTCTTTCACTTCTCCCTTCCTCTTCCTTATCCTATCCTTTGTTGTTCTCTTCTCTCCCCAGGTGAATATATCCATCCTTGGCTTCCTGGGGTCTCTCCATCCCTCCCTCCTCCTGGGTTCAAGGAACAGGACTGACCAGCATGGCTGGGCTGATTAGCCTTCTAGTGAAGGAATATTTGTTTTGTTTTATTAACTTTATTTTATTAACTTTATTTATTCAGGGAAACCCAATTGAGACCAGTGTCTCATTTACAATGGTGCCCTGAGGACAATAATTACATCAATACAGCAACAACAAAAATATAAACTACAAGACAGGTCTAAAGACATTACATCAGATTATTACAACAAGTTATAATAATCAGTTGAAACAATTGCACACTTTTGTGAACTCATTTAACAATAGAGTTTTAAACTGCCCTCTCGGCACCAGGGAATCCAGGTGTAATTTGTTTTGTAAGGTACTCCATAACTGTGATGAGGTGGTGTTGAAGGAGTCTGGTTGCCAGCAGGTTGTCCAAATCAATGGCCATGTCCACCAGTTGCGAGAAGGACAACATGGTGTCACGGCAGGCTAGCTCCCATCGGACGTCCTCTCGCAGATGGCACCGGAAATGGTCGATCAGTGACTGCTCGTTCCACCCGGACCCAGCTGGCAGAGTTTGAAACTCCAATGCGAAGTCCTGCGCAGTCCTCGTCCCCTGCCTCAGGTGGACCAGCCGCTCGCCCGCCTCTCGACCCTCGTAGTTCTCCAGGCTCCTCCTTCATTCCACACCGCGTTGGCTCACTACAGGGCTTTCCCCGAGAGGCAGGAGATGAGGGCGGACACCCTCTCCCGCTCCGATGGGACCGGCCGGATGCTGGAGAAGTAGAGCTCCAGTTGGAGAAGGAATCCTTGGCACAGCGCCGCTGTCCCGTCGAACTCCCGTGGTCAGGATATCTGGATCCCTCCGGGTGCTGGGGTGTAGGTGGCGGGATCCGGTTGGCCAGCTGGTCTCGACGGATCGGGCTCTCTCCTCTCCAGGCGTTGGACGACCTGAAGAACCCGATCCATCGCTTCACCCAAGCTGGCTAGCATAGTTGTATACTCCTGGACCCGTTCCATGACTCCAGGCATGCGCATCTCTCCCGCTGACTCCATAGCGGGTGGGTGATTCTGTGATGAGGTGGTGTTAAAGGAGTCAGGCGCAGGAGGGTAAATCACAGAATAACAGGCTTTAATCCACAAAATACAGGTTTACGCAGAAATGCATCAAACACATTCCAGGGCACAAAACAGGCGCACTGGAAAATACAAGGCACACGGGAAATACTCCCGTCGATACAAAATACACGAGCTCCACCGAGCTTCACTAACCTCCACAATAAACAATCACCCACACAGACAAGGAAGCAGAAGGAACACTTATACAATGACTAATGAGGGAATAAGGACAAGGTGTGTGTGATTGAAGACAAGACAAATGGAGTGATGATAAATGGATCGGCAGTAGCTAGTAAGGCGGTGACGCCGAACGCCGAAACCTGCCCGAACAAGGAGGGGAGGCAGCCTCGGCGGAAGTCGTGACAATAACTGTGGTGCAATAAAACTAAAGGCGGATTTACCAACCTTTGTGGAGACAAGCGGGACCTCAAGAGTTAACCAACACTGCGAACGGGTTTGGTCTCTTATATTTGTATACTTCAACAGAGAAGTGAGGTAAGATGGAAGCTTGTGGAGCAGAACTTTGTAAACAAGGAGTAATGAAGTGATCTACGGGACTTTAGTGAGGTCCAGCCGACCTTCTGATACAGGATGCAGTGATGAGTATTAAAACTGTCAAATGTAATAAAGGGAAGGGCGCTATGCTAGACTGCATCCAAAGGTTTAAGTGTAGTGGCTGCTGCATTCTGGTAAATAGTGTCACCATAGTCATGTGAGAGGGGCGGCAGGATAACACCTAGCCTGGTCCCAGATCTGTTTGTGATGTCTCGCCAACTCCTATGGCGGTACAATGACTATAGGAGTTGGCAGGACAGAAAAAACAGACCTGCGACCATAGGCCAACACCAGGCCAACACAAGGAGAGGTCCCACAACTAAGCCGTTAACTATTAAAAATTCCTGAAAATGCCTATTTTTTTACAATTAATGTAGTATTTTGGTATTTTCTGAGAATGTGTTTAAGGACTCACATATTCAATCGATTTAAAAGTTATTATTTGCCAAGAAATT
Organism: Coregonus lavaretus; assembly: GCF_964263955.1. Taxonomy (NCBI): domain Eukaryota; kingdom Metazoa; phylum Chordata; class Actinopteri; order Salmoniformes; family Salmonidae; genus Coregonus; species Coregonus lavaretus. The sequence continues at coordinate 51,199,956 of NC_139991.1, forward strand.
GTCAAAGATAGTAAAAAGTGCAGAGATAAAATGACTATCCAAGCAGTGACACATTCTAGACATATCCTGGAGGCCAGGATGGAATTTTATTGACGTCATATTTTGAGCTTTTCACAAGTAAATATTTTTTACATAAATGGCCGAAGATAAATCCTAAGAAAATGACCATTCATATGGTCTTGGAGAAGAAAATAGAATGCTTTGCAGAATAATTTTCCATCTCTAACAACAGGCCATAATGGTTCAGGCCCTGTGCTGTCAAAATGTAGATTGGTGGGTTTGACTTGTTAAAATGGCCTATTTTACACAATGGCTTAAATAACACAAACATGAACCTTGGTACATGAAATATGTGCATTCTATCAGATTCTAGATTAATATTTTTTTTTAAAGTGGCTTATTTTTAACCCAGTCTTTTTTTGAGTAAAGAGGTGCCACAAAATAAACAAACCCAAAAATGGTAGCTTTCAGGCTTCGGAAAGTATTCAGACCCGTTGACTTTTTCCACATTTTGTTACGTTACAACCTTATTCTAAAATTGATTAAATAGATGTTTTTCCCTTATCAATCTACACACATAACGACAAAGCAAAAACAGGTTTTCAGAAATGTTTCCTAATTTATTAAAAATAAAAAACAGATATCACATTTACTTAAGTATTCAGACCCTTTACTCAGTACTTTGTTGAAGCACCTTTGGCAGCGATTACAGCATTGAGTCTTCTTAGGTATGACGCTACAAGCTTGGCACACCTGTATTTGGGGAGTTTCTCCCATTCTCTGCAGATCCTCTCAAGCTCTGTCAGGTTGGATGGGGAGCGTTGCTGCACAGCTATTTTCAGGTCTCTCCAGAGATGTTCGATCGGGTTCAAGTCCGGGCTCTGGCTGGGCCACTCAAGGACATTCAGAGACTTGTCCCGAAGCCACTCCTGCGTTATCTTGGCTGTGTGCTTAGGGTCATTGTCCTATTGGAAGGTGAACCTTCGCCCAAGTCTGCGGTCCTGAGCGCTCTGAGGCAGGTTTTCATCAAGGATCTCTCTGTACTTTGCTCCGTTCATCTTTGCCTCGATCCTGACTAGTCTCCCAGTCCTTGCCGCTGAAAAACATTCCCACAGCATGACGCTGCCACCACCACGCTTCACTGTAGGGATGGTGCCAGGTTTCCTCTAGACGTGACGCTTGTCATTCAGGCCAAAGAGTTCAATCTTGGTTTCATCAGACCAGAGAATCTTGTTTCTCATGCTCTGAGAGTCTTTAGGTGCCTTTTGGCAAACTCCAAGTGGGCTGTCATGTGCCTTTTACTGAGGAGTGGCTTCTGTCTGGCAAGTCTACCATAAAGGCCACATTGGTGGAGGGTTGCATAGATGGTTGTCCTTCTGGAAATGTCTCCCATCTTCACAGAGGAACTCTAGAGCTCTGTCAGAGTGACCATCGGGTTCTTGGTCACCTCCTTGACCAAGGCCCTTCTCCCCCGATTGCTCAGTTTGGCCGGGCGGCCAGCTCTAGGAAGAGTTTTGGTGGTTCCAAACTTCTTACATTTAAGAATGATGGAGGCCACTGTGTTCTTGGAGACCTTCAATGCTGCAGACATTTTTGGTACCCTTCCCCAGATCTGTGCCTCGACACAATCCTGTCTCGGAGCTCTACGGACAATTCCTTCGACCTCATGGCTTGCTTTTTGCTCTGACATGTAATGTCAACTGTGGGACCTTATATGTGCAAGGTGTGTGCCTTTCCAAATCATGTCCAATCAATTGAATTTACCACAGGTGGACTCCAATCAAGTTGTAGAAACATCTCAAGGATGATCAATGGAAACAGGATGCATCTGAGCTAAATTTCGAGTCTCATAGCAAAGGGTCTGAATACTTATGTAAATAAGGTATTTCTTATTTCTAAAAACCTGTTTTCGCTTTGTCAGATTGCTGAGGATAAAAATAAATAAGAATTATAATAAACAAAATGTGGAAAAAGTCAAGGGGTCTGAATACTTTCCGAATGCACCGTATGCTGTCCAGCCCTTGATGTGTGAATGGAAAATATGTTGTTATTTTTTCTCTCTTCTTGGTGGGTGGAAATGGGTGGTTTTTGTGTGTTTTCACTCCAACGGCATAACTAATCATCTGCAGACAGAACTGTATATAGTCTAGCCTTAGGCGGGAGAATAAGTGGATTTATTCATTTGCTCTTGGTCCAATCTAGCGTCTGGACAACAGAGAAAAAATATTATTATTGGGCTCTTTCCAATGCTTTTATTTTTGTGCCAGACATGAGAAAACATACAAATGGCACCTTGCAGTTATGAGACTCCACAAACAGGTAAACACACCTAGCACATACAGTTCCATTTCAAAAAAGCTTACAGTATATGTAAAAAAAAAAACACATAAAACGTACAATTGGAAATAAAAAATAAAAAATAAATACAACAAATTAATACAGACAACAAAACACACATGCAGGTCCAGGTGCACACACTCACAAAACACTTGTTGGAGTTACTAGCAGGGGTATAGCCTAAGACTATAGCTACATTTGGTCAATTATTAAGTGATTCAAATTACCAAAACATGACATTCTTAGAACCAGGGTGACACGTAGCCTCGAGGTTAGAGTGTTGGGCCAGTAACCGAAAGGTTGCTGGTTTGAATACTGTAGCTGACAAGGTGAAGGAAAAACATCTGTCGCTGTGCCCTTGAGCAAGGCACTTAAGCCTAATTGTTCCAGGGGCGCTGTACAATGGCGACTGTGACCCCACTCCCTGTGGGTGTCTCAGAGGGAGTTGGGATATGCAACAAAAACGTTTTTGGTGTGGAACAGGACAAATATAAGCACCCCCCAAATTAATATTACCTGACGTCAGTAATTCAGTGACTCAAAATATTTGTCTGTGTGTGATTAAATGGATGATAACAAAACGTGATAAAAATACCAAGTTCCTTTTTGAAGAAAACATAAGTTTAGCACTAGTGAACAAAAGAAGATCACGCAAAAGCTTGGGGTTAATATTTAACCACAATTAAATATGGTCAGCATTAAGTGGTTTGCTCGGTGAACTGTAAAGTTTACTGTAACTTCATTATCACTGAGGTTTCAAGAGAAATGCAACGCACTCAGTATCGGTAAATGTAGCATTCATGATAAGGCTACCAGTACAAACCTACAAGGGTCTGATGAGATGTCAGAGATTGAGTTGGCTGTCATGAAAGATTTGATTGAGCTGCCCCTGATTTTTCTTCCTTGACAGTTACAATGTACACTCTCGTCTTCCATAAAAGCCCTGTTCCTCTCTTCCCTTGTTCTCCATCTCTAGCCATGCAGTCCCTGAAGTATTAATAGCCCAGAAAAAACAATATGGATATAGCTGGAGCACTAGCAATATTTATACAGCTGGTTATGTAACCAGACTGATGTAGGATCACTAACCACAAGCCCAGAGAAGACGGATGGGAGACGAGGGGGAGAGGACGGGTGTCGGGATGACTAGGTGGGGGGCCAGTGGGGCAGGTCTCCTAAGGCATCTAGGGGCTGGTCAGGAATGTGAAGTTAACACACCCTGAGGAATGTGGATGCGGATGGAGGGGCAAGCAGGTTTCTGTCTGACCTGGAAAGGCTTCTTGGGGTTAGTTCCGTGGTGTCAGCCAAGACAGGGGTCAGGGATGACTTCATCTTCGGTCAGGCTGGTTAGGCTACGTTGAGGGTTCATAGAGAACAGAAATCATCACAGTGACAACACAACAAAGTGCTGTGGCCAGGAGGCAAGATAAAGTTGCATACCTGCATAATGCCCAGTCAGGTGTTCAGTCAAGAAAGCAAAGAAAGAAAGAGGAAATGTGTTAATCAACAATATATTTGGTTGCACTTATACTTATTTAACTAGCTTGTACCTGTGCAGTACCACTGTATTTGCAATAAAAACAGTATTACAGGGTATTGGGGTAAACATTGTCAGACTGCCTAAATCACACAAAAAATATCCCCAGCTGCCATAGTTAAATGTCATGGGCCAGCCTGTAGAAAGACAATAAGCAAGTCGGTAAAAAATCCCAATATGACATGTAATGCCAAAATGTTAGCTGCATTGCCCTACATGTTCTGAGCTTCATTTAAAAAAAATATTGCCTTTCATCCTTTGGAGAATAAGCTATTGTGTTCTGGAGTGAATTGTCAGAATTTCATTTTTAGCATTCCACCTAGGCTTCGCAATCGCTCGAAAATGGCTCCAGTGTCATAGAGGGCTTTCACTTGTTTTTGAATTAGTCAAACTCTCCTCTGTTTTTGACTTCATGTTCTACAGCCATATTAGCTCGTTATTGTCATGAAAGAATGGCTATTAGCTTTTGTTGCACAGAGCATAACAGCATCCACATCCATACTGTAAAGGAGGACTATACATGGACTGTTGCCAACTGGGTTCTTTTCAGAGATATATGTATGGAAGGTTGAAAGAGAGACGGTGAGTAATCAGTCCGTAAATTAAACATAAATGAAAAGCCCGACTTTTGAAGGTTGGCAGACGACCAACTGGAAGTCCGCCATCTCAATCCTAACAGTTTTTACTCCGCTATAACTTTCCCCCTTGCTAGTTCGATTAATCTCCCTTACGCCCCCACAGAAAAAAATATATAAACATGTTAGACCTAAAAGTGGTCCAATTAGTGAAGTTACAGACCCCTTGTATCTCTGCTCTTCACAGAGCCCCAGTGAATCATGTTTTGACACTTCAGTGTTTACTGTATATAACTGGTCGTCTTGGAGACAGCATAGGGGTCGACGCGAGGAAACCACAGTGTTATGAGTTGGCTGTCAGCGCCCCAGGGGGTGATGGGTAATCAGCCACGGAGGTCAAGGTTGAGGGGGAGGCGTGTGTTTAGGGTGTTTTGGGGAGAGTGCAGCTGTAGTCAAATTGTCTTTCATCACACATAACCTCAGCCACGATCATAAGGACAAAGTGAACCACCAGGACCCACTACAGCCCCCAAATTACAGACCATTAGCTGTATTACAGTACGGCTACAATCCAGCAGGGATATGGTCCCGTGTAGCTCAGTTGGTAGAGCATGGCGCTTGCAACGCCAGAGTTGTGGGTTCGATTCCCACGTGGGGCCAGTATGAAAAAATGTATAATATTATGCACTCTGGATAAGAGCGTCTGCTAAATGACTAAAATATGATTATTATCTTAAATGGCTGGGAAAACCATACATCCTGTTATTTCATTAAGCTGCAATCGATAATATGGCCAGTGTTTATTTTTTTATTTTTTCAGTCATTTAGCAGATGCTCTTATCCAGAGTGCTTACATTATTAATTTTTTCATACTGGCCCCTGTGGGAATCGAACCCACAACCCTGGCGTTGCAAGCGCCATGCTCTACCAACTGAGCTACACGGGGCCTAGAGGTTCAGAGATTATGTTTGATATGACTGCAATGTGGACCATAAGTGACTCCTTCAGCTCTCTGAAGGTCTCCATTGGTATGGCTAGTGTAAAGTGAGCTTAAGGATATGAGATAGGCCATAGACCTGGTCCACACACCTCTTGTAGTGCTAACCATACCTGCTAGTCTAGATTACTCCTGAAATTAGGCATGTTCATCCCTCATTAGTCACGTTAATAGGACTGTTTGGACACATGGTCGACCACGCCGTACGACCGCTATCGAGGATGAAGACTCGGTTTAATGCTTCATCGATCACGATGCAAAGACTATTGACCACGTTTGACTGAACACTGGTCAATGGAACCTAATCATCCCATTCACTCATCCATTTTCTTTCTTCTGTTTCGTCTGTTTGGAAGACTGAGCTTCATGAGGTAGAAGATTCTGTCCCTCTGATGATGCAAGTGGTCATGCCGTTTTCATACCATTTCCTTGGCCCTCGTGCTTTCCTATCTCCCAGCAGACAGAGGAGGCCTAATGCCCACAGCAGCCGAAATGGACACAGTGAGGGGTGAAGAGAGAAGGGGAAAGTGAGGGATAGTGCTTCCATCCCTCTGAGAAGCCTTGTGTTTTTGTAAATGGATTATAAAGTGCTAGCTGCCCAGTGCCAGGGTTCATCCAACACCTCCTTGCTTACCTGGTTTGAGATAATCACCCTGTGGTGCTTTTTTTCCCAGAAGCCTTTCTGGCCATGTGAAGATGGCCATTTCGCAATCTTTGACTGCGGGTGTCATATTCTGATGTAATAACACATTTTCCTTACCTCAGGCCCCCCACCGATTACATTGATTTATTCTGACTGTTTTGGATGTGGCCAGGCCAGCTGGCCTAGGACTACTGTACTTTTATAATGGGCTAGCCTCATCACTATATACCCAATCATGGTGGATCTTTTTCTGTCTACTTCCTTGTTATCTCCATGTTCCCCCTTAAAGGCCCAGTGCAATCAAAGAATGTGATCTTCCTGTGTTTTATATATATTTCCACACTGAGGTTGGAATAATACTGTGAAATTGTGAACATTATGATAATGCCCTTTTAGTGTAATTGCTGTTTGAAAAGACCACCTGAAATTTTGACTGTTTTGGTGGGATGGAGTTTTGGACTGCCTGGTGACATCACCAGGCGGTAAATTAGTAAATAGATCAATAAGAAAGAGAGTTCCAAACCTCTCTGTCAATAATAGCTAGTTTTCAGTTTTCCCCTCCCCACTCAGACCACTCCCAGGCAGTCCTAGTTTATTTTTGGCAATTTTATTGAAAACAGTCACAGTAAGGTACTTAATTGTTACCCAGAAATGATTTGATATTGAGATAACATAATTTTACCTTTAAGTAATATTTCCTATTTTATTTTCGTCTCTATGAACACATTTGGCCTTGTTTTCTCATGGTGTAACAGTGCAATCTTCCCTGGAGCAAGCCATATCTCATGTATTAACCTCTTTCCCCACTGAAAATGGTTCCAACAGGTTATTAAGCTGTCTACATAAGAGATTTTTCTAGAGGGAAGAAAAAGTATAGATACCGGCCAACTCCTGCCACTGAACCATATTGCTTGCGTGCCTGGTTTTAAGGCACATATGTAAGCATATTTTTTCATCATACGTGTGATTGCATAATGGTGACTTGGGGAATTGCATGCCGAGTTATATTTTCGCATGAAGCCAAATCCACATTCTCATGGTAGCCGACATCCTAAATATAAAAGGTTGTAAAAAGTAAAAACAAAAGTTCATGTTTGGATATCGATGATGTAACATTTTCTTCACTACTCCTTCAATAGTTTTTTGCCATTTAAGGATAGTATGCAGTAGTGGTTCTATGAGGCAAGCAAATCCTTTTATCAGCTGCTATTGATGAAATGAGCAATTTTCAATTAAATCTTCAATTCTCTTATGAAATAAAAAAATAACTTTTCCCTAGGTCTTTTCAAGCTTTTTGTTTCTTTCAAAGTAAAACCTAATCCAGGTCGATCAGAGAGTGCACGAAGCCATGTCTGCAAAAGGACATTACCTAAGAGGTGGACAAGATTTTTGGAAACATAGTCTGACGTTTTGGTTAGCAACATCAGAGATACATCAGCGATATCAACACTGTTTGGTCATTTCAGATTCTCATTTTTATAACCATCGTTACATCATTAGATTTACAACTACAATAAGAGAGTTTGAAGGCAAAAAACTTGTTGAAATGATCGTTTAAAAATACATTTTTGGAACGACTGCATTCATCACTGTTCTATCTACAGCGGTTCTCAAACTAGGGGTTGCGACCCCATGTGGCTCACTTGATATGAAAATGGGGTCACGGGAGAACTGTTTTCACTTTGGCATTATGGGGTATTGTGTATAGATTCCTGCAATTGTATTTTATTTAATACATTTTAGAATAAGGCTGTAACGTAACAAAATGCGGAAAAAGTCAAGGGGTCTGAATACTTTCCGAAGGCATTCAGACCCCTTGACTTTTTCCACATTTTGTTACATTACAGCCTTATTCTAAAATGGATTACATAAAATAAAAAAGCGAAAACAGTTTCTTTGACATTTTTGAAAATGTATTAAAAACAGATATACCTTATTTACATAAGTATTCACACCCTTTGCTATGAGACTCTAAATTGAGCTTAGGTGCATCCTGTTTCCATTGATCATCCTTGAGTTGTTTCTACAACTTGATTGGAGTCCACCTGTGGTATATTCAATGGATTGGACATGATTTGGAAAGGCACACACCTGTCTAAATAAGGTCCTACAGTTGAAAGTGCATGTCAGAACAAAAACTAAGGCATGAGGTCGAAGGAATTATCCGTAGAGCTCTGAGACAGGATTGTGTCGAGGCACTGATCTGGGGAAGGGTACCAAAAAATGTCTGCATCATTGAAGGTCCCCAAGAACACAGTGGCCTCCATCATTCTTAAATGGAAGAAGTTCGTAACCACCGAGACTCTTCCTATAGCTGGCCGCCCAGCCAAACTGAGCAATCGGGGGAGAAGGGCCTTGGTCAGGGAGGTGACCAAGAACCCGAAGGTCACTCTGACAGAGCTCTAGAGTTCCTCTGTGGAGATGGGAGAAACTTGCAGAAGGACAACACTCTCTGCAGCACTCCATCAATCAGGCATTTGTGGTAGAGTGGCTGGACGGAATCCAAGCCTCAGTAAAAGACACATAACAGCCCGCTTGGAGTTTGCCAAAAGGCACCTAAAGACTCTCAACCATGAGAAGCACCTGAATGCCAAGCGCCACGTTTGGAGGAAACCTGGCATCATCCCTACTATGAAACATGGTGGTGGCAGCATCATGCTGTGGGGATGTTTTTCAGTAGCAGGGACTGGGCGACTAGTCAGGATCGAGGCAAAGATGAACGGACCTCAAACTGGGGAGAAGGTTCACCTTCCAATAGGACAACAACCCTAAGAATAGAGCCAAGACAATGCAGGAGTGGCTTCATGACAAGTCTCTGAGTGGCCCAGCCAGAGCCCGGACTTGAATCCGATCGAACATCTCTGGAGAGACCTGAAAATAGCTGTGCAGCAACGCTCCCCATTGTAACCTGACAGAGCTTGAGAGTATCTGCAGAGAAGAATGGGAAAAACTCCCAAAATACAGGTGTGCCAAGCTTGTAGCGTCATACCCAAGAAGACTTGATGCTGTAATCGCTGCCAAAGGTGCTTCAACAAAGTACTGAGAAAAGGGTCTAAATACTTATGTAAATGTGATATTTCCGGGTGTTTTTTGTAATACATTTGCAAACATTTCTAAACACCTGTTTTTGCTTCGTCATTATGGGGTATTGTGTGCAGATTGATGAGGGGAAAAAAACAATTTAATACATTTTAGAATAATGTAACAAAATGTGGAAAAAGTCAAGGGGTCTGAATACTTTCCGAAGGCACCCTATATACAGTACCAGTCAAAAGTTTGGACACACCTACTCATTACAGGGTTTTTCTTTATTTTTACTATTTTCTACATTGTATAATAATAGTGAAGACATCAAAAGTATGAAATAACACATATGGAATCATATAGTAACCAAAAAAGTTTTAAATAAATGTATTTATATATTTTATATTTGAGATTCTTCAAATAGCCACCCTTTGCCTTGATGACAGCTTTGCACACTCTTGGCATTCTCTCAACCAGCTTCATGAGATAGTCACCTTGAATGCATTTTCAAGCAGGAGTGCCTTCTTAAAAGTTAATTTGTGGAATTTCTTTCCTTCTTAATGCGTTTGAGCCATTCAGTTGTGTTGTGACAAGGTAGGGGTGGTATACAGAAGATAGCCCTATTTGGAAAAAGACCAAGTCCATATTATGTCAAGAACAGCTCAAATAAGCAAAGAGAAACGACATTCCATCATTATGAAGGTAAGTCAATACGGAACATTTCAAGAACTTTGAAAGTTTCTTCAAGTGCAGTCGCAAAAACCATCAAGCCCTATGATGAAACTGGCTCTCATGAGGACCACCACAGGAATGGAAGACCCAGAGTTTCCTCTTCTGCAGAGGATAAGTTCATTAGAGTTACCAGCCTTAGAAATTGCAGCCCAAATAAATTATTCACAGAGTTCAAGTAACAGACACATCTCAACATCAACTGTTCAGAGGATACTGTGTGAATCAAGCCTTCATGGTCAAATTGCTGCATGAAACCACTACTAAAGGACCCCAATAAGAAGAAGATACTTTCTTGGGCCAAGAAACACAAGCAATGGACATTAGTCCGGTGGAAATTTGTCCTTTGGTCTGATGAGTCCAAATTTGAGATTTTTGGTTCCAACCGACGTGTCTTTGTGAGACGCAGAGTAGGTGAACGGATAATCTCTGCATGTGTGGTTCACACCGTGAAGCATGGAGGAGGAGGTGTGATGGTGCTTTGCTGGTGACACTGTCAATGATTTATTTAGAATTCAAGGCACACTTAACCAGCATGGCTACCACTGCATTCTGCAGCGATACGTCATCCCATCTGGTTTGCGTCTTGTGGGACTATCATTTGTTTTTCAATAGGACAATGACCCAAGACACACCTCCAGGCTGTGTAAGGGCTATTTGACCAAGAAGAAGAGTGATGGAGTGCTGCATCAGATGGCCTGGCCTCCACAATCACCCGACTTCAACCCAATTGAGATGGTTTGTAATGAGTTGGACCGCAGAGTGAAGGAAAATCAGCCAACAAGTGCTCATTATATGTGGGAACTCCTTCAAGACTGTTGGAAAAGCATTCCAGGTGAAGCTAGTTGAGAGAATGCCAAGCATGTGCAAAGCTGTCATGAAGGCAAAGGGTGGCTACTTTGAAGAATCTAAAATCTAAAATATATTTTGATTTGTTTAACACTTTTTTGGTTACTACATGATTCCATGTGTGTTATTTCATAGTTTTAATGTCTTCACTATTATTCTACATTGTAAAAATAAAGAAAAACCCTTGAATGAGTAGGTGTGTCCAAACTTTTGACTGGTACTGTATATATATTATAATATTGTCTTTGTATCTCAAAATCTTTGTAATGTGGTTAACCTTAAAAATCTAAATGAAAATTATTCAAATCTAAAAGATAAAATTCAAACTTATAGTGCTCTTACATCATGGGAGAAGTCTGCACTTGACCATTTCAATTTAATCATTCCCACCGTGAATGGCTAGGCCCACTACGGTATGAAACCACACTCTATTGCAGAGACTTTGATATTACCGGCCCCAATTGATATGGTGAAAGCAATGTGTGAGGAGGCAGAGGCACATAAACTCACATCAATTTCTTTGTCAGATAACACTGTTAAACAAATAATTGATGCTATTGCTAGCAATCAAGAGGAAACTCTGACTGAACGACTCAAAAACACCCCAGCTTATGCTCTCCAAATGGACGTTAACTGTGAGGGCTGAGATGCCGATGCATTAACTTTGTTCGCTATACATGTCGGGGGATGCTATTCACGAGGACATTTTGTTCTGTCTCACAATTCCAGAGCACGTAACGGCACAGGGGATTTTCAGTGTGCTGCGTGGCTATATTGACTTAGGGTTTTGCACAGATAGGGCTCCATCTATGGCGGGACGGCGGGCAAGCCTCTGCACTCTAGTTATGAATGTGTCTCCCTCTGCCATATAGACGCATGTATGATACACCGAGAGCAACTGGCAGCAAAAGAGCTGAGCACAGAACTCTGAGACATGTAATGAAAGTAAAATGTGTCTCCTTGCCTATGTAACAGGTACAGCAGCAGGGACTGGGCGACTAGTCAGGATCGAGGCAAAGATGAACGGACCTCAAACTGGGGAGAAGGTTCACCTTCCAATAGGACAACAACCCTAAGCACAGAGCCAAGACAATGCAGGAGTGGCTTCATGACAAGTCTCTGAGTGGCCCAGCCAGAGCCCGGACTTGAATCCGATCGGTACTCGTCTCCTGAGTGGCGCAGTGGTCTAAGGCACTGCATCGCAGTGCTAACTGTGCCACTAGAGATCCTGGTTCGAATCCAGGCTCTGTCGCAGCCGGCCGCGACCGGGAGACTCATGGGCGGCGCACAATTGGCCCAGCGTCGTCCAGGGTAGGGGAGGGAATGGCCGGCAGGGATGTAGCTCAGTTAATAGAGCATGGCGTTTGCAACGCCAGGGTTGTGGGTTCGATTCCCACGGGGGGGCAGTATAAAAAAAAAAGATATGTAATCACTGACTGTAAGTCGCTCTGGATAAGAGCGTCTGCTAAATGACTAAAATGTCATGTAAATGTACTGTATATTTGGGAAACTGAACGAACTGAATGCAAGCATGCAGGGGAATTACAAAAACATTATACAGATGAGTGACTGAATCAGTGGATTCAGAGGGAAGAATTGTTATTGGAGAGAGAGTCTTTCAAAAGCGAACCATGCATGCCCTCTTCCCTCGGCTGTGCATGTTTCTAAAAGAAAACAGCATCATGCCGGGGGCCAGGGTGTTTCAGGGATAAGGGTTGATTGTGGCCTTTTGTGTTGTCACAATGGGACACCTTAAACTTCCCTCAAGGGAATAAAAACGACAGAGCTCATTTCCTTCGTCCGTTCTGATTTCTCCTAGCCCTTCGAGGATCCTTTGTTCGTCTCAATACCATAATATCTTCCACTTGCATGTGTGTGCACGGTTTGTGCATAACAAATCCCTGTTTTCCATATGGCACGGTATATCTGAAACAAACACATGTTCTTTAGAAGTGCAGTGTGCCTTGACTAACATGCTACAGCAATGTGAATTCATTTCTGCACCTGGTATTTTCAGAAATCAATTATCTGACTTATTGAGGTATAAAACATAGTTATCTTGGATATAACGATTGTATAAAACTGTGGTCATGTATATCTGTTAATGAAACATCTCAATTATTTTTTTGTATCATAATGTTGCTACTTATAAACATATTGTCTCTAAATCCAATTTTTATAGCTGTACTGTAATGTTTTTTCTGCAGCCGTTTTTTTTATATAGTCAGAGCATATGTCAATCATGACTTCATATTGCATGCCTCCATAATTGATATTCCCAAGGGAGTGATTAAACCTTTGGGTAACATTTTATTTCGATAGTCCATCTGTAGATGCTCTACAGATGATCAGTAACTAACTATCTATTAACCCTAACCCTAACATTAACTCTTATCCTAACCCTAAACTTAACTCTTACCCTAACCCTTACCCTAACCCTTATTCTAAACCTAACCTTAACCGTAACCTTAGCAAGCAGTTGCATATAAACAGATAGTTTGTTGATAGTATGATCATCTGTAGAGCATCTACAGATGGACAATCCGGACTATCCAAATAAAGTGTGACCAACCTTTGTGATGTGTGTGAAATGGTCGAATGGATCAGATCAGTAATTGGGTGACTGTGGCCAGATGATGCTCTGTGTCATCATTATCTAGTTATCCCTGGACACACGGCTCTTCATTCAGGGTAATGGCTGTATTTTTCCTTATTAGCCTTGCTAACGTTGTAGGTTAGTTTTCGATTGAGATACAACTGTGTTATCCTCTTGATTCTTATGGATTGATCATGATACAGCACAATACTATGTATTTCATTGTCTTAACATTAAAAATTGTTTGTGGTAAAACCCTAAGCCATACTAAACTTGACTAATTATTCTATATTTATGCAAAGGCAAGGGTATGCATAGTCATGAGAAAATACATTCTATTTTATTAATCCCCTTGTATTATATCTGCAAAGTTGCGAGCTAACGTGCACACACACACACACACACACTTACACAGAGAGACACACACAGAGACATGTAGGGATTTAGAGCCATCACCCCCTTTTATCTTGTGTGTGTAAAATCCTCCATAATTCATCATCATAATCTAAACAGAGCCAAAACCAACCTCCCTGCTGACGCCAGAGACAGGGGATTATCGGCCAAACGTTAGCGCCAGGCTCTAATCTGTTAACATAGAGCAGTGGTCACCAACCGGTCAATCGTGATCAACTGGTCGATCTCCAAGGCATTCCTAGTCGATCACCAAAAATTTCTGGAAAAAACCCAACGATAAAGCCTTGCGTTCCTAACTTTTTTTTTGTTTGTTTCACGCTGTTGGCGGTAGGTGCACTTGATTCAGCAGCCCTAACGCCGGGAAGGCAAGGTGTTCCCATTTTGAACCATTTCATGTGTCTGAAGGTAGAAATCCGCCTACCCGGCAGGTACAGAGAGCAAATGACCTATAGGCCTACCACTGGCCAATCAGATAGCTCAGATCACCGTGTCTGCACAGTTTCCTCGAGCCATAGACTGTAAAAAGAAGCCTAGAATGCACAGCAAAAGTTGCTACTGTGAGATTTCAACACTTTTAAAACCATGACCTGAGACTCAACAAATACAGCAAAGAGCTGCTGTTTTTATGTGTAAGTTCATGTTTAAGTTGTTATTCAGCGCTGTCAACACTTTGTTCAACACCTTCATAAGCCATATATGCTTTATAATCCACCAGCACTGCAGCTGCAATGAATGAGTTTAGCAAACTGTTCCTTCCAATAAGCTTGCGTAGTTATTATTAGCGGCTTGTAACTTTTTTAATATCTAGGAATATTTCACTTTCTCTGGTCATAGCAGTAACAACATGAATTGGTGCATGAGGTAGAAATAATGCAGTGCAACTTGAGTTTCGCGATCAGCTGGAAGACTGGAGGGAGGGAGGGTGAGTCGGGTGAGAGGCATTCTCACCGCTGCTCGCTCCCTCCCCTCAGACTGACCATCAGATGCAGGCCATCAGTCCAGTAAAAAAAATTAAGAAGCAAATTATTATGCTCACTTAGCTGTGCCTCACAAGTAATACAACAAATTATCTATTACCAGTGTGATTTTATTCCCAATGACATTTACATTTACGTCATTTAGCAGACGCTTTTATCCAGAGCCACTAGAAGGATTACTTTTATACTATTCCAGGTATTCCTTAAAGAGGTAGGGTTTCAAGTGTCTCCGGAAGGTGGTCAGTGACTCTGCTGCCCTGGCATCGTGGGGGAGCTTGTTTCACCATTGGGGTGCCAGAGCAGCGAATAGTTTTGAATGGGCTGAGCGGGAACTGTGCTTCCGTAGAGGTAGGGGGGACAGCAGGCCGGAGGTGGATGAATGTAATGCCCTCGTTTGGGTGTAGGGTCTGATCAGAGCCTGAAGGTAAGGAGGTACCGTTCCCCTCACACCTCCGTAGGCAAGCACCATGGTTTTGTAGTAGATGCAAGCTTCAACTGGAAGCCAGTGGAGTGTGCGGAGGAGCGGGGTGACATGAGAGAACTTGTGAAGGTTGAACACCAGATGGGCTGCAGCCTTCTGGATAAGTTGTAGGGGTTTAATGGCACAGCCAGGGAGCCCAGCCAACAGCGAGTTGCTGTAATCCAGACGGGAGATGACAAGTGCCTGGATTAGGACCTGTGCCGCTTTCTGCGTAAGGTAGGGTCGTACTCTGCGAATGTTGTAGAGCATGAACCTGCAGGATCGGGTCACCGCTTTGATGTTAGCGGAGAACGACAGGGTGTTGTCCAGGGTCACGCCAAGGTTCTTTGCACTCTGGGAGGAGGACACAATGGAGTTGTCAACCGTGATGGCGAGATCATGGAACGGGCAGTCCTTCCCCGGGAGGAAGAGCAGCTCCGTCTTGCCAGGGTTCAGCTTGAGGTGGTGATCCGTCATCCATACTGATATGTCTGCCAGACATGCAGAGATGCGATTCGCCACCTGGTTATCAGAAGGGGGAAAGGAGAAGATTA
Organism: Coregonus lavaretus; assembly: GCF_964263955.1. Classification (NCBI taxonomy): domain Eukaryota; kingdom Metazoa; phylum Chordata; class Actinopteri; order Salmoniformes; family Salmonidae; genus Coregonus; species Coregonus lavaretus. The sequence goes on from NC_139991.1 coordinate 51,215,648, forward strand.
GTTGTGTATCGTCAGCGTAGCAATGATAGGAGAGGCCATGTGAGGATATGACAGAGCCAAGTGACTTGGTGTATAGGGAGAAAAGGAGAGGGCCTAGAACTGAGCCCTGGGGGACACCAGTGGTGAGAGCACGTGGTGCGGAGACAGCTTCTCGCCACGCCACTTGGTAGGAGCGACCGGTCAGGTAGGACGCAATCCAGGAGTGAGCCGTGCCGGAGATGCCCAGCTCGGAGAGGGTGGAGAGGAGGATCTGATGGTTCACAGTATCAAAGGCAGCAGACAGGTCTAGAAGGACAAGAGCAGAGAGAGGAGAGAGAGAGAGTTAGCTTTAGCAGTGCGGAGAGCCTCCGTGACACAGAGAAGAGCAGTCTCAGTTGAATGACCAGTCCTGAAACCTGACTGGTTTGGATCAAGAAGGTCATTCTGAGAGAGATAGCAAGAGAGTTGGCTAAAGACGGCACGCTCAATAGTTTTGGAAATAAAAGAAAGAAGGGATACTGGTCTGTAGTTGTTGACATCAGTGGGATCGAGTGTTGGTTTTTACATAATCGCTTCTGTAAATTGTGCAAATATGAGTCATATTTAGTAGTTTCTTTATTTTATTTTTTATATTTTGTTTTAAGAATTAACAAAACTATTATAATTGTCTGAAACCACCACAGCGTTTCAGAACTGTCAAGCAAGTCAGTTGGTTGGATGGATGGTTGGTTTGCCTAGATAGCTAACTGACTAGCTGGATTTTTTTTTATTTGAATGCGAGGTTGAGGTTGAGGTTGAGGTTGAGCGGAGAAGCATGAAGAAAGAGCCAAGAGAGGACAACTGAGATGGCAGAGGATGTTTGCAGATGCTGGGGAGTACTACAAGGCTACTTTAGACTATTGCCAATGTGTGGTGAGCTCTCCGGTGCCCCAGCGGCTGCCAGGGCATTACCCATGTGGGTGCTGCATGTTGGTGGTGGTCGACGAGTAGCTGGCTAGCTACTAGCTACAAAGACCAGCTGTGGTACGGACCAATTTTGCACGAGGCAAAAGAGTAGGCTAGGTGTGCTTGAATTGCTTGTTGGGTTCAACGGAATGCAGGGGTGTATTGCTGCCTGAGCCTCAAGTTAGATCAAAGCTGAATCAATGTCTTGGAATATCACATAATGATTCATTAGTATTCTACATTGGAGACGTGTTTAACATCACCAGTAGACTAGGCTACCACATCCTTATGATATACTGTATATATTATACTGTATATAGCGCAACGTGACCTCAAGAGACAGGTTGGGATGTCTGACTGAAATATGGGAAAAACCAATTTTTTCTAAATTAGCGGTGTTTGAATTCATTGATCAAATGCAGGACATGATTGTTTGGTTGTGTGACGTGAGACAAACCTCCAAAATGCGGGACTGTCCCGAACATTCTGGGACATGTGGTCACCCTAGGAACATACAATATTACATCAACTGTATAATATCTCTCTGAGACACAGAATTTACGACTTTGTAATGAACGCGTCTGCGTCACGTCAGGGGTTATGTAAGGCTGCTGAAGACTAGAGAAAATCACAGTTCATTCTAGCCTTCATTTTGGTTCTGCAAATAACTTTTAGATATGCTTCGGCCTGGTCGCATTCCTCTCTTTAGCACAAAGACACAACAGCGGCCCATGTGACCATCCAATATCCTCTCTAGCGCCCTAGTAACATTACAGGGCACATTACATTAACCACAGGAGCGTCATATGTGTATAATATCCAGGAATGGAAAGCGTTTCCCCGAAGTGAGTAGAAGGTATGTTCTCTTCTGCCTCACAGATCGACTCTGCACTGTTTTCAATCGACCTAAAGCCATACTATAACACTGTATGTATACTGTATGTGTCTTATTTAATGAAATAATTTTCTATATCTAATCTACCATTCAGTGCAGTCCTAATATGATTTCCAGTAAGAGAAACAATGTCTCCTTAAATATATTTTCCATAGATCCTAGTTTGGCAGCGTTATATCAAGTCATTCCGGTTCACACTGACCAACTGATCTGTCGACAGCGCCTGCTAAATTCAGGGCATCAATGTTGTTGTGAAAAGTAGCAAAACTTTTGCAGTTCCCGATGGCTAACGTTATATATTTCAAAAACGGTGCGGTAGAAAGGACTGTCAACACATACTGAGCAGCTCACATTATAAACAGAAGCATGCTACATGGCAGACCAATCCAAACTCATATTTTTTGCATTCCCTGAGACCAACCAGAAATGTTTCCTTGGCCAAATATTCAGAGATTTTCATAAAACAGCCACATGTGGTCTCGTTTCTGCATCAGCAAATTTTGCACGAGGCAAAAGAGTAGGCTAGGTGTGCTTGAATTGCTTGTTGGGTTCAACGGAATGCAGGGGTGTATTGCTGCCTGAGCCTCCACTTCTCACAATGGTGCTCATTTAGTCAAGTTAGATCAAAGCTGAATCAATGTCTTGGAATATCACATAATGATTCATTAGTATTCTACATAACATAACCAAATATAAAAGCATATAACGTTACTGTTACACCAAAAACACCAACTAATTTCTTATTAGATATTATGACGTATCATGTGGCCAAAACTCAACAGCGTGCACCACTAAGCAGAATGTACTTTGATTGAAACAAAAACAGGAAGGCTATAGAGCCTAGTTTGTTGACATGATCTGTTCTAATTTGCTCAAGAAACAGTAATTCAAGAAGATCTAAATGCATGTTCTCATAAAACTGATTGAGATCAAATTATTGGCATGCAGATGCAGTTAGGACATTTCACAGAGAAAATGATGATGCCATGGCCTATTTAGAAATGAGGTATGTCTAACTTGGTGCTTGAGGGTATTAAAAATTAAATAGAAATATTGAGACAATATGTGTGGGCATAGACAGACGTTACAGTTGGAGGATGCATTTTATGCATATTCTATAATGATATTCAATAGGCTACATCTGTTGGTACAAACGTTGAGAAATGATGATGTCATTTACATTTTTATTGCTCTCCGGCACCTAAAACATTTGCACTACACCATGAATGGGAGTTTTTTTGTTGTCGTTGTTGTGTGTGTGTGTTTGGCATCCTGTTGTACCGCGTTTGGGTATTTTAAATGTGGTCACCCTATATGTTCCTACAAGATCATTTAGGCCAGCAACATTCCTTTAATAAATAATTTAATCATATTGCAGTACATGTTGACAAATAACAAATTCCATCAATCTTAATGATTTAAATTCAATGTATTGACAAAACGTCTCAGAGGGTTATAACTGAGCACTGATGGAGGGTGTACAGTACTTCACACATCATTCAAACGCAATCATAGATCTATAATACAGACAGTGGGCTTTGAATTTAAAGGACCTCCCAGACAGAAAAATAGGGTGATTGTACAGGACTTGGTGAAGGTCAAACGTGTTCAAAGGGAATAGAGCAGATATTACATAATAGAGAACCCAAACATTGTAAACATAATTGTAGACCTAGACCTGGAGAGATGAGATGAAGACTGTATATAGTTCTCTGAGTAAACAATCATGTTGGATGGGAGCCTGAAATTCACCTTGGGTAGTTCGGCCATTTCAAATTACTCTCTTCTCTTTCTCAATTCTAGCAATAGCTTTCAGATGATAGATATTCAATCACACTGGCTTCAGAGACATTTGTGTCTTCTTGACCTCTGACCTATTGCTGTACTGACCCCAAAACACACCTCTGGTTTGAGTATATCAATCCAGATCCTAACAACAATGATTCCTTTTTCCTTGCAGAAAGTGACGTTTGGGAGCTTGTCTTCATGCCAGAAGGCGGGTATAGCGGCTGATTTCATAACCCTCTGTCCATCCTGCACGTACAGGCCCAGTTGGCAATGTTTGAATCAAATGTAACAATGAGACCTTTGTGTCTCTCACACCCACTGCCTCATTGGCAGTTGCTTATCTCTGTTTTTCACTCTATTTTACATGCTTTATCTCTCATACTGCATCCAACTCACCCCTAGTTAACTACTGGCCCAGGAAATGAAGGAGAGAAGAGAGGGAGAAGAGAGGGAGGATGTATCAAAGAGTGTTATTGTTTATGGGGATCATCTGGATACAAAGGATCCTTTAACCCCCTTTTTGTCTTACCGATTTCAGTCATCCGACTGCTGACAAACTTCCTGTGAGTTGCCAAAAAGAACACAGGCAGCTTAATGTATCTGAATGACTATAGCTAATTTTTGTTTGGGCCTGTCTGGTGGCTTGCTAACTCATGATTAGCTAGCCTGATCAGCATGTCATAGATTGACCCTGTTTAGAGAGGAAGCAGGGGCCACAGTGAATCAGGCACCGGGAAATCACCTCTCAAATAAACTCTCAGCCACATCTCCTTCAAACCACTTCTGAAGGTACTCAGTGGGTGTTATCGGTGGCCTAGTTAATTGCAGCAGCGGATGGACGTCTATAAAGAGTGAGGAGTGGGCAGCAGATGTTTTTAGAATGGCACAATTCCTATTTTTCATCTTTGCTAGAGTGTGTACTCAGGGGGATACTTGGCAGAGCCCTGGTTTTGCAGTTATGTAAGACCATACCCTTGTGAAGAAGTGACATCCAGATGACCCTAGATTCCCCAGTCCCACAGGCTGCAGTCAGCGGTGCTTTGGGAATTGATTTCAGGACACCCAATTTTACAGCAAATGTTAGATCAAGTCCCCGGAATAACCTGCAAATTAGATAATTAGTTGAATCCCTACAGAGCTCCTCTCTTTCACTCTCCCTTCTTGCTCCTCTCTTTCACTCTCCCTTCTTGCATACTCTCTCTCTCGTACATAAGCACACACACACACTCACTCAAACAATCTTTCAACATTGTGTTAAATCATCTTTGCACTCTATGTACGTTCTATTTAGATATTTTAGGTATTATCCCCCCAACCACTTTCTTGCTGTACCAGAAGGGGAATGGATAACACATGCAAAGACTTAGAGAGTACAGGCACTTCAATGCATTAAGTGGCATGCCTTTTGTAGTGCTAAGAGCTCTGATTGTATCTACAGAACAGTTCATGTCAGTCAGTGTGCAATGGAAACAGACAGTCACTGAGAATAGAAGCTGACAGTGACACAAGACGACGCTCCCAGCTGGTGTGTGAGATGGGAAATTCACTGCACTCTTGACAGGCCAGACGGCTAGAAACACACAGGCCTGACTCATCCTATGATGTAACATCCTGCCAAGCCAAAGTCACACCTGACACAAAAGCCCCAGAGAACGTGATGCTTCAACCACTCAGCAACCACAGTCTGACTCTGACCTTCGGAAACACTTCAGGAACAATTCCTGCCAACAAGACAAGGCTGGTCTGTACTGCACTTGTAGTGGTCATGCTTTCACTTCCAATGATACCTGGCACAACTGGGAAAAGGAATTCCCTCTTATAAATTAACAATAGCTATACATGATCACTTACACTGTGTGTACAAAAAATTAAGGACACCTGTTCTTTCCATGGCTTAGACTGACCAGGTGAATCCAGGTGAAAGCTATTATCCATTATTGACACCACTTGTTAAATCCACTTCAGTCAGGTTAAATAAGGATTTATTGCCTTGAGACAATTGAGACATGGATTATGTATGTGTGCCATTCAGAGGGTGAATGGGCAAGACAAAATATTTCAGTGCCTTTGATAGGTGCCAGGCGCACCGGTTTGTGTCAAGAACTGCAACGCTGCCGGGTTTTTCACACTCAACAGTAACCCGTGTGTATCAAGAATGGTCCACCACCCAAAGAACATCCAGCCAACTTGAAAAAACTGTGGGAAGCATTGGAGTCAACATGGGCCAGCATCCCTGTGGAAAGCTTGACACCTTGTAGAGTCCATGCCCCAACAAATGAAGGCTGTTCTGGGGGCAAAAGGGGGGGTGCAACTCAATATTAGGAAGGTGTCCTTAATATTTTGTAGATTCAGTGTATATATATATTGATTTGTCCGAATTCCCACGAGTTTCATATCGTTCTTCAGAAAACTGCTTTATTGATAATATTACTAGACCTTAGTTTAAAGTGTTACCAAAACATATTCACACCATCAGCAAACAGTCTGTAAGTCTGTCCAGTCTTCCACAATACACTTTATTTTTAAATTAATAGCCTCCAGAAGACACAAAGAAATTAGTCAGAAGACAATCAGGTTGCTGTTGTTTCTCAACACATTTATGTAATCAGGTGTACGTTTTCATAAAACATTATGTTCTTGACTGATGAGAGTCCGTCAAAAGGGCACCACTGATAAGGATGAACATCATCCTGAAGAGGATGTACTGTATTTCCACCAAGACGACACTCTTTCAGCCCAGTCCCATCAGCGCCCTCTCTAGCCCAGCATCCCAGCTGCTAAGCTAAGCCTCAGCTAGTGAATTTCCAGTCCCCGAATCAGCACTTGCCGGCCAAACTTACACCCTGGCGCCATCTTCACGCCCCTGTGCCACTGCTTTGGGGCCAACCTTAAATGTCCAAAATATACCGTAGTGGGCAAGGAGGAGGAAGAGGGGGGTGGAGGAAACACATGGGGTGTTTGTTTACTCACAGCCCCCCATAAAGGTCTGAATAAGTCTCAATCCTAACGGTATGGCCATGAGACATAACTCTGCCACAGCGCTGTGGGTTACACGCCAGTGGGCCTGAGGGACAGAATGTCATGGTGGGTCTCAGGAATGCGAGAGCGAGGTCGAATGCGATGGGCTATTCCAGTCTCCAGTGGCCATTTCATTTGGCACTGCTTTGGCAACGAGCTGTGGTTTTGCTGTTGAGAGCAAAGGTCCCTCGCTTGTGCTGAGACACTGAATTCATACACACCGCAAAGGTGCTGGGCTGTGAAAAAGTCATTATAGGGGCCCTGTTTGAAATGCTTGAACCCCGGAAGGAACCGTGAAGAGATGGAGAATTTTTAATTTTTTTACACCCATGGCAGAATTATAATTCACTTTTAAATTCACATCTCACTTTAGCCTTCTGTATTGTATGTCATAAATCTTGATGTAATCTCCCAACACCATGACAGAACCAAGGGCAAATCCTTCCCCCTGTGGAAATATGTTATTGTAAACACATGAATCCATCTCTACAGTGACACAGTGCACTTGGTTCCATGTCTCTGCTGTAGATTTTCATGTCATATTTGATCATCCCTCTCAATTTCCTTGCAACTTCCAGTAGAACTGAGAGTTTGAATTGAAACTGTGCCCATAGTCACAAAGCGTCTCAGTGTAGGATTGCTGATCTAGGATCAGGCCCCCCTGTCCATATAAACGTATTCATTCATGTACAAGAGACGTGGTTCTGCATGCTGAACAGGGTAGGCAACTAGATTCAGCCTCGGGCTATTTTTGTCAGAGCGGATGGACGGGGGGCCAGAACATAACTATTACAATTTGTATACTGCAAGTTGACCACATCTAAGCACAAAAAGAGATTATATTTGAAAATAACAACCATTTCATATCTTGATCACATTGAGAGATGATCACGTCTCGTTTTGTATTTTGTGGGAATATATTGGAACATATTTCCTAAAGTAAACTCATTTTCAGCTGAATTCCTCCTGATTTTACAGTCTTTGTTGACAAAAATATATAAATAATAATACTTTACTAAAAACTTTGGGGGACACCAAGAAATCCCTTGGGGGATGGCTTTGGCTGGTGGGCCACCTGTTGCCAACCCCTGACTGTAAAGTATCATTGTCCCTTTGTTTCTGGATGCTGTTGTGAGTCCACTGTGAGTGTTCCCATCTCGCCAGCACTGTGAGGCTCCAAAACATCTGCAGCAAGCAGCCATCTTGCCTTTCCGGAGGAAATGTCTGCGATCGTATGCCTTGGCCACACTTCTGATAGAGAGGCCTCACCAAACAAATCCAACTTTTGGGACATCAGTTGAAAAGTACTCTTTCTTTCCCTAGTAATGTAGGGGGTTGTTTTCTGCGGACTTGTCATTGATTTAGAGGATAGAAGTAAGAGAACACGAAGAAAGGCTGCTGCTTTCTTATTTCCAAGACAAACATTGGTGATACAAAGCGAAGGCGGTTTAATTCCATACACTGCTGATGTGAATAGAGAAAAATGCAACGATGGATCCAAACAGACAAAAGAAAACAGAGGTGGACTTGAACAAAGGGGATGTCTGTGTCTGGGCATCTGTCAATGGGATGCATGTGTGCGTGCATGCCTGTGTGTGTGTGCGTGTGTGCAGTTGTATAAGTGGTGTGAGCGTATAGGATGTCTGGCTGGGGACCCAGGGGGCACCGGGCATCAGATGTTATATCCTTTTCTCGCTCTCGCACTCTCTCTCACTCTTTCTCTCCATCTCCTCCTCACCCCTCACCAGATTAGAGCTCCAATGGGATAGCGCTGTTTGCACGGCATGTACCCTCTTTCACAACTGCTGACAACCCCCCCGCCATAAGCCACACACACACAAACCTCACTCCCTACACATTCCCCTCCCCACAGCCTTTTGCCACCTAACACAACTATGAACTTAAAAACATAACATTTCTTTATTTCTTTCTATCACACACATACACACATCCTTTAGTCCCCTCTGCTCCGTCTGTGAGAAGAGAGGGTGGTTTGAGTACTTTAGATCATTAACCTGCAGAATACAGCCGTGGTCGCTCATCAGGTAAAGTAGCATATTTTCATGTCCTTTGATAGTCTGCAAAGAGCACCGAAGCACATCCCCTCTGCTGCTCCCCAGATAATACGTTCCACAGGCCAATGCCTTGCATCAGCATTAACACTACCCCTCTCTCTTTATTTCTCTCTCTTGCTCTCCCTCACTCAGCACTGTCTCTTCAATTCCTCTCCTTCACTCACTTTTCCTTTCTTACTCTCTCCTACTGTCTCTCTCTCCCCCTCACCCGTCACTATCTCTTAAAGCTGGACCCTTAATGGTGAAACCGCCACGTCCGTTTGCAATATTACAACTACAAAGACGTTACTGCAAACAACGACACCGTTTTTTGCCCTCGGACATCATTGCAAGCATGATAGAAGAACACAATATGTACTGCAATTGTTTTTACCATGCTGCGCGACGCTCCTCAGCTCGGCAACAAAAACAATAACAACAGTGGTGGGGGGGCCAGTGGCGCTGTTTCCCCTACTGTGGATCCATCTTTAAATCCCACTTATTTTCTCTCTTTTCTCCTCTCACTCTCTTTCGTCTTCTTTGAGTCCAGTCACTGAAGCTATCTTTTCTCCAACACTCCTGCCAACGAGGCGTGCTGATCACAAGAGCGTAATTAACTCTTTGCTTGAGCAGGTGATGCACTCCAATAATCCAACATCCCTGATGGTCCAAACGGCTGCTCAAGCCAGGAATGTCCAACAACTTTCTAGTTGTAGTGTAGAGAAAAAAGTTTCATATTGATTATGATTATACAGTATGTCAAAAATGAATCCTTCATCAACTGCAGAAGTTTCTTAATTTTTCACCTCAAATAATCTTAGGGAGTGAATGTAATTTTAATAAGGGTTACATGGAGAAAATCGGACCTCTCTGAAATGAAAATGGATGGCCTTCCCTTCAGCAAAATATATTTTACCTAAACCCTCCCTGAATGCTTAAAAAAACATGTCTACCCTTTACCCTCACTTCTTGGACAGACGAGAGCCTTCAATATGCAGTTTAAGAAACTGTTCTTCGTCCTGTAAGCATTACATGGCAATGCAGGAATTTTGATAGCGCATAGGGCTATGGGTTCGCAGACCACCGTAGACAAGAGTAGGGGTGGAAAGATCTCCTCTACAGTAAAAGCATTGCTTGAATCTATCACCGTATTTGCAGGTCAGAGAAAAAAATTGCCTTTTATAAAAATGTCATGCAATTCTACGTAATCTTACATATTAGCAGAATATTTTTTAATACCACACAAATTACCAAAATGACAGGCTTAGAATGGACAGAGAGATAGGCCTATGTGTTCATCTTATCATATTTCTCCAATGCCAAATCAGTGTGTCTTGTTTGCAACGAAACTGTCCTGGTTTGCAAATAATAAAATCTGAGATGTCATTAGGAATCTGAGCATGGTACTTTAAAAAATGTAGGCGTACCTAGACAGAGTGGGTCTACCGACGCAGAAAAATGTAAGCTTTAACTGCTGGCTATTCTTCTTCCGTGGCTTAACCGAACGAGAGGAGGTCCCAAATGTTTCCCTAAAAGCTGTCTGGGTTTAAACATCTTCTATTGTACAGAAGGTGATTACTTCCCAAGCAAAGTCTATTGTTTGTCTCCTCTGCTATAGAAGGTTTTAGCTCAGCCTCTGAATGTCAAAGAAACGAAACAATGATTTTCCCATATGCATTGGAGTCACGTCTTTCCTGGGTATTTTACAGCTTGTTTCTAGCATAAAGCATCGCGGACCAAAGTGCTGTTATAGATCACTTTATATAATCAGATCCGTTTTATTTTCTTAAAAATCTTAAGCTAACAAGGGGTAGGCATGTGCTTTTTGACATTTTCTTAAAATAAAAGGTAGGCCTATGGCATACCCTCTCATACCCCCTCAACTCGAGTCTTGGTTTTAACTTAGCCTACCTCAGTGTCAGTGAAGGGGTGTTATTTAAAGAGTGCATGGTGGGTGGAGGAATTGACAGACAACTCCATGGATAGAGCAGCCTGTAGCCTAATTTCATCTGTCAAACAGGTAGGCCTACCTATTATTTCTTAAATAAGAAGAAATAGGCTCCAACACAAAGCTCTCTTGTTGTTAGTAAAGTCTAATTAAAATAAAGACTTTTGAAATGAATTATGCCTACTCGAATTTGCCTACCTTCAGCACCATGAGCTGTTCATTTCCGATTGATTGTGCAGCGGCTGCTGCTTCAAGTTTCAGCACCACAATGTAAGTTACTCGGATCTGGCTTATTGTGAGGTCAATAACTCTGATAGATATATCATGGGCAAGAAACATATTGTTTTTAATAAAATAAATTATAGTAGTAGCAAGCTATCAAAGTTGTCCTCTGGTCCTCCTTCTCATCTTCGCACTCTCCTTCTCAAACTGAACAGAACATAGACTATAGGCTAGTCTGAGCGCAAGATAGTGCATTTTTTTGACTAGATCTAATCAATAATTATTTTTGAAAGAAGTCTTTGACTCTCCTGAACTGCCACCTCAGGACTACACAGCACAGCCATTGGTCAGTCAGCACACAAAAAAGGTTTTGATCAGCAAGAGCAGAGCAGGCCGGGGCTCAGGATTGGAATATCCATTGCAGTGTGTAATGCAGCCTAATTGTATTTACACCATCCCAGCAGCTATCTTAGAAATATAACTTTGCTCTGTGCTTCTCCGAGCATGCACTTCGTAGCCTATAGGCTATGGATCTTTTGATTGAGACCACACTAAATAGCTTATAGGCACACTTGATATTGTGCGACTAGCGGAGAATCAGAGATGAGGGCACACATCGATATATAGGCTAATAAGCAACTAATTCAAAACACTGAGAAATATTGAACTTTCATCAATTACAAATTACATGACCCTGCCCTGGACTAGATAAAAACAATACCAAACCCTCCCCTTGACTGAAATTGAAAAAGCATGACCCTCCCCCATTTTCCTCCAGGTAACCATTCTGTAAATTTCAATCAGTCCCTTGCCATACTTTTTTATGTGTAATTGATGCTCTGGTGTATGTGTGTGTGTGTGTGTGTGTGTGTGCCTCTCAATGTTTACCATCCAGCTGAACCAGATCAATACAGTATGTCCACGTCAACAGGGGTAGCAGCACTGCATGGGTTTGTCAATGAGAAGCCCCACTCTACCTTGTGGGGGCTCAGCCTTGGTGGTGTGAAGTGGAATCATTTGATAATTAACTTGATTAATGCCATAGATCCTTCCCTTGCAGTCTGTAGTGCTGCTTAATGACACACCCTGTGCATTCTAAACGCATGACAAACATATTTACTTCCCTTTCTTTATCAAAGCCAGCTGACAGTGAGACCAAGCTCAGATCAGTTATTTCAGTTTAAATGCCTCGTCACCGCTTGGCAGTGTCTGCTTTTGGCTCAACGTGTGTGGTTCTATTCAATAACAACAACAACATGCCAACAAGTAGGTGACGCCTAGCGTTCACCGAGGTAGCCTTGGCAAACAGAATGTACCATTATATTTGAAGAAAAACACAGATGCTTTTCTTGTCAAGATTTTGTGGGATCAAATACATTTTTTGGCTCTGTCCGAGCTTGGAAGTTGAATGCAGTTAAGGACTCCTACTACCCTTTTTTATGAGCCCTTTTTTTCCCACAAATCACACAATCCAAAATATATTTTTTCCACTACTCCACTTAAATCATTGGATCAAGTCAAGGGACCACTGGACCCCAAATGGAAGAGTAAGCCTTTATTTACTTTTTCTAAAGGAAATGAAACCCAGTCATCTTCCAAATCTGGACAGCTTTTGATTATTATACATTTTTTGGGGCGATTAGAAGACTCTCCATTGTTGAATTAGTGAGCTCATCCTGTTTAAAGCCATGAAATAACATGGCCAAATTAATAAACAGGAAAGTATGATTTGTGTGGTCAGCCTGATTTCTGGGGTCGCATTGGTGGCAGCAATTAAAACGCAATGACCCATTTCAGGCACAAAAGACATGGAGGGAGTAGGGCTGGCTGGCACTTGCTCAGTCCATTCACGAGACACATGATGAGGCACGCAGAGGGAGACAGACTCAGGGTCAATTGACCTGCAAAGACTGTCCACAGTTTCAGGAGTCTCATGGAATTGACCTCGAACTTCCCGCTTTTGCTCTTTTTCTCTCTTTCTCACTCTCTCTAAAACAACACTCGGAATATAGGCCAAAGAACAATTTTAATGAACCCCAGAGATAAAACGTACATTCAATGGACCCTGTGGACCAGATTCAGTTCCAACCCAATATCGCTCTTGAACACATCCCAAAACAATGGGAGATACTCTACCTAACCTAACATTTCAATATAGAAACAGTAGCATCTGTTTTCCATTTCCGGAGGAGAATTAGCCATTCAGGAGAATAGCGTCTCAGGTGGTTCAGAGGGAATAGCCTGCTGAGAGAGATGGAGAAAATCTGCTCACTGGGCTCAGACGTAATTTCAATGTCTAGTTTTGATTTACATTTAGTTGAGTTGTCAACTAAAGTGCATTCAACGTGAAATCAGAAATAAATGTCACGTCATTGAATTTAGGTTAAAAATAAAAAATTCCTCTACATTGATGACTTTTTGCAAATCCAATCAGTTTTCCACATTGATTCAACTTCATCACATAGACTATCTTTTTATGACGTGGAAACAACGTTGATTCAACCAGTTTTTTCCCAGTGGGTGGTGAGTGGAGGTGTTCATCCTTCTCTAAACAGTAATTAAATGACCTGAGGCCAAAAGCATGCACTACCACCAGCATAATACTCACCTAACTAATTGCATTGTAATGGGAGAGCATTTGCAAGGGGGCTACTCACTCTTTTTTCACACTCTTTGTGCGTCAAGCAGTTTTGTGCAAGTTTGTATGTGTGTGAGGAGAGAAGAGAGAGAAAAAACAAGTGTGAGAGAAAATGAGAGAGGGAGAGAGAATGTCAAGAGTTATTTTTGGCCTTGTCACAGCAACCTGTAAATCAATCGAGAGTATTTTGCTGGAGCTACTGATGTGGGACTATTGTTGGAGGAGGTCTGATTCTGGAAATATGTAGAAGGGGTAATAATAAACACATGGGGTGGACATTTTGGAAGTCTTTCAGTAATTGTTGATGTATTCCTCCCCAGAAACAGTTCTCACAGTTACTGTTCCACTTGGTGTTTCTTGGCGCTGAAACTTGGACCGCCAGTGTGAAGCATATCAATAATCCAAAAGAGAGGGAAACTTGGTAAGCCAATGGCATTACACACTGCCCACATCTGACGTTTATCTGTTTGCCACAACTGAGTCCCCCAAATGTCACACATGCATTTGTTTGTGAGAAACAAAGAGACTCTCTCTACCAGAGGTCTTGGTTGAATTAACAGCTCTATTTTTAGCCTATTACGCTTCTCCCTAACAAATCAAACTGCACCCGGTAGATGGATGTATAGCAGCTGTGCATTACGATTCCCTCGCCTTTCCCATTTTCAAGGCTCAAGTAAAATATGAAAGTATGTATGGAACATCTGAATTCTATCCGCACCAGAGCTCTGTTGATACAGGGTAACGATAGGTAATTTGGTATGCTACACATGTGTCCACTCCTATTAGCTTGGATATGAATCAGCAAATGGATGGTTAATGTTATCCTTCTGGAATATCACAGATGATGTTGTATTTTATATGAACTGTGTAGGGTTTTAATCAGTCATCTTATGGTGTATTAGGGAACGGACAATGTAAATACAGGACTCCTGTTCTGGTGTCAACATTTCATGATTCCAATGGTTGCACCTCCATAGCTGGTGGATTGTCCCCTCAGTGTTTTTCTTTTCAAGTATCTAATCTTGGAGAGACCAGAATACTCTGTATTTCTGACCACTTCATAGTTGTCAATAATCAACCCAATCCACAATTTAGCCTGAAACCAGTCACATTTCCACTGATGCAGTATTGGCAAGGATCTGTGTCACACACACATATAGCCTACACACACTCACTCAGTTACTCAGTCACTCACATACCTAACTTACATACTGTACCTAATCAGAGCCATATGACCTTAGTGTAGGGAAGTCAGTCAAAAGTGGTCTTATACCCAACAGATCCACTGACACCTAGTTTTAGATTAACAGGTAAAGTCCTGAAATAGCAGCTAGTTTCAACCCCTTAGACCCTCCACACACACGCACGCACACACACACACACATACACATACACACGCGCCACATATCCCACCACACACACAGATCCTTCCCGGCCAAGCCACACAAGCCTGGCCACGATTAGATAATGTATGCCCAATGGAACATTACAGCCTAACACTGGCCTCTCTCCCTTCATAAATACTCTAGTGGTCATCTGGAAAACATTAGGCCTCCTCTCCAGAGAGAGAGATCGACTATATGAGATAAAGTTACCAGTTACCAGACAGATTTGTTTTTACATAGGTGTAAAAAAACAGGCTGCGTGCTGAGCCATATGAAGACTGAGCCCAGGGATAATTTCATCTAATGATTTCTTGTCACTTTTAATAATCATTGAAATCAAACTATTTTAAGAAATCCCCCCCACACATGAGCCAATACCTTAGGTCAGAGCCGATGTTGTGGTGTGTGTGTGGGACTTAAAGGAACATTTCACCCTGGCTTTGCCACGGCATATAGTCGTTACTATATTAACAACATTATGTTTTTGTCATACACATAAAAATTATCCAAACCACAAGCTAGAATGAGCGCATTTTCATTTCACTGGTAGAATCTAGAAGTATCGACATGGTGAACCACAAAGTCCAGCATTCATAGCGAATTCAGATACCGCCCGCTAGGTAGATGGGGAGTGCCAACAAACTTGGATGCTTCTCTAGGCAAGATTATTTTTTAAACGCTTGTTATTCACTAGCGTTTGTCATCATGCCCGTGTTGTGTTCTGTGTCTGGCTGTATTCATTACAAACAAGCTAGAAAATTAGTTATCTTTCATCATTCTACCTACCAGAGATTTACCCCGATGCTGCCAGTGGCTTGCGGCTATCAAGAATTATGCTTACGGTGACCAAAGATTATCAAAGGGATTTTCAGGCTGAACTGATGGGGAATCCATTTCGACGACAGCTGATGCGATACCATCGTTTTTCTTTTCTTCACAACAAAATGGAAGACTTGATTAGAGGTAACGTATCGCTAGATAGCATGCTAGCCTAGCTGGACTAGGTAAGTTAGCTGGCTAGCTAATGTTACAGTCCTGTATTGAACTCTGAGAGCCATCAGCTAAATCATATAGCTAGCTACCTAGCTATCTTTTGGATACACACTGTCAATCAATTTCGCATATGCAATGGTAGTCACTGCTATATTGGTACCTTCAGCAGAGTAAACATGTTTGTTTGTTCTATCTTTGACTAGCTTTAGATAACGTAAGCTAGCTAATGTTAGCAAATAAGAGTAGCTCAATCTGGTAGCCATCTTATCCATCCTTGTCTGGAAAACACCCCTTAACTAAAAATAGAATTGTCAAAATAGCTAACTCACTCTCTGTTTGTGTGTTGGTAGCAATGATGAATGTGTATAAATCGTCTATGGTTGGTTAGTTGGTTCTCAGCTGGCTAGCAATCTTGCTGCCAATTTAGTGACGCTAGCTAACAGCAAGCTGACAATATTGAAATGTCGATGTTAGGTTCACTAAGCTAGCCAGTCTAATAGAGATCAATACAATTAGTGGGGTGGTTAAATTGTGTATTGTTGTGTGTTTTGTTGTAGGTGGTAGAGAATCTGATTCCACCAGCATGTGCTTTCAACCCCTAGCTCTGCACAAAGTGAAGGTAAGTGGGCAAAAATATTTACAAGCTGATGGCTTACAGTGAGGGAAAAAAGTATTTGATCCCCTCCTGATTTTGCACATTTGCCCACTGACAAATAAATGATCAGTCTATATTTTTAATGGTAGGTTTATTTGAACAGTGAGAGACAGAATAAAAAACTAAAAAATCCAGAAAACGCATGTCAAAATGTATAAATTGATTTGCATTTTAATGAGGGAAATAAGTATTTGACCCCCCTCTCAATCAGAAAGATTTCTGGCTCCCAGGTGTCTTTTATACAGGTAACGAGCTGAGATTAGGAGCACACTCTTAAAGGGAGTGCCCCTAATCTCAGCTTGTTACCTGTATAAAAGACACCTGTCCACAGAAGCAATCAATCAATCAGATTCCAAACTCTCCACCATGGCCAAGACCAAAGATCTCTCCAAGGATGTCAGGGACAGGATTGTAGACCTACACAAGGCTGGAATGGGCTACAAGACCATCGCCAAGCAGCTTGGAGAGAAGGTGACAACAGTTGGTGCGATTATTCACAAATGGAAGAAACACAAAATAACTGTCAATCTCCCTCGGCCTGGGGCTCCATGCAAGATCTCACCTCGTGGAGTTGCAATGATCATGAGAACGGTGAGGAATCAGCCCAGAACTACACGGGAGGATCTTGTCAATGATCTCAAGGCAGCTGGGACCATAGTCACCAAGAAAACAATTGGTAACACACTACGCCGTGAAGGACTGAAATCCTGCAGCACCCGCAAGGTCCCCCTGCTCAAGAAAGCACATATACATGCCCATCTGAAGTTTGCCAATGAACATCTGAATGATTCAGAGGAGAACTGGGTGACAGGGTTGTGGTCAGATGAGACCAAAATGGAGCTCTTTGGCATCAACTCAACTCGCCATGTTTGGAGGAGGAGGAATGCTGCCTATGACCCCAAGAACACCATCCCCACCGTCAAACATGGAGGTGGAAACATTATGCTTTGGGGGTGTTTTTCTGCTAAGGGGACAGGACAACTTCACCGCATCAAAGGGACGATGGACGGGGCCATGTACTGTCAAATCTTGGGTGAGAACCTCCTTCCCTCAGCCAGGGCATTGAAAATGGGTCGTGGATGGGTATTCCAGCATGACAATGACCCAAAACACACGGCCAAGGCAACAAAGGAGTGACTCAAGAAGAAGCACATTAAGGTCCAGGAGTGGCCTAGCCAGTCTCCAGACCTTAATCCCATAGAAAATCTGTGGAGGGAGCTGAAGGTTCGAGTTGCCAAACGTCAGCCTCGAAACCTTAATGACTTGGAGAAGATCTGCAAAGAGGAGTGGGACAAAATCCCTCCTGAGATGTGTGCAAACCTGGTGGCCAACTACAAGAAACGTCTGACCTCTGTGATTGCCAACAAGGGTTTTGCCACCAAGTACTAAGTCATGTTTTGCAGAGGGGTCAAATACTTATTTCCCTCATTAAAATGCAAATCAATTTATAACATTTTTGACATGCGTTTTTCTGGATTTTTTTGTTGTTATTCTGTCTCTCACTGTTCAAATAAACCTACCATTAAAATTATAGACTGATCATTTCTTTATCAGTGGGCAAACGTACAAAATCAGCAGGGGATCAAATACTTTATTCCCTCACTGTAGGTCCCAATCGGTTGACACCTTTAAGAAAGGCATGTTGCCCTACGTCCCTTCCACAAAAAGTGTAAAATGGTAACACCACAACCATGTCTTTCCAGGAGACGTGCAGTCCCAGCATATCTTCTGCAAGAGGTCCAAACAGATGGTGATTAACCTTTTACTGCAGTAGGCTAAATCAGGGTCACACAGAATGTTTCTTGGCAGTCTTAAACAAATCTACTTTGAAACAAACGTATACACTTCACACACATGGTTATGGGCTTAAAAAAAGAAGACACCTGTACCATGTCAGATATAGAGTTGAAATGTATAAAAAAAATTGTTTGCATCCCAATATTACACTTTATATTCATCACAGAAGACTGAAATATAACAAAACCATTTGACATAGAAACACTGGATTTTTGGCTGTTTAAAAAATATATATCTTTATTAATTATAAAATTATGAAAAATATTTATACCATTCCACCCATGACCACTAGGTCATTTGACTGCAGGAATGGGCTACGGTCTAGAAGCCCTACATCACTTCCGGCAGTCTTCTACAACTGGCCATACACCGCGGACAGGACAAGACCATTCGCCACAAGCACAAAGAGTCTCAGCTTCCACAGCCCACCATGCCAAACACCATTGCCGGTGTACCGAAGCCAGATAAAGAACTATGGCTGTGTTTTATTTTTATTTTTATTTCACCTTTATTTAACCAGGTAAGCCAGTTGAGAACAAGTTCTCATGTACAACTGCGACCTGGCCAAGATAAAGCAAAGCAGTGCGATAAAAACAACAACACAGATTTACATATGGGGTAAACAAAACATAAAGTCAAAAATACAACAGAAAATATATATACAGTGTGTGCGAATGTAGTAAGTTATGGAGGTAAGGCAATAAATAGGCCATAGTGCAAAACAGTTACAATTTCATATTAACACTGGAATGATAGATGTGCAAAAGATGATGTGCAAACAGAGATACTGGGGTGCAAATTAGCAAAATAAATAACAATATGGGGATGAGGTAGTTGGGTGGGCTAATTTCAGAAAGGCTGTGTACAGGTGTAGTGATCGGTAAGCTGCTCTGACAACTGACGCTTAAAGTTAGTGAGGGAGATAAGAGTCTCCAGCTTTTGAGATTTTTGCAGTTCGTTCCAGTCATTAGCAGCAGAGAACTGGAAGGAATGGCGGCCAAAGGAGGTGTTGGCTTTGGGGATAACCAGTGAGATATACCTGCTGGAGCGCAGACTAAGGGTGGGTGTTGCTATGGTGACCAGTGAGCTAAGATAAGACAGGGATTTGCCTAGCAGTGATTTATAGATGACCTGGAGCCAGTGGGTTTGGCGACGAATATGTAGTGAGGGCCAGCCAACAAGAGCATACAGGTCACAATGGTGAGTAGTATGGGGCTTTGGTGACAAAACGGATGGCACTGTGATAGACTACATCCAATTTGCTGAGTTGACTGTTGGAGGCTATTTTGTAAATGACATCGCCGAAGTCAAGGATTGGTAGGATAGTCAGTTTGACGAGGGGATGTTTGGCAGCATGAGTGAAGGAGGCTTTGTTGCGAAATAGGAAGCCGATTCTAGATCTAACTTTTGATTGGAGATGCTTAATGTGAGTCTGGAAGGAGAGTTTACAGTCTAACCAGACACCTAGGTATTTGTAGTTGTCCACATACTCTAGGTCAGACCCGCCGAGAGTAGTGATTCTAGTCGGGTGGGCGGGTGCAAGCAGCGTTCGGTTGAAGAGCATGCATTTAGTTTTACTAGTGTTTAAGAGCAGTTGGAGGCTACGGAAGGAGTGTTGTATTACATTTACATTTACGTCATTTAGCAGACGCTCTTATCCAGAGCTTTGAAGCTCGTTTGGAGGTTTGTTAACACAGTGTCCAATGAAGGGCCAGATGTATACAAAATGGTGTTGTCCGCATAGAGGTGGATCCGAGCGTCACCAGCAGCAAGAGCGACATCATTGATATACACAGAGAATAGTGTTTACACAGACAGCCCAATTCTGATATTTTTTCACAGGTGGGTGTCCACCCCAAAGTGCCACATGTCATGATGACAGACACCTGTCTCGATCAAGAAGAGAAGACTTGAAATAGCGTACACATTGTTGGATTACTTCATGGAGCAAAAAATAGTATTTATTTTAATAACGGAGCATCTTCTAAATTCAAACTGCAATTGGACACAGACATTTTATGAGACTCCTGTTTCCACAAATTGAGGACGAAGACAGAATTGCCAAGCTAAGGTTGGTCTAACATTCTCTGTGCTACACTAAACAGTACCTATCCTGTAACTCACAGTACTGGATACCAAAACTCTACAGTTAAATCACATTATCTGGTGTAACAATCTGTAGCTAAGAGAACTGGTGATCAGCAGATAATGGGAGAGGTGGTCATGATGAAATTGTCATTCACAAAGAATCATACAGTAAGAAAATACAGTAGGATCAGTGTAGTAAAGTTCAGGAAATACTTGTACAGCTGTAGGAGGAGTGTTGTCATGATCAAACTGCCATTCAGCTCCTCTTTAGTCATCTTCTGTTTGAAATCCAGCATAATGTCCAATCCATCAAGAGGGATACAGATCAGGCACCACACGGTATTGTCTATAAAACAAGAAAATATAGATTATACTCTATTGTACAGTTTGAACGACAGTTGAAATGTGCCAGCATAACATATAGTAAAACCAGCTTATCAGTTTGATATTTACAACAGTACATTTCTGTATTATTGTTTCTCCTCACTGTTAGCTAGTAAAAACTTAGCTAGCTAGGTAGGAACGATTTGATTAGTGTCGTATCGAGTGAGTGGTGGCAATTATTGCTGATAAACAAAGGAGTCCGCTCATACTGAATCCTTGATCATAAGTTTATTCAGATCACAAACTTCAGCATAAGTGACAGGTGACATGACACCCGGAGAGCGACGCCTCAGAATGGCTGCTCTGCCTTCTCCTTCGTTTTTCCCCCTATTTATAAACAATGCAAAAAGATGCTCCCTCTTCTGGCCAATCACCAGTCTCCCCTGTCTACAACACACTTCCTGTCTGTTGTATGTGGCGTTACACTAAAACATTCCCTCTTGATACTAAAATCAACATTCTCTCTGGTTCCACTTAAAACATTAACAACGTCATAATCTCAATACACTACATATTCCCCCCTTCGAGACAAATTAAAAGTCTCGACAACAAACAGAATAGGATTATGACAAGTAACAATTTATCTTATTGAGTATCTTTAACATTAAACCAAAAACATTCTCCTCTAGAGTGTAAATACCTTTCTATGAAATATGAACAACTGTTTATGAAGTGTGAATACATTACTATGACATATGAACAAATCTTTATGGAGTGTAAGAGCGAAAAACTGTCCGGCAACCTTCCATCCATCAATCAAGACAGTAAAATTCTCTCACGGTCCCTCTGCCCCAGGCAACCACCTCGGTACTCCAGATAACCTCATAAACAATGTAAATGCATTTGAAACTATGATGCAATTAAATACACATGTAAGCCCCTGCAAACAAAATCCTATCCAATAAATATCCATTGTAAGGCTGGTCAACCCATTGGACCCTACAGTGAACCTCTCCCTGCCTAAATTCCCTGTCCCTAATCATTCACGAAATAAACAAAAACATCTAAGATCCTCACATGTATTCAATAACATCAAACATCATTCTACAAAAATTAATACCTAAGAATATGACACAATTATGTATTACACATGTCTATATTTCATTGCAGACACTGGAATGTAGTCCACTACACTTCATCGCCCCGTAGTCTCCTCTTCCAATGGACTGTTGATGATGGAATCGGCCACACCTTTCTTGTTTCATCTCCTCCAGTCATATTGTCGTTGTTTGAGTATTTCAATCTCCATATGTTCCCCCAAATGCTTCTGAAAGAAAAGGAAAGACCAAACAGTATCTTTTGCAAAACAACACTTTCAAATTGACCATCAATATCAACTAAGAATATAAAAATGATATATAAATGATGTATGAATCACATTAACCCATTCCTCCCTTTGATTCATAAATCATACTACAAATCACACCAATATTGGAAAAAAAATTGAAAAATGATCAAAACATCAAAAATGATATTTATCCATCAGTTCCACTTGTCCATTTTCATCCAGATCAGGAACAGTCAACACCGGCATCTGAGTGTTGTCTCCAGGCATCACTCTCCAACCTATCTCAATATCATAGCTTACTCAAAGGTCAGTAACAAATTACAAACATCACACACAGTGTTATCAAAGCTGCCATTAAATGTAACCCATCACTGCCCCTACTGGCCTACCTGATCTTGCAACCAAGTCTTCGCTGACTTCTGCTCCCTCAGATCTCCCAAATGCATCCCTTATATTTTTCAATGCATATATAACACTCGTGATATTATCGGAACTATCTGGACTCAAAGTATACCTAATATTATCAATATGATCTTCCCAAATGTTACACCATACCATGGAAAAAGTCCCCCCTTCTCCCTTAGATTTATCCTTCAATGATAGGCTTGAAGACTATGACATGTAGCCATGTCTCTTTTCATCCAATTTCAAATATAGCTTCAGATTTCTGTGTCCGGTGCTACCCCTCTTATAATGGTAGAAACCTCATATGGAAGCTTCAACGTTGACATGTAACAACATCCTGTCCATCCATAGGGTAAGAATATATATACTTTATCACCACAAACCCTCCAAATATCTCTAAAATTCCCCATAGTCACATTGTCAGGCAAAAGCTAATCTTTTAACCATCAAAGTCCTGCTGTTCTTACTACCTGGTACATAAAAAGTAACATATTTCTCATTACTACCCTTAAGGTCATGCATACCCAAAGTTATCATATAACATCACAATCTGATATTCCCATAAACATACCCCTTACCTCATATGTTTTATTAGAACAAAAACAACTTTTAGCCCTCAATGGTTACACCTCAAATGCTTCAGTTACGCTGTTACCTGATTTTCCTTTACCATCCAACAAATTCACACAAGTTAATTCACTTAACCCAATAACACCTAAACCTAGGCTTAAACAAATGTTTTGACAACGACATTATTTTATCTGTTACTGACTGTTGCTGATACCACAGTCATGACAAAGCATAAGATTGACACATACTTGATAGAGGTCGAGCGACCGTCTCTAACATGTTTGACTGGAATTCTCACCAGACATGGACCCTCAAGATTCCTCACTGATCTTACAGAATGAGCTGCTGGAACCTGCCCATCTATCTCTAATTTTCACAACAGAAGAATCAAACCACTCCCTTTAGTTTCTCTCTCCCCTAACGAGCGGTACTGATCAGATACCTCTCCTTGTCTGTCATTAAAATCAAAGACCTCATCCTGTACCTCCATGATGAATCTATATTCTCTCTACTACTATCTGTTCTCCTATTTTAACCCTATTCGTACTATCATTGATAGCACTCTCCATCCGTAACATAAACCCATGAATCCTTCTTGCTACCCCCTTTAATTTCAGAAAAGTTGTTGTCGGTGTCATACTTCCTACATTTGCTATTGCCATCGTATCATTAATCCCTTCCAAAGTTACCATTAAAGTATGTATTAACCTTAATTATTTCTAGTGGCACAGTTACCAATATCCTCTGTGTATTATCTACTGTTGGAGTGGCTACTGTAATCTACTCCTCCTGAACTCCCTCAATGACTGTGGAGGCTACAACAGACCTCAACTCTTCCATTATAAGCGTTACTTTATGAATTACATAGCCTTTTAACCAATAATTCTTAACCAGACCAAATTCTAATGCTTGCACTAGATAAGTACACATATATTCTCCCTGACCTTTCTCTGTAACATTACGCAACATAAGTGAACAGTCACTCCTAACCCTCTTCCAAACTATACCTCCTTTGATTAGGTGCCACAGCTTCTACTCTTGGTCCTGATAACAATACTTCTTCTCCATAATTATCTCTCCATGTGGGAGGAATGTCCCCATCCTAACCCTAATAAGTATTTTTTCCCCTAAAATTGGTGAGCTATTGGTTCCCTTATAATCAAATGCGATATATTTATGGCTTTAATAACTATCAATGTTGAAAGAATTAAATTGCTTCTCACTGTTGTTTTAATAGACTGAAGTGTTCATGTCCTTAGTTACTTCATCCATTTTCCAAAGAAAAGTTGTCTTTGCTTGTACTTCCATCTATCACCACTAGTGTCACTTTTTCCCAACTCTCAGTCCTATCTCTAATCCCTGACTTTCAAACTTTTGATTATAAAAAATACACCTATAATTACCTTGATCTCCCTGCTGGGAACTGTAACTATAGATACTCAATCACCCTCAATCTTCTCTTATCATTCAGCAACACATACTTTCTCAATGCATCTGCTCCTAACAGATCTAAACTCCTACCATATCTTCCCACTAAACTCTAAAATGTCCTTCATCACTGTTCTCTCTCTGTCTTACTACTAACTTTGAAACTTAGCTTACTGTCTTAGAGTTCCTTCAACCTAGTTCTCCTAACTTATTTTAATCTAATCTTTTCCTCCTAACCTTTAAAAACCTTTTCCACTACCACCAAATTTTTAGAATATGTGATTGGGAAAGCCCCCACCTGCTTCTGACTTTTTTTACACACAGACTTGGCAAATGACTAAACACCTTTTAGCCTAGCCTGAAATCTCTTAGTGTAAGAATGTAACCCAGAATAACCGTCACCCCTTTTAACTTTATTTCCCAGACAGATTGTCTAATAGGCAGTATCATCCTTCCTATGATACTATCTTTTTAAGCCAATATGATTCCCAAAAACCTACTTTTTAAAATCTTCTACCAGACAGTCGTCTAGTGTACATCTTATTGTACAATTCAATTTAAACAATGCATCTCTTCCCAACACTGCAATAACAGTATCTTCTAATATTAGTATGTCTATTTTGATTTCTCTTTGAGTTCTATAGCAGAGATCAATTGGTTCCCTAAGAGTAATTAACTGTTTTACTACCTCAAATCCCTATCCTAATTAGTTAATTTTACATAGTGAGATGTTTAACCTCTTTAGGCTGAACACAGATAAGTTTTTACACTATTCACTATCACTTCTCATAGTCCTCTGGTTTTACTTCAATTGTTAGATATTTTCTCTTCTTCTCTAATCGGTGCTATCAGCTGACACCCCCCTTCCGGATCTTCTAGGCACTCTAGAATCTTTAGGGTTCACCTGGAGAACAGGTGATCTTGAATTGCCCCTGTATCTTCCTTAAAAATGTTCTCTGTTTTTCCTCCTGACTTGTTGCACTCACAGGTAAAGTACCCAATCTGTCCACAATTATAACAGTCTTTTGAAAGTTGCTGGAAGTGTAGCTGAAATCTTCCTCCTCCTTCTATTTCTTCTCGTCCTCTTCCTCTCCAATTCTGTGTCTGTCCAGAAACTGGCTGTGGATATGGAACATTTGGTACCCCCCTTGGCTGGTACAATTGCATTTGATATTGTTCATTTGAAGCTGTAACAGTGATTGTTGATTTGGTTCACTCTGATTCTTCATAACCAAAGCTTCTCTTCTCCACCAGTTGTATGATTGAGTTTTCTTAGAGTTTCTTCGTCCTGTTCTTTCTTGTTGACATATCAGGATTCTTCAACAGCTTATATTCTAAGTTCTGTCCTCAAAATATCATCTTCCATCATCTTCTTACTTTTGTTCTGTGATCGTCGTTTCTGCTTGTCCTCTATCTATTATTCGTCTTCATCTCTGATGCAACAATCACCCTGCTGGATGATCACTGAAAGCTGAGGATAAACATCCCTAAGCTCTCCTTCCCTTAGCCTTATCTCTATAGCTTTGTTTATCTTATCGCTGGAATCTTTTATCAGTTTTTGTTTGAGAATGAAGGGCAACTTTTGTTTCACTTGCCGGATAACCTCGCAATACTTTAGTTAAAGGGTCACTATTTTGTACTATATCAATCGGTGTAATCACCTTCATATAGCCTTGCTGTCCTTTCTCCCCATTGTAACTACTCTTTTATATTCCTTTATTATGAATGATCTTATTTTAGACTATATAGCCTATGGCTTCCCCCCTGTAATTATTAATATAAACCTAACAACTCCCAAAAAAAAAAAAAAAGTTTTTTTTTTTATTTTTTTTAAATAAATCAATTAAAAATCATGAATAATTAAAACCAATTTTTATTCCTATATCCTATGTCACCAATTTATCAATTAGTGTTGGCTATCTTACCACAACCCATCAAATGCAAGTAAATGTAAGTTAGTCAACTTCAAAGCAATCCCAAAAACAAAGCCTGTAACCCCTTGCTCTATAACCCCTAATTATCTTAAATTTACAGAATAATGTCAGTCCTTGATTCCCAACACAACTCCAATCAAACCCCAGTGATACACATAGCCTCCAAAATGCAATTTTTAATGAAATAGTATTTGCCAAGCCTATGTGAAATTGTCATCTCAAAACCTTTTTTTTTTTTGACTTGATCCTCTGTCGCGTCACGTGACGTGTACGTCATCACTTCCTGTATCTCCTCTCTCTCTCCTGTCTCTCATATGACAAGGGAACAAAGACACAGAAACAGATTTTAGTAGTTAATGCAATCACTGAGTTATTTCAACCATATTCAATATTCGTTCGTTCTACATTCGCTCTAAGAATTAACTCAGGAATAATTATCGATCGCTCAAAAACATTTTATTTAATTTTAATCGTCTTTTAATTATTTAATTCAATTTATTATAATCCGTTACCATATATCTAATTTATAAATTCAATAGGTCATAAAACAAGTTTCATCTTTAACCATCCGCCGATGTAACAACTAGAAGATTTGTGTTAAAATTTCTCCTCTGTCTGTCTATTTCTCTGTCTCCCCCTTGCAGGGTAACCCCAGATGGGACCTATGACCTTTACCCACAATGCCGTGTTTTGTAGGCTTAGCACAACCGCATGTCGTAGTTTTAGCCCCGTAAAATCAAGCGCATGCGCACATCCACTTAACCCCATGCTTACCACACCATAGAACGCCAGCGTTCTACCTCAGTTCTCTATTTTACACTTATAGCCAGACAATAACACATAACAGAACTCACATTTGCGTAGAACTTTCAGTTCCACCCACATACAAACAAGTTTAAGAGGCTTGAATCCATCGCAGTGGACCTCTAAGGTTAAGGTTATCATGTAGCACGCAACACATTTAGCATTAGCATTAGCCTTTAGCTAACTGCGGCCTACAACATGTAACAAAACCCGCATTGCGTCTTAAATTCATTTTTCTATGTTCCTAAATTTATTCTGCCGTGAGTATGGCTATTTCTATGAGCGGTCCCCCCCATGCAGATATCCCGTCGGACAGAAGATGAGCAAGCAACCCCCAAGAAATGTCCCACCAACCCCAGTCTAAGACTGACCTGAAACTCCTAACGCGTTGCCAGGATTTTATGGCCCACCATGCGGTCGCCCCGTTTGTCACGAGGGCTTATCTAAACCTGCAATGCTCTAAAATTGTATACATATCTTGGCCCCGATTGTTCTTGACTTACTATTCAAGCAACACATCTCTATAAACAATCCATAAACTCTAACCACTTTTGCGCTGTTTTTAAAATTTTATAATGATTAGCCAGACCCCCCAGTCATCAGCAAAAACGCCACCCGAGGCACGGTCGTAATGGTACATTCCTCCAGTGTACACAAGCAGTAACAAAACCAACAACTTAGCTGTGAGGAACACTCACCCTTGTCTGGTCATGACTCCAGACCGAGTTAGCTTGAGTTAGCTTGGCGGCTACAAATGCAGCAGAGGAGGATTGCAGACCAGCCCCACGTTGGGCGCCATTTGTCGTATCGAGTGAGTGGTGGCAATTATTGCTGATAAACAAAGGAGTCCGCTCATACTGAATCCTTGATCATAAGTTTATTCAGATCACAAACTTCAGCATAAGTGACAGGTGACATGACACCCGGAGAGCGACACCTCAGAATGGCTGCTCTGCCTTCTCCTTCGTTTTTCCCCCTATTTATAAACAATGCAAAAAGATGCTCCCTCTTCTGGCCAATCACCAGTCTCCCCTGTCTACAACACTAAAACATTCCCTCTTGATACTAAAATCAACATTCTCTCTGGTTCCACTTAAAACATTAACAACGTCATAATCTCAATACACTACATTAGTGTAATGTTGGCTAGCTACATAGTTGTATTTGTATCAAAGATAAAGGTGTAGTATAGAGTAACTATCGAGGTTAGCTAGCCAGCTACATTCGTTCGCAGTGACGCCGTTTTTCAAACAAAGTCAACACCGCAGCCATTGCTAGCTAGCCAACACTACCAGCTACTAGCTAGCAGTACTGTAGTAACTAAATACAATATCCTTTTAGCCAGCTACATTCGTTCGCAGCGACGCCGTTTTTCAAACAAAGTCATCACCGCAGCCATTGCTAGCTAGCCAACGCTACCAGCTAGCAGTACTATAGCAACTAAATACAATTTAATTTTAGCCAGCTACATTCGTTCGCAGCGACGCCGTTTTTCAAACAAAGTCAACACAGCAGCCATTGCTAGCTAGCCAACACTACCAGCTAGCAGTACTATATCTTTGTGCTAGCTAGCCAACGTTTAATTATTGCTGCGTTATGAAAGGAACTAGACACGGACACGAATTATCTGTTTAGTGTGTTAACACACTATTGGTAGTTTGTTGTAACCAAGTATTGGTGCTAAACCGTGTGTCATTGGATGCTAGCATGCTAGTTAGCTATGGCGTCATAGTTAGCTAGCTGAATAAAGTAAGTTGAGTCTATTCCTTGAAACATTGAACCGCTGTAGTTTGCAACTATTCTAATTTCTAAAGTGGAAGTTGGGAGAGTTTTATTCGGGTGCTTCAGTGAAACAATCATAGTTTCTGAGCTGGAAGTTGGGAGAGATATATTTGGGAGTTGTGGTAAGGGAGGCCCTGCTCTCTCCTTTCCCAGATGTTTAGTTCCTTTCATTCCGATCTCCTCTGCATTATTGTAGCCATTTGCTACAGCCTGTCAACTATGCCTCTGCCTATCCCTGTTCTCTCCTCTCCGCACAGGCTACACAAATGCCTCACACCGCGTGGCTGCTGCCTCTCTAACCTGGTGGTCCCTGCACGCACCACACACCTGGAGTTCCAGGTCTCAGGCAGCCTCTGGAACTGCCGTTCTGCTGCCAACAAGGCTGACTTCATCCCAGCCTATGCTACCCTCCAGTCCCTCGACTTCCTGGCGCTGACGGAAACATGGATTACCACTGAAAACACTGCTACTCCTACTGCTCTCTCCTCGTCTGACCATGTGTTCTCGCATACCCCGAGAGCATCTGGTCAGAGGGGTGGTGGCACAGGAATCCTCATCTCTCCCAAGTGGACATTCTCAATTTTTCCCCTAACCCATCTGTCTATCTCCTCATTTGAATTCCATGCTGTCACAGTCACTAGCCCATTTAAGCTTAATATCCTTGTCATCTATCGCTCTCCAGGTTCCCTTGGAGAGTTCATCAATGAGCTTGACGCCTTGATAAGTTCCTTTCCTGAGGATGGCTCACCCCTCACAGTTTTGGGGGATTTCAACCTCCCTACGTCTACATTTGACTAATTTCTCTCTGCCTCCTTCTTTCCACTCCTCTCCTCTTTTGACCTCACCCTCTCACCGTCCCCCCCTACTCACAAGGCAGGCAATACGCTTGACCTCATCTTTACTAGATGCTGCTCTTCTACTAATCTCACTGCAACTCCCCTCCATGTCTCCGACCACTACTTTGTATCCTTTTCTCTCTCGCTCTCCTCCAACACTACTCACTCTGCCCCTACACAGATGGTAATGCGCCGCCGCAACCTTCGCTCTCTCTCTCCCACTACTCTCTCCTCTTCCATCCTATCATCTCTTCCCTCTGCTCAATCCTTCTCCCTCCAATCTCCTGATTCTGCCTCCTCAACCCTCCTCTCCTCCCTTTCTGCATCCTTTGACTCTCTGTGTCCCCTATCCTCCCGGCCGGCTCGGTCCTCCCCTCCAGCTCCGTGGCTTGATGACTCATTGCGAGCTCACAGAACAGAGCTCCGGGCAGCGGAGCGGAAATGGAAGAAAACTAAACTCCCTGCCGACCTGGCATCTTTTCACTCCCTCCTCTCTACATTTTCTTCATCTGTTTCTGCTGCTAAGGCCACTTTCTACCACTCTACATTCCAAGCATCTGCCTCTAACCCTAGGAAGCTCTTTGCCACATTCTCCTCTCTGCTGAATCCTCCTCCCCCCCCCCCCTCCTCCCTCTCTTTGGATGACTTCGTCAACCACTTTGAAAAGAAGGTTGACGACATCCGATCCTCGTTTGTTAAGTCTAATGACACTGCTGGTCCTGCTCACACTGCCCTACCCTATGCTTTGACTTCTTTCTCCCCTCTCTCTCCAGATAAAATCTCGCGACTTGTGACTGCAGGCCGCCCAACAACCTGCCCGCTTGACTCCATCCCCTCCTCTCTTCTCCAGACCATCTCCGGTGACCTTCTCCCCTACCTCACCTCGCTGATCAACTCATCCTTGACCGCTGGCTATGTCCCTTCCGTCTTCAAGAGAGCGAGAGTTGCACCCCTTCTCAAAAAACCAACACTTGATCCCTCTGATGTCAACAACTACAGACCAGTATCCCTTCTTTCTTTTCTTTCCAAAACTATTGAGCGTGCCGTCTTTAGCCAACTCTCTTGCTATCTCTCTCAGAATTACCTTCTTGACCCAAACCAGTCAGGTTTCAGGACTGGTCATTCAACTGAGACTGCTCTTCTCTGTGTCACGGAGGCTCTCCGCACTGCTAAAGCTAACTCTCTCTCCTCTGCTCTTGTCCTTCTAGACCTGTCTGCTGCCTTTGATACTGTGAACCATCAGATCCTCCTCTCCACCCTCTCCGAGCAGGGCATCTCCGGCGCGGCTCACTCTTGGATTGCGTCCTACCTGACCGGTCGCTCCTACCAAGTGGCGTGGGGAGACGCTGTCTCCGCACCACGTGCTCTCACCACTGGTGTCCCCCAGGGCTCAGTTCTAGGCCCTCTCCTATTCTCGCTATACACCAAGTCACTTGGCTCTGTCATATCCTCACATGGCCTCTCCTATCATTGCGACGCTGACGATACACAACTAATCTTCTCCTTTCCCCCTTCTGATAACCAGGTGGCGAATCGCATCTCTGCATGTCTGGCAGACATATCAGTATGGATGACGGATCACCACCTCAAGCTGAACCTTGGCAAGACGGAGCTGCTCTTCCTCCCGGGGAAGGACTACCCGTTCCATGATCTCGCCATCACGGTTGACAACTCCGTTGTGTCCTCCTCCCAGAGTGTGAAGAGCCTTGGCGTGACCCTGGACAACACCCTGTCGTTCTCCGCTAACATCAAGGCGGTGACCCGATCCTGCAGGTTCATGCTCTACAACATTCGGAGAGTACGACCCTGCCTTACACAGGAAGCGGCACAGGTCCTAATCCAGGCACTTGTCATCTCCCGTCTGGATTACTGCAACTCGCTGTTGGCTGGGCTCCCTGCCTGTGCCATTAAACCCCTACAACTCATCCAGAATGCCGCTGCCCATCTGGTGTTCAACCTTCCCAAGTTCTCTCACGTCACCCCGCTCCTCCGCACACTCCACTGGCTTCCAGTTGAAGCTCGCATCTGTTACAAGACCATGGTGCTTGCCTATGGAGCTGTGAGGGGAACGGCACCTCCGTACCTTCAGGCTCTGATCAGTCCCTACACCCAAACGAGGGCATTGCGTTCATCCACCTCTGGCCTGCTGGCTCCCCTTCCTCTGCGGAAGCATAGTTCCCGCTCAGCACAGTCAAAACTGTTCGCTGCTCTGGCACCCCAATGGTGGAACAAGCTCCCTCACGACGCCAGGACAGCGGAGTCACTCACCACCTTCCGGAGACATTTGAAACCCCACCTCTTTAAGGAATACCTGGGATAGGATAAAGTAATCCTTCTACCCCCCCCCCCCCCCCCCTAAAAAAAAAGGTAAAGTGGTTATCCCACTGGCTATAGGGTGAATGCACCAATTTGTAAGTCGCTCTGGATAAGAGCGTCTGCTAAATGACGTAAACGTAAACGTAAACGTAGGTGGATAGCCATAATGGTTTGGAATCCTATCTTGCGTCATGCTTATAATTCTGTGATATTGAAATGCATCCACTGTCATAATCATAACCAATGTCAACCCTCATCAATTATTTTACATATCTAGTAAAATTATTTACAGTTGCCTGATATTACACATGTTTGCTAACAAGTTACAAACATGAGGCGTGCCGCATAACAAGTTAGCAGGCGCCAGGCTAACTAGCTAGTCGACTCCAGTCATGTGCTAATGTTTGCTGGTAAACCTAGCTTTAGGTGGCTGGTTGTAACATTTTAGCTTGCTGTTTAGTAGCCATATCTACAACTAAAAAGAGAAGAGGTTTTACAATCGAGATACAGTACACTGAGTATACAAAAAAAAATTGCTCTTTCCATGACATAGACTGACCAGGTGAATCCAGGTGAACACTATGATCTCTTATTGCTGTCACTTGTTAAATCCACTTTAATCAGTGTAGATGAAGGGGACAGGTTAAAGAAGGATTTTTAAGCCTTGAGACAATTGAGACATGGATTGTGTATGTGTGCCATTCAGAGGGTGAATGGGCAAAACAAAAAATGGAAGAGCCTTTGAACAAGGTATGGTAGTAGGTGCCAGGCACACCGGTTTGTGTCAAGAACTGCAACCCTGGTGGTTTTTTCACACTTAACAGTTTCCTGTGTGTATCAAGAATGGTCCACCACCCAAAGGACATCCAGCCAGCTTGACACAACTGTGGGAAGCATTGTAGTCAACATGGGCCAGCATCCCTGTGGAACACTTTGGACACCTTGTAGAGTCCATACCCCGACAGATTGAGGCTGTTCTGAGGGGGTTCTAATGAGGGGGTCCTGAGGGGGTCCTAATGTTTGGTAAACTCAGTGTAGATATCAGATTGTAAAACCTCTTCTATCTTCTGTCATAGTTATGGCTACCTGTCGTTGTTTAGCTAACTTAGCTATCTACCTACCTAGCTAACTACCTAAGTTAGCAAACAGAACAATTATTTGATCTGCCCCAACTGTAACACAGTAGTATGTTTGCCAGCAATACACAATATGGGTTTCAGTAGATCAACTAAAGATAGCTAACAAGCTAGGTGGCTTGCAACAAGCTAGCCACGGTATTTGTATTTGTCATCTGCCCTATTGGTGCTGGCATCGGCTGTAGCTGAGCTTCTAGCTAAATCCAATTCTTTGTTTCAAATCCTTTTTGCTATATTCCGGTTGAAACATGTATGGTTGAATGTCACCATGTAGCTCATAGAACATAAAAATGGCAGCTAAGCAACGATAATCATGTCACCAGAATAAGACCCTCGATATTTATTGGAAAGGAGCGTTAAGCTTAACACCTTGCACTTTCACCACCCTGTGAAGTTCATTATAACTTATTTCATCTGTAGCCTAATAAACTGCATGCTTTCCCAGACGAGTCGTAGTGAGTCACACAACATATCGTCTCGTAATGTCTAAGTTTACTTCGATATGATGGTTATTATATCAATATTTGCGCATAAAAGCATTTCCACAGACATTTCTTGCATAATTAATTTTACAGACACAAAAAGATCCCACCTTTTCTGTTTCCATCAGGCCTGTCATGGCATTTTTTTTATCCGACATGTACTTTACTCGCATAAAAAGGTTGGATGGAAACCTGGTTAGTGTCAACATCAAACCAACTTTCTCTTACACAAGTGTCACGCTCTGGCTCCGGGACTGTGTATTTTGAGCCAGGGTGTGTTCATTTGGTTGTGTTTGGTATTGGTTGTGTTGTATTTGGTTGTGTTTCCTTGTTTGGTCGTGTGACTCCCAATCAGTGGTAACGAGTGTCAGCTGTCGGCTCGTTATCTCTGATTGGGAGCCATATTTAAACTGTCAGTGTTCACCTTAGTGTTGTGGGTCTTTGTTCCGTATCAGTCATTGTAACTGAGGACTTCACGATTCGTCATTGTTTGTTGTTTTGCATTGAGTACTTTAAGTAAATAAAGTCATGTTCGTATCGCACGCTGCGCCTTGGTCCACTCACTTAGTAGACGTTCGTGACAGAAAAACCCACCTTAACCAGATCAAGCAGCGTGACGAGGAGAGAGGATGGACGTGGGAGGAGATGATTGCGAGTCTGGCAAGAGGGAGAGAGGCCTGGGCCACGGGGAGGAGAGACCCCCAGGACATTTTTAGGGGGGGGCTCACGACGTCGGGGCAGCAGGTGTACGGGTTAGAGCGGTGCAAAGCGTTGGCAGAGAAGGCCGCCAGGTTAGGGGGGCCACTGGGCACAGAGGAGAGGGAAAGTGTGGAGGCACGGCGAGAGGTACTGGGGTGTGTTACCAGTCCGGTCCGGCCCGTTCCTGATCCCTGCGTGGGGCCAGTGGTGTGTGTCCCCAGTACGGTCCGGCCTGTTCCTGCCATTCCCACCAAGGCAGTGGTGCGCGTCGTCAGCCCAGCCCGGCCTGTTCCTGCCATTCCCACCAAGTCTGTGGTGTGCGTCGACAGCCCGGCCCGGCCTGTTCCTGCCATTCCCACCAAGTCAGTGGTGCGCGTCGTCAGCCCAGCCCGGCCTGTTCCTGCCATTCCCACCAAGTCAGTGGTGCAAGTCGTCAGCCCAGCCCGGCCGGTTCCTGCCATTCCCACCAAGTCAGTGGTGTGCGTCGACAGCCCAGCCCGGCCTGTCCCTGCTCCACGCACCAAGCCTACGAGGTGCGTCGCCAGTCCAGCCCGGCCTGTCCCTGCTCCACGCACAAAGCCTACGGTGTGCGTCGCCAGCCCAGCCCGGCCTGTTCCTGCTCCACGCACAAAGCCTACGGTGTGCGTCGCCAGCCCAGCCCGGCCTGTTCCTGCTCCACGCACAAAGCCTACGGTGTGCGTCGCCAGCCCAGTCCGGCCTGTCCCTGCTCCACGCACAAAGCCTACGGTGTGCGTCGCCAGCCCGACCCGGCCTGTTCCTGCTCCACGCACAAAGCCTACGGTGTGCGTCGCCAGCCCAGCCCGGCCTGTCCCTGCTCTACGCACAAAGCCTACGGTGTGCGTCGTCGGCCTGGTCCAGCCCGTTCCTGCTACTCGCACCAAGCCAAGGGTGCGAGTCGTCAGCCTGGTCCAGCCCGTTCCTGCTACTCGCACCAAGCCAGGGGTACGAGTCGTCGGCCTGGTCCAGCCCGTTCCTGCTACTCGCACCAAGCCAAGGGTGCGAGTCGTCAGCCTGGTTCAGCTCGTCCCTGCTACTCGCACCAAGCCAAGGGTGCGAGCCGTCAGCCTGATCCAGCCCATTCCTGCTACTCGCACCAAGCCAGGGATGCGAGTCGTCAGTCCAGATCCTACCAGCTGGGTCAGATCGGACCGGGGGCGCTACGGGGGGATTGAAGAAGGGTGGTGGTCAAGCCCGGAGCCGGAGCCGCCTCCGAGGAGCAACACCCACCCAGCCCTCCCCTATTTGGGGTGTAGGCGCGGTCGGAGTCCGCGCCTTTAGGGGGGGGTACTGTCACGCTCTGGCTCCGGGACTGTGTATTTTGAGCCAGGGTGTGTTCATTTGGTTGTGTTTGGTATTGGTTGTGTTGTATTTGGTTGTGTTTCCTTGTTTGGTCGTGTGACTCCCAATCAGTGGTAACGAGTGTCAGCTGTCGGCTCGTTATCTCTGATTGGGAGCCATATTTAAACTGTCAGTGTTCACCTTAGTGTTGTGGGTTTTTGTTCCGTATCAGTCATTGTAACTGAGGACTTCACGATTCGTCATTGTTTGTTGTTTTGCATTGAGTACTTTAAGTAAATAAAGTCATGTTCGTATCGCACGCTGCGCCTTGGTCCACTCACTTAGTAGACGTTCGTGACAACAAGAATGTTTATGGATGTGTGCTGTTAGTGAGACTACCTGTCTCACCTCACTGGCTATCAGGTCAACAAGGTGTTTCTGTCTAGCTATGCACATATTGTTGTATGAACAACAACCATTCCAAACATGTACAACAGACTCCATTACATTTCACTCAGTGTGTAACGTACAAAATGTGTCATGGTTTGCCGAGTACCAGATGCTAGATTGTATTTTTTTGGTAAAACCTGCTGCCTCGCCTTAAAGATTGAATCTGCATTAGGGCAGTACATATTCTGTTGTTCTTTTGCGCATGCAATGAGGGGGGAAAATGGTGTTCGTCGTTTGCAGTAACTTTGTTGTTGTAATATCTCAAACAGACATGGCAGTTTCACCAATTAAGGATGCCAGCTTTAACGGTAAAGGTGAGAATGTCTATTGAACATGAATACCTCAACTGGGTCTGTTGCGATCAAGTTATACTTTTCAATATGAATTCAAAGCTTCAAAAAGTGCTACAAAGATGCTTTGCATAAATGCATAAAACTCAACACTCTCCCCTGTGCATAGGAGTGCTGTGAGGAGGCAGTGTAATCAAATGTCATCCACTGTCACACTGTAATAACTTTTGGAGTGAAGGGCTTCTAGCGTGCATTCACTCAATCACTCTTATGATAAATGTCTTGCTGTATACATCTGCCGTGCAGAACAGTTTTTGACACTCTGTTGACAATATACATGCAGCAGTTTAAAAGAGTGATTGTCTCTGTCTTTCATCTCCCTCTTGTTCTCATTCTCATTCTCATTCCCTCTCCCTTTCCCTCTCTGTGTCAAAAAAGAAGACGAAAACACACTTCTGAAAATGTGTGCCATGGAAGAGTGAGAGAACCACGTCTGGACGGTTACAGCAGGTGAGTCACGGCGTTCTGACTGGCTCAGGCCCAGAGAGAGGCCTTTATGCAAGTGCCATGTGCACTACCAAAATAACTATGGGGGAAACCAGTCGGGGGAAAACCCTCTCTGTGTATTTAATTTTTCCCGAAAATGTCTAATAGCCTAGCAACCCTAGAACCTTTGAGGAGAAACAAGAAACAGACCACAATACACTGTTGAGTTACTACCAATGACGTATATAAACCTGGATTGCTGATGCTGTGTATTGGCCAGTGAGAGGCTTTAAAGCCACAGGTCGGCAATACTGGTACTAACCAGAAGGAGCATTCTTCCATAGGAATGAATGGAATTCTACAGTATTTCAATGAAATGTTTAAATTGTACAGTGTACAGTGTACAGTGAGGGTAAAAAGTATTTGATCCCCTGCTGATTTTGTACATTTGCCCACTGACAAAGACATGATCAGTATATAATTTTAATGGTAGGTTTATTTGAACAGTGAGAGACAGAATAACAACAAAAAAATCCAGAAAAACGCATGTAAAAAATGTTATAAATTGATTTGCATTTTAATGAGGGAAATAAGTATTTGACCCCTCTGCAAAACATGACTTAGTACTTGGTGGCAAAACCCTTGTTGGCAATCGCAGAGGTCAGACGTTTCTTGTAGTTGGCCACCAGGTTTGCACACATCTCAGGAGGGATTTTGTCCCACTCCTCTTTGCAGATCTTCTCCAAGTCATTAAGGTTTCGAGGCTGACGTTTGGCAACTCGAACCTTCAGCTCCCTCCACAGATTTTCTATGGGATTAAGGTCTAGAGACTGGCTAGGCCACTCCAGGTCCTTAATGTGCTTCTTCTTGAGCCACTCCTTTGTTGCCTTGGCCGTGTGTTTTGGGTCATTGTCATGCTGGAATACCCATCCACGACCCATTTTCAATGCCCTGGCTGAGGGAAGGAGGTTCTCACCCAAGATTTGACGGTACATGGCCCCGTCCATCATCCCTTTGATGCGGTGAAGTTGTCCTGTCCCCTTAGCAGAAAAACACCCCCAAAGCATAATGTTTCCACCTCCATGTTTGACGGTGGGGATGGTGTTCTTGGGGTCATAGGCAGCATTCCTCCTCCTCCAAACACGGCGAGTTGAGTTGATGCCAAAGAGCTCGATTTTGGTCTCATTTGACCACAACACTTTCACCCAGCTCTCCTCTGAATCATTCAGATGATCATTGGCAAACTTCAGACGGCCCTGCATGTGCTTTCTTGAGCATGGGGACCTTGCGGGCGCTGCAGGATTTCAGTCCATCACGGCGTAATGTGTTACTAATTGTTTTCTTGGTGACTATGGTCCCAGCTGCCTTGAGATCATTGACAAGATCCTCCCGTGTAGTTCTGGGCTGATTCCTCACCGTTCTCATGATCATTGTAACTCCACGAGGTGAGTTCTTGCATGGAGCCCCAGATTGACAGGTCTTTTGTGTTTCTTCCATTTGCGAATAATCGCACCAACTGTTGTCACCTTCTCACCAAGCTGCTTGGCAATGGTCTTGTAGCCCATTCCAGCCTTGTGTAGGTCTACAATCTTGTCCCTGACATCCTTGGAGAGATCTTTGGTCTTGGCCATGGTGGAGAGTTTGGAATCTGATTGATTGATTGCTTCTGTGGACAGGTGTCTTTTATACAGGTAACAAGCTGAGATTAGGAGCACTCCCTTTAAGAGTGTGCTCCTAATCTCAGCTCGTTACCTGTATAAAAGACACCTGGGAGCCAGAAATCTTTCTGATTGAGAGGGGGTCAAATACTTATTTCCCTCATTAAAATGCAAATCAATTTATATCATTTTTGACATGCGTTTTTCTGGATATTTTTGTTGTTATTCTGTCTCTCACTGTTCAAATAAACCTACCATTAAAATTATAGACTGATCATTTCTTTGTCAGTGGTTAAACGTACAAAATCAGCAGGGGATCAAATACTTTTTTTCTTCACTGTATGTAGGTATTTCTTGTTGTTGTAGTGGGGACAGTAACATTATAATTTTCAAAAAATTCAACTTTAAGGAAAAATAAATAAAAATAAATAGAAATAAATAAAAATGGCAAAAACAAATGTAGTCATTAATAAATGCATTTCAATAGCTTCCAAAATATGTTTTACAATGTTGAGGGAGTGCCGAATTGGAAGCATGGTAGCTTCAAAACTCAAAATCACAGCAAATAAAAATCTCAGTCAGGCGCAGGGGAGCGTATTAGTGATTTGAACCTTATGTTGATGATCTAGGCAAGTTAAATGTATATTTCATTTCCAAGTGTGCCTTTGACATGATCAATTACCCTGCGAGACCATAAAACTAAAGTAATTCTGGCCTCTCGAGAAGGCAGCAGGCCCTGGCAAATGGAGGAGAATAAGCAAACGCAATACTATACCCTCACAGCTGGATCCAATATCCTGAACAAACCACAAACCAAACAGTCAGTGCTAATGCTGGAAGGGAACACACAGTATGTACAGTACAAGATAACGGTCACCTAAATTGTATCGCAAGTGTCATCATCATCAAATCTGCAATCCATTGCAAAACAGACCATATAGCACATGAACTTCAAACAATTTCAAACAAATGCATAATCCAACACATAGATATCAAGTTCAATACAATCACATTTCGTATTGCACAGCCCAGTCACTTGAAACACATTTTGTAGTAGGGTAATTTGTACATGTGAAAATAGAAAATTAAAATTGCACATGCTGGTTGATAGGTAGTGGTGCAACCTGGACTCAGGGGTAGATGTAACATAGTAAAACGAAAATCCAAGACACTCGAGTTAGTATGATACGTTACGTTTCGTATGGTATGTATTAATTTGTGGATGTCCATTGTCCATTTCGTATGGTATGTTACAAATTGCAATTTGTACAATATGTTACGAATTTGTAATACGTCTGATATGTTACATGATAGGTCCCCTGTAGCTCAGTTGGTAGAGCTTGGCGCTTGCAACTCCAGGGTTGTGGGTTGGTTTCCCACGGGGGGCCAGTATGAAAATGTATGCACTCACTAACTGTAAGACGCTCTGGATAAGAGCGTCTGCTAAATGAATAAAATGTAAATGTTACGAATTCCAATTTGTTGTGGCTATTGTTAGCTAGG
Organism: Coregonus lavaretus; assembly: GCF_964263955.1. Taxonomy (NCBI): domain Eukaryota; kingdom Metazoa; phylum Chordata; class Actinopteri; order Salmoniformes; family Salmonidae; genus Coregonus; species Coregonus lavaretus. The sequence continues at coordinate 51,255,803 of NC_139991.1, forward strand.
TGGCTAGGTGGCTAATGCTAACGTTAGCTAGATGCCTAATGTTAGCTAGGCTAGGGGTTAGGGATTAAGGTTAAGGTTAGGGTTATCCCTATCAGTTCCTAGATCCCAGCAAAAAGCATGTTTTCATTTATCTGACTTTCATTTATCTGCAACCTTTTTATTTAGCTTCACAATGAGGTGTTTGACCATTTTCTTTTCAGGACAACCAGGGCTACAAGTATAACACAAAAGATTCACATAAACTGTTGCATTCATGAGTTTTATTGACAAATGTCAATAAAAAAAATAAGGTCTGCCAAAGCAAAATCTGATATAAATGCATGCTGTAAGTACAGAAATTGTTTGCTCACTGAGAAATGAATATCCAACTGTGACAACTGTGTGGAGTTTGGATTTGTAACAACAACTATGTGAGCTTATTACAGTATTGTAGACACTATGTCCTGGGACTTCTTCTATGTAGAAGAACCCCTTACCTTCTAACAACTCTTGTGTAGCCTGTGAGCGTCATAGGGCAAAACAGGTGCATGTTCGTGAAAGTCTCAGCTTTTCATAGATAGCTTTTAATAGTATGTAGCTCAAACCATTCGGACTCTACAGATGTTTTTCTATAAAAGAGCCGGCCCCGGGCCCCTCGGGATCCCCGCTTGTCTCACAAACACCGCTATAGCTCAGCCCATGTTAATCAGACTAATGGTTGATATATACGGATGCAGAAGAAATGGACGAATCCAATGGTACAAACCATAAGTCTGTAGCTCAAACACACAATGTTTAAAAGGGGTTAGAAGTCCAAAATGTGCCAGTATTGATTTAAGGTTAGGGTTAAGGTAAGGAGTTAAGTTAAAGGGTTAAGGTTAGGAGTTAAGTTAAAGGGTTAAGGTTAGGGTTAGGGGAAGGGTTAGCTAACATGCTAAGTAGTTGCAAAGTTGCTAATTAGCTAAAATGCTAAAGTTGTCCGTGATGAGATTCAAACACGCAACCTTTGGGTTGCTAGACGTACTGTCTAATGTAACCGCACGGGTTAATCACCAATGGTATTCACTAAGTTGATGGTTTATACTGTATTTAGGATCATGTTTTACAGCTTTGTCATTCATATGAGTTTTTTTGTATTATTTTATATATTTTACATGTGATAAGGCCACACAGAGAGCCAGAGATAATTACAGACAACTGTGATAACCTGATGTACCCCAAAAAGGCCACTAGATGTAATTTAGCAAAATTCTAGTAGTTTACTGGTAAACTTTGAAAGTTACCAGTAATATACCCTCCCTTTGCAACCCTACCCTGACCCTAAACCTAACCCTAGTTTCAAATTCCAGAGTGGTTTTGGTTACGATTAAAATGTTAAATTCCCTTCACAGGTACAGTGGGGAGAACAAGTATTTGATACACTGCTGATTTTGCAGGTTTTCCTACTTACAAAGCATGTAGAGGTCTGTAATTGTTATCATAGGTACACTTCGACTGTGAGAGACGTAATCTAAAACAAAAATCCAGAAAATCACATTGTATGATTTTTAAGTAATTCATTTGCATTTTATTGCATGACTTAAGTATTTGATCACCTACCAACCAGTAAGAATTCCGGCTCTCACAGACCTGTTAGTTTTTCTTTAAGAAGCCCTCCTGTTCTCCACTCATTACCTGTATTAACTGCACCTGTTTGAACTCGTTACCTGTATAAAAGACACCTGTCCACACACTCAAACAGACTCCAACCTTTCCACAATGGCTAAGACCATAGAGCTGTGTAAGGACATCAGCGATAAAATTGTAGACCTGCACAAGGCTGGGATGGGCTACAGGACAATAGGCAAGCAGCTTGGTGAGAAGGCAACAACTGTTGGCGCAATTATTAGAAAATGGAAGAAGTTCAAGATGACGGTCAATCACCCTCGGTCTGGGGCTCCATGCAAGATCTCACCTCGTGGGGCATCAATGATCATGAGGAAGGTGAGGGATCAGCCCAGAACTACACGGCAGGACCTGGTCAATGACCTGAAGAGAGCTGGGACCACAGTCTCAAAGAAAACCATTAGTAACACACTACGCCGTCATGGATTAAAATCCTGCAGCGCACGCAAGGTCCCCCTGCTCAAGCCAGAGCATGTCCAGGCCCGCCTGAAGTTTGCCAATGACCATCTGGATGATCCAGAGGAGAAATGGGAGAAGGTCATGTGGTCTGATGAGACAAAAATAGAGCTTTTTGGTCTAAACTCCACTCGCCGTGTTTGGAGGAAGAAGAAGGATGAGTACAACCCCAAGAACACCATCCCAACCGTGAAGCATGGAGGTGGAAACATCATTCTTTGGGGATGCTTTTCTGCAAAGGGGACAGGATGACTGCACCGTATTGAGGGGAGGATGGATGGGGCCATGTATCGCGAGATCTTGGCCAACAACCTCCTTCCCTCAGTAAGAGCATTGAAGATGGGTCGTGGCTGGGTCTTCCAGCATGACAACGACCCGAAACACACAGCCAGGGCAACTAAGGAGTGGCTCCGTAAGAAGCATCTCAAGGTCCTGGAGTGGCCTAGCCAGTCTCCAGACCTGAACCCAATAGAAAATCTTTGGAGGGAGCTGAAAGTCCGTATTGCCCAGCGACAGCCCCGAAACCTGAAGCATCTGGAGAAGGTCTGTATGGAGGAGTGGGCCAAAATCCCTGCTGCAGTGTGTGCAAACCTGGTCAAGACCTACAGGAAACGTATGATCTCTGTAATTGCAAACAAAGTTTTCTGTACCAAATATTAAGTTCTGCTTTTCTGATGTATCAAAGACTTGTCATGCAATAAAATGCAAATTAATTACTTAAAAATCATACATTGTGATTTTCTGGATATTTGTTTTAGATTCCGTCTCTCACAGTTGAAGTGTACCTATGATACAAATTACAGACCTCTACATGCTTTGTAAGTAGGAAAACCTGCAAAATTGGCAGTGTATCAAATACTTGTTCTCCCCACTGTATATGGATGCGCTCCATTAGCGTTTATGTATAGGGAGCAGTTTGTAAACAAAAACACAGCAGTTTGATTGGTACGACCTGGAAGGCACTTTCTTCTGTGAGACGTTGAAGTCCAATCCGTAATGGTGACTATGGTCTTGTAATCCAGCCAACAGGGAGCTTAAAACAGTTACAGTACCAGTCACTCAATCCTATTTTCACATTTTACATCAGAAGAAAAGAGAAATACAGTGCCTTGGCTGCTTGGGGATCAAGCCGTTGTTGCTAAGAGACTGATGAAAGTCAATGGTTAGTAAAACGGTTGGAATGAGTCACTGACTGCAGAGTGTGTTTGTTTGCACCCTCATCTTTAATACTAGAATAGCCAGGCCTTAAAAATACCAACTGACGCCAATTGGGGCGTCTATTTTAACAGTTTAATACATTAAATCGGCTGTTCCATTGATAACACCAAACGGCTTGCCTGTACTCTATTACGGAGGGAGACAGTTGCCGACGGTGATAATAATGATCTCTCTGATGATGATGATGATGATGATGATGATGATGATGATGTAAACTCTATAATATGCCATCTCTTCCGGGATCTACCAAACATGCCCTCCCCTTTCATTCTGATTGTGTGTGTGAGTGTGTGTGGACGTGTTTAACTATTCTTGTGCGGACCAGAAGTCCCCACAAGAATAGTAAACAAACAAACATTTGACCAACTAGGGACATTTTGTTAGTCCCCACGAGGTCAAATGCTATTTCTAGAGTGTTTAGGGTTAAGGTTAGAATTAGTGTTAGGGTTAAAATTACGTTAAGGGTTAGGGTTAGTTTTAGGGTTAGGAGCTGGGTTAGGTTTAGGGTTAAGGTTAGGTTTTTGGGTTAAGGTTAAGGTTAGGGTTAGGGAAAATAGGATTTTGAATGGGACTGAATTGTGTGTCCCCACAAGGTTAGCTGTACAAGACTGTGTGTGTGTGTGTGTCACACACTCTCCTTTACCACATGCCCACTATAATACCCAAACACAACCTCTGGTCAAAACGTGACTGCTTGGATTGAACCAATTCATCTAGTCTTCTCTTTCTCAGGGAGCAGTAAGAATAGCCCTCAACACTGGGCTTAAAATACAACAACTGGACTCCAAACTCAGGCACCCTATTGTTAGATAGCTTGCCCTGAATAGAGAGAGTGGGAGCTGGGGAAAATAGAGCGTGCATGTGGCTGAAAGGTATCAGCTGTATATTGAGAGGGTAATATAAATGCAGGGGCAGTAGTAGTCCTAATGAGCTCAGTGGAAGCGCCATCCATGCCTTTCAAACCTGATCGATCGGAACCAGAAATAGACTGTGAGACTCAGACTAGTAGGTTGGATGAGTCTGATACTCACTATTGGTCCTCCGGGCTCTATTAAAGATCCATTGGCGCTTTTCAGATCAATGTTGTATTGTACCAAATTCACCAGAGGGGCCTGGCTATGTCACTGAGCGACAGACTCACCGGGCTATTGTTGTGTGTTGTGTGTAGGGCTGGGACAGGTTGGGGAGCTTGAGAATTGTTTTAATTTTTATTCTTGCTTTGTAATCAGATACTGAATTATTCTTGGGTAAGCAGGAATCGTAAAATATCTGTCCAATCAATGACATGTAATGATGACTGAATCTCCAGGGAGAAACTATAACCAGCAGGGTTGTGGTGCCCCCGAGGACCAGTTCCTGGTATCATGTATATACTAGAATACACAACCACTTAGTGAGCGAGGGCTGAGGGGCAAACTTCCTCATCCACATCACTGAGCCTCCCTTGGTTTTACATAATCTCATGGTCTACTGAACCTATTGAGTCCATTGCCTTTTTCTATTGCTACTCTGGGTATTGTTGACATGCCTTAAATAGGATGTCCATTCAGCCAGCCACCTGTTGTACACAGTGACAGTTAGCTGTCATTAGGCGTGCTGTGTGTGGGAGAGGAGAACATGTGTTCCAGTCAGCCTTGGTGCAGATCTCAGTTAATCTATCTCAGCAAGCTGTTTCCTTGACATTTTCCCTCCCCTGGTTCATACACAGTGGCCACTCACTGCCGAAAGGTCAGCCTGCCGCCCCGCGGGACCAGTGGTAATTTATCAGCTCTTCCCACGGCCACACGTTGAACACACACACACTCTCACATGCATGCACACACACATGACCATACCCACGCACCCGTTTGCCTTGAACTTCCACATGTGGTATGAACTACAGTTCGTCACTGTCAGGTTAAAGCAGGCTAAGAAAAACAGGTGTCTCTGGTCACAGGGTGAGTGACCATACTGGGGTCACATGTTGTGATGTATATCATCTATACAGGTAAAACAAGCAGAGTACATAATCCTGTTATGTTCAAATTAAAGAAAAATCCAAGTAAGTTCATCCACACACAGTAATTTACAGCATAACCTGACATGATCATCATAACACCTAGAAAACTGTAACACAATTAGCTTGTTCATTTATGTGACTAAATGTAGAGACAGCGCACATTCTCATCTTCTATTCAGATCCTTGTCTCTTCACACCACTCTGTTCCTCTGTCTCTAGTGCCACAGCCTTTCCATTCACTTTCACAGCACTCTCTTAGAAACACTGTTGTCTAGCATCTGACTGTCTCTCATGGTGAGTGGCTACTGTTTGATGCATCAGCCGTACATGCGGCCCACATGACTGTTTCTGATCAAAGGTCCAGAGTGGACAGTATGATCATAGACGACTGCAGAGCTATTGAACAAAGAACAGATCACTAGTGTCAGCATAACACACACATGCTAAAAACACACATCACTCATGCACACGGTTGTAGTAGCACCCTCTACACACACCACACATAGCTCACACACACACACGCACGCGTTACACACTCCACAAACCAAGGGGTTATTAACAAAATGGAGAGCAAAGGTGAAACTTCCGTTTAGATTTTATGATTACGATATGAAATTACTTGAATACACATAACCAAACGATCATGTTGTAAAATAATAAAATATGTCTCAGACCTAGAACACCGCCATCTTAAACAAACACTATTCACACACTCACCACACACCCACTGGATCACACATTAGCACACACACACACACACTCATCCTCTTCTACTCCATTGACACATAGTGAAGCAGAAGGGTGTGGAGTGGAGCGGTGTAATCCAGTTAACCGACCCTGAGCCAAACAGCCAGGCTGCACAAAAGTGAATGAAGATGGTAAAACCAGGTGCCAGTCTTATTTCACCCCATACAAGGGCAAAATACCGTCCTCCGTCCTCTCTCCTCCATCCTCTCTCCTCTGTGATCGAGTGGTCAAGTGGTCGAGTGGACGAGGAGTGTGTCAATTCGTTGTTCTATCAGTTTGGTGGGTCACGAGACAACCAACAGGCATTAGATGGGTCACACAGCACTGACCTTAAGAGGTACTGTTCTAGAGGAGAAAGATCTGTCTTGGAGCAGGTGTGTGTATTGAGGTGTGTACAGTCGTGTCTCCAAGTCACGTTTCCCTGTTTTGGCAAAGCTCTGCGTCTCCTCAGTTTACCTTGGAATTGAACTTCACCTCTGAACTGTGACAGGGAGCTGAGAGAAAAGACACACATGAGAACATTGTAGGCTCTACAAGTTGCATGCACACTCACACACATACACACACATCCCACTCGCATTATGAACAAACACGTTTTGTTTATGAGATCCAAGAGAAATTGAAGTGGGAGAATGAACACAATGAAAATATACACTTCAGCTCATACAAAGGGAATGGCTGTTTCAAACAAAGCTGTGATATTATCAATGCACATAAACAATTCTCTCTCTGTCCAGCCTGTATCACCTGTGTTTGTTTGGGTGTGGTGAAAGTAGGGCAGGTATTTCAGGAGTTATAGCTGCAGTGTGCAACACTCTATTCTCCTTGGAGTGTGTGCAGTAGGTATACTGTACCTGACCTGCCCTATTTCAGCTCAAACTGAGGAGAAAGGGGAACATGCTTGTGGTTTGCAGGTCAGTAAGGATAAGGACTTTGAAGTTAGGATGTAAGGCTATGTTATCGGGACATAGACCCACCTATATGGACGTAGACCCTCCTTCTTCCACCCACCCACCCACCCCTAAACTCCCTGCTAGTTGATTTCCTTTAAATGAGAGTTGTTGCTTTGATTCTAAAAGCAGCATAAATATTTTATGTGTGGAGTGTGATCACCTTTTTACATAGCTTTATTAATGCATGCTAACTGAGGTTTGGACTCTCTCTCTCTCTCTTTGAAAGTTGTAATAGTAGAATGCACAAGGTGCCATTTTGAAATTGGGTAGTGCATAATCAGTTCCTCTTGTTGTGTCAGTCATTGCATACCTTAGAGAGCTATTTATAACTTGTCAGAAATACCAGATCAACTAGCCCATGTAAGCTAATGTTTTTGAGCTAGGTTTTTTGCCCATAGATTTTGTAGTAATGTTCGAGTCACTCAAATATCACATGAATACACATTAGACAAGACAAAATGCATAGAATTGCAAGAAAATGTGCTTTAAAACTGCTAAATTTTCCCTGCCCCCCATGACAAAATGTGTAGAATTGCAGAAAATAAGGTTTAAACCTGCAAAATGTTCTGCACCAACAAGAGGGGTGTGAACAGTATGTGTCATGAACAGTGCTTGTGCCCATAGAAATAGACATGGCACGCGCACGCCCAGGGGGGGGGGGGGGGGGGGGCGCGGGATGTTCCCCAATGCTGGAAGGGGGCCTGAGTGAAAAAGTTTGGGAAGCCCTAGACAGTGTAAACTACATGGGCCCATGCATTAGCCATGCTGGCAGGAGCCACAACACGTGTTCCTCTCATCCCTTTAAAAACGTTCCATGCTGACCCGTCTGTTTGAAGACGACCCTGGGCTGTTCACCATCACCATCCTTCAGGCTGCCAGACAGACTCTTTGTTCTTTTGGGTCTTCAGTATGGTATCTCTGTAGTGATGAACCCTTTAGAGACTGGTCAGTTCTGTGAGATCAGAATAGGTTTTGATGAGGTTGTTCAGCTTGATGTGTGACATGTGTCCAGATGCCTACATCTCTCTCTCTCTCAGTGTTTTTTAACATCCACTTTACATATTTTCAATTTGTATGTGTTGCTACCGTGTTGTTGTCATGTTGTGTTGCTACCATGCTGTGTTGTCATGTGTTTCTGCCATGCTGTATTGTTGTCTTAAGTCTCTCTTTATTACATTTACATTTTAGTCATTTAGCAGACGCTCTTATCCAGAGCGACTTACAGTTAGTGAATACATATATATACAGTGAGCTCCATAATTCATTGGACAGTGACCATTGTTTTGTTATTTTGGTTCTGTACTCTAGCACTTTGAGTTTGAAAGGATACAATGACAATGAGCGTGAAGTGCAGACTGTCAGCTTTAATTTGAGGGTATTTTCATACATATCGGATGAACCGTTTAGAAATGACAGCACCTTTTGTACATGGTCCACCCATTTTAAGGTACTACAAGTATTTGTTAAATTGGCTTCACAGATGTGTGTCGTTAGGCAGGTGTATTCATTTGTGTCGTTAGTGAATGCAGGAGAGCTGTTGATGAATAGTAATGATTCTAGACGTTGCTATTGCCTTTGGAGGTTGTTATTGGGGTGTGACAACATGAGGAAGACAGCAGTGTCGATGCAAATGAAGTTGGCCGTTAAAAGGCTCAGAAATGAAAATCAATCATTCAGGAACATTGCAAAAACCCTGGCCATGCCCAAGTCAACAGTTTTGTTCATCATTAACAAGAAAAAAACAACCGGTGAACTCAATTATGTCAAAAGACCCGGTAGACAGAGGAAGACCACTGTAGTGGATGACCGGAGAATACTCTCTATGGTGAAGAAAAAACCCCTGATAACAGCCCAACAGATCAAAAACACTCTCCTGGATGCAGGTGTAGATGTGTCAAAGTCTACCATACGCAGAAGACTACACCAGCAGGACTACAGAGGGTACACTACAAGATGCAAACCACTGATAAGCCTGAAGAACAGAAAGGCAAGATTACAGTTTGCTAAAAAGCACCTAAAAGAACCCCAAGAGTTCTGGAAAAAAATATTGTGGACAGATGAGACAAAGATTAACATGTACCAGAGTGATGGAAAGACAAAAGTGTGGAGAAAAAAAAGAAATGCCCATGATCCAAAGCATACCACCTCATCCATGAAACATGGTGGAGGGGGTGTTATGGCTTGGGCCTGTATGGCTGCCAGTGGAACAGGCTCACTTGTCTTCATCGATGATGTGACTGCAGACAGAAGTAGAACAATGAATTCTGAAGTCTACAGAAATATTTTATCTGCTCAGATAAAACCAAATGCCTCCAAACTCATTGGACGGCACTTAATCACGCAACAAGACAATGACCCTAAACATACTGCTAGAGCAACAAAGGGGTTTTTGATGGACAAAAAGTGGAAAAACCTTGACTGGCCGAGTCAATCACCAGATCTGAATCCAATTGAACATGCATTTTACATGCTGAAGAGGAGACTTAAGGCAATAAGTCCCCGAAACAAGCAGGAACTGAAGATGGCTGCAGTACAGGCCTGGCAGAGCATCACCAGGGAAGATACCCAGCGTCTGGTGATGGCGATGCATCGCAGACTTCAAGCAGTCATTGCATGCAAAGGATATGCGACCAAATATTAACAATGATTACTTTATTCTACATTATGTTAAACTGTCCAATGATTTTTGATGCCCGGAAATGGGGGGGACCATGTACAAAAGCTTCTATAATTCGTAAACGGTTCATCCGATATGTATGAAAATACCCTCATATTAAAGCTGACAGTCTGCACTTCACCCTCATTGTCATTGTATCCTTTCAAACTCAAAGTGCTAGAGTACAGAACCAAAATAACGGTCACTGTCCAATGAATTATGGAGCTCACTGTATATATATATATATTTTATACTGGCCCCCCGTGGGAAACGAACCCACAACCCTGGCGTTGCAAACGCCATGCTCTATCAACTGAGCTACGGCCATTCCCTCCCCTACCCTGGGCCAATTGTGCGCCGCCCATGAGTCTCCCGGTCACGGCCGGCTGCGACAGAGCCTGGATTCGAACCAGGATCTCTAGTGGCACAGTTAGCACTGCGATGCAGTGCCTTAGACCACTGCGCCACTCAGGAGTACAGAATGTAGTGTTGTGGTGTCTCTCTTGTTGTGATGTGTGTTTTGTCCTACGTTTTTATTTTAATATCCCAGCCCCCGTCGCCGCAGGAGGCCTTTTGCCTTTTGGTAGGCCGTCATTGTAAATAAGAATGTGTTCTTAACTGACTTGCCTAGTTAAATAAAGTTAAATAAATAAAAAATACATAAAATATTTTCATCTGGGGGCCTATAAATGTTCCATTAAGGACTAGTGGGCTGAAATCATGAGCAAGGCAAAGCAGGCCATGTAGTGACAGCTGTTAGTGTGTCAGCCTCTGATCCTGACTGACAGGCTGCTCCACCCTCCACACAGGAAACAGGAAAAGGAAGAGAAGAAACACAGTCCCGTCTCAGTTCTCTATTCATCCCCCACTACAACCCACCACCTGGCCTGAACCTCACAGTAGGTAGACCTCCTGTGCCTGTCAGGTCGGTAATTGCACTGCCTGAGTAGAAATCCAGCAGGACCCCTGTGTCGAGCCAAGCACCATAATAATCAATTTCCCTCTCTGCTCCTTTCAACCTCAAGGTGACTTGTTAAGGCAACCAAATTCGTCTCAGTCTTTCACTCATTGTTACATTGGAATAGATGGTATGATTTATTAAATTATTACTTCTTTGAGTCTAGTCGCAATGGTAAAAATAAAACATTGTCTCTCACAGGGTCAATGACAAGGTAATTGAGATCATAAACAGTGTGTGGGCCTTCCTGTTCTTTTCAATGACAAGGTAACCCATAACTGGAAGTTCCTATAAATAGTGATACTGTTTACAGGGTTAGAGGCACCTCGAGTGGGATCCTCAGACAATGACGTCTCTGTGTAAGAAGTCTCCCTGACTAAACAGAGCAGGGCTGCTCCAGAATCAGACATATAAATCAATGGTGGTTAAACAATATGTACAATTAGATTTTGAGGGACGTCTGGAAGAGAAAGAGAGGTAGAAATAAATAAATACTGCTTTATTACTGTTAGTCCGACTGTTAGTCTTTAGTACTGTTAGTCCGACCATTGTTGTTACATGTGCCCTTTGACAATGTAAGTAATTTAACTTGCCATGTCAATAAAGTCTATTAAATTGAGAGATTACTGAAACTGTATCACTGACGTCAATGGAAGGAGTATAAAATACAGAAAGCTTTTATCTCAACCATAACAGTCCTAGTGAACAAGGCATTGACTGTACTGTTCCGGATGACTGAAATGCAGTTGAATTGTAACTTATCTTGCAGAGTAGGGTATTTTCATATAAATAAACTGGGCTACATTAATCTTAGATGTCTAGTCTAGATTTCTTCTTATTCTAGACTAGAGTCATCCCTATAACCTATTAAGAATTTCATTTAAATAAGGAAATCATTGAGAAGGAAGGGGAGGACCATCCTCAGTGAATTTAATAAAAATAAAAAGTGACCCTTTTTAGATAAAACTATACTAAATATATTCACTGAGGCTGGTAATTGATTAAAACACACTATTTTGCAATGAAGGTCTACTGTAGCCTCAACAGCACTCTGTAGGGTAGCGCCATGGTGTAGCTGGAGGACAGCTAGCTTCCGTCCTCCTCTTGATACATTGACTTCAATGCAAAACCTAGGAGGCTCATGGTTCTCACCCCCTTCCATAGACTTACACAGTAATTATGACAACTTCCGGAGGACGTCCTCCAACCTATCAGAGCTCTTGCAGCATGAACTGACATGTTGTCCACCCAATCAAAGGAACAGAGAATTAATCTAGTACTGAAAGCATAAGCTACAGCTAGCTAGCACTGCAGTGCATAAAATGTGGTGCGTAGCTGACTCAAACAGAGAGAAAGACAATCGTTGAACAGTTCTGAACAAATTAATTTATTTCAAAATGAAGGAGAAGCAAGAGAGAGAGAGAGATTTGCAGCTAGCTAGTTCAGCCTACTCAAACACCCTGCTCAAACAGAGGGATATAGCTAGCTGGCTATGACTATCCAACACAACACCGGTACTCTTCCAAGTTAAGGTAAGCTTTTGGTTTTAATAATTTATTGCCACCGGGGCCTGCCAGTGTAAGTGCTAAACTGCTTACTGACTGTACACTGTAATGTTACTGCATGATTGTAGTGGGTTTACTAACGTGTTAGTTCTATTAGCTATGGTGACTATGACATTACTTTAGCTAATATGGTGACAACGATGTAGGCTGTTTGTAGCGGTTATGATATGGTTTGGCTTGGAAAGGTTTTGTCACCTGGTCACATACAGCTGATGTGTTGTGCATTGAAGTCCACAAGCGAAGGGAAAAGGTGAGAGGAGGAGAGCGCATAGATGCGAGAAGGAATACAACGTGGCTGCCATGAAAGTGAACTGTGTTTACACGTGATCAAGGGTGTATTCATTCCGCCGATTCTGTTGAGAAACGTTTCTTAAATGGAAGCAAACAAAACAAAACGGGGATAAACATACCTAAATTTGTCCAATAGAAACTCTCGTTTGCAACTGTTGGACTAATAATTACACCCTATATCAGCTAGATGCAGGCAAGAGTGTGCAAGGCGTTATTGAATGTTTCACTGTCTGTCCATGTGTACTGTCTGTCACCTTACATTTTTCTCTGGACCTGTGTGCACCTACGTTGTAAACTTTCATTCATAGGCTAGGTTGTAGCAACCACATGATGGGTATAGGGAAAATTGTAGTATAATGTAGTAGCCTAAACCTATCGCTGTTACATTGAATTGGGTGAATGGAATATGAATGACAGTCATCCAATATGCTGTAATAGAAATAAGGCCATGCTCATGAAACATTGTTTTCATCCTCCCTCATCTTAAACAGCACTGACTGAACCAGGTTTTCCTCTAGGATTTTGCCTGTGCTCCTCAGTCCTTAACGATTACAAGCATACCCATAACATGATGCAGCCACCACAATGCTTGAAAATATAGAGGGCGGTACTCAGTAATGTGTTGCATTGGATTTGCCCCAAACATAACACTTCGTATTCAGGGAAAAAAGTTAATTGCTCTGCCACATTTTTTACAGTATTACTTTAGTGCCTTCTTGCTAGCAGGATGCATGTTTTGGAATATTTTTATTCTGCACAGGCTTCCTTCTTTTTACTCTGTCAATTAGGTTAGTATTGTGTGGAGTAGTTACAATGTTGTTGGTCCATCCTCAGTTTTCTCCTATCACAGCCATTAAACTCTGTAACAGTTTTAATGTCACCATTGGCCTTATGGTGAAATCCTTGAGCGGTTTCCTTCCTCTCCGGCAACTGAGTTAGGAAGTACGCCTGTATCTTTGTAGTGACTGGGTGTATTGATACACTATCCAAATTAATAACTTCACCATGCTCAAAGGAATTATTCAATGTCTGCTTTTTTTTTAACCCATCTACCCATCTACCAATAGGTGTCCTTCTTTGTGAGGCATTGTAAAACCTCCCTGGTCTTTGTGCTTGAATCTGTTTGAAATTCACTGCTCGACTGAGGGACCTTACAGATAATTCTATGTGTGGGGTACAGAGTCTTTTGATGCAATAAGTAACATAATAAAAAAGAGATATGTTTTTTTGCATGGGCTGCATCTCGATCTACCGCATCCGCCTATGTCGGCCTTCCGCATCTGCTGTGGAAGGTGGCCGAGCTACAGCTGTGTTTGTCCGACCATGAGACATCCTGAAAATTGGTCTTCTCACGAAAACATCTATAACGGTCGAACGGTTTGACCTACAAACTCGAATGGAAAGATGAGACTCTCACAAACACGATGGTGTTGATGTGTATTTTTAATAGACTATTAGGTGAAACTGAGTTAATCATCAACATAGAGTTAACATTCTTTGTGTCTAACTGAATTGGGTCATTTCACTGTGTGTGTGGGTAAAAGAGGAAAGCTGACTCAGGGTCAAATTGCTTGCTCCTACTTAAATCCATGGCTGTCCTATCTTATCAGGGACTGAAACTAGCTTGTGGCCTTTTGTCTCTCTCCTCACACAAAGTGATAAAGAGCGGCGCCAGGGTTGAACAGAGTTTAACCTAAACATGAGTGTTTTTGCAAGATAAGGGATTGATTGAGTGTATTACTATTGATTCTGAACTGAATGAAAGTCGAATGTAGCCGCCACCATAGACAAAGGGAGTGGGCGGAGCAATAAAAGAGCGGGAAACTGAGGAGGGAGGGATTTAAAGCGTGTGGAGGACACTATATATGTGTGGAGGACACTATATAAGGTGGAGGAAGAGAAGAAGAGGGTGTGCCATTCTGCAGACTGGCATCGGCTTTGTTGAAACTCTAACAAAGTAATATCTTGATGCAACAAAAACTCTGTAAGACCTTATTTGTAATAAAGTATAGTGGTTATTTTCCACAACAGTGTTCTCCATTTTGCTCTACAACCCCCACATGTGTCATGGGACTCATCTGAAGTCGGTAACGCTGATGTGCCAACTTCTGTCTGTAGCGTCCAAACCATTTGGGCTACAAACTAATATGAGCACACTGTGGAAAGGGGAGCCTCTACAAACACCATGGTGTCACAGGACTCGTCTGAAGGTAACCCATACAAATGAATGGAAGTATGGAGTTAATTTTGTAAAAAATACCAAAAATAAGGGGTTAAATATGTGTCCAAAAAAGCGATAATATTTCCAGAGCTTTTTTATATCTCCTAGATATAGGACAGACACTTCAAAACCTAATTCCTTATGATTTATTTTTTTACTGTCGTTTTTGCCATTTTTGAATGTGTTATTCAATACATTTCTATGGGCTATAGTAGTAAAGGCCAAATTCAAATTATACCTAAAGGGGTCCCAAAATTCTAAATGAAATAGCTAAATGATCAATGGTATGACCATCTTAAAACACTATTATTGCACACGGAGTGACTCCATGCAACTTATTATGTGATTTGTTTAGCACATTTTTACTCCTGAACTTATTTAGGCTTACAAAGGGGTTGAATACTTATTGACTCAAGACATTTTAACTTTTCATTTTTAAATGATTTGTAAAACTTTCGAAAAACATAATTCCACTTTGACATTATGGGGTATTGTATGTAGGCCAGTGACAAAAAATCGAAATGTAATCAATTTTAAATTCAGGCTATAATACAACAAAATGTGGAGAAAGTCAAGGGGTGTGAATACACATAGCGTTTTATCACTTAGGGAGTTTGGACCTCAATGATGGCGCCGGAGAAGATGGCTGCCGTTTTACAGCCCTCTAACCAATTGTACTATTATGTGTGTTTTTTCACATTATTTGTAATTTATTCTGTACATAATGTTTCTGCCATCGTCTCTTATAACCAAAAAGAGATTCTGGATATCAGGACAGTGATTACTCACCTCGTATTGGTCGAATATTTTTTCTTCAACAAGGCGGCCGCAAAGGATATCCTATAGACACCCGACAAGACCAAATCCCCGTCATTCGCAAGAGAAAGAGACAGAGATATTGTGGACGTAGGTTGGGGAGCCTCGTAAGGATCCGACGGCGAGCGAGTAAACTGCCTCTTCCATCAATCCTATTAGCCAATCTTCAATCATTGGAAAATAAATTAGATGACCTACGATTACGCTTATCCTACCAATGGGACATTGAAGACTGTAATATCTTATGTTTCACCGAGTCGTGGCTGAACGACAACATGGACAACATACAGCAAGCGGGCTATACGCTACATCGGCAGGATAGAACGGCTGACTCCGGTAAGACAAGGGGTGGCAGTCTGTGTATATTTATAAACAACAGCTGGTGCACAAAATCAAATACTAAGGAAGTCTCAAGGTTTTGCTTGCCTGAGGTAGAGTACCTTATGATAAGCTGTAGACAACACTATTTACCAAGAGAGTTTTCATCTATATTTTTCATAGCTGTCTATTTACCACCACAAACCAATGCTGGCATTAAGATTGCACTCAATGAGCTGTGTAAGGCCATAACTAAACAGGAAAACGCTCATCCAGAGGCAGTGCTCCTAGTGGCCGGGGACTTTAATGCAGGGAAACTTAAATCCGTTCTACCTAATTTCTACCAGCATGTTAAATGTGCAACCAGAGGGAAAAAAAAACTATAGACCACCTTTACTCCACACACAGAGACGCATACAAAGCTCTCCCTCGCCCTCAATTTGGCAAATCTGACCATAACTCTATCCTCCTGATTCCTGCTTATAAGCAAAAACTAAAGCAGGAAGCACCAGTGACTCGGTTAATAAAAAAGTGGTCAGATGACGCAGATGCTAAGCTACAGGACTGTTTTGCAAGCACAGACTGGAACATGTTCCGGGATTCTTCAGATAGCATTGAGGAGTACACCACATCAGTCACTGGCTTCATCAATAAGTGCATCGATGACGTCGTCCCCACAGTGACCGTACGTACATACCCCAACCAGAAGCCATGGATTACAGGCAACATCCGCACTGAGCTAAAGGGTAGAGCTGCCGCTTTCAAGGAGCGGGACTCTAACTCGGACGCTTATAAGAAATCCCGCTATGCCCTCCAACGAACCATCAAACAGGCAAAGAGTCAATACAGGACTAAGATTGAATCGTACTACACCGGCTCTGACGCGTCAGATGTGGCAGGGCTTGAAAACTATTACAGACTACAAAGGAAAGCACAGCCGCGAGCTGCCCAGTGACACAAGCCTACCAGATGAGCTAAACCACTTCTATGCTCGCTTCGAGGCAAGCAACACTGAAGCATGCATGAGAGCACCAGCTGTTCCGGATGACTATGTGATCACGCTCTCCGTAGCCGATGTGAGTAAGACTTTTAAGCAGGTCAACATTCACAAGGCCACAGAGCCAGACGGATTACCAGGACGTATACTCCGAGCATGTGCTGACCAACTGGCAAGTGTCTTCATCGACATTTTTAACATGTCCCTGACTGAGTCTGTAATACCAACATGTTTCAAGCAGACCACCATAGTCCCCGTGCCCAAGGAAACTAAGATAACCTGCCTAAATGACTACTGACCCGTAGCACTGACGTCTGTAGCCATGAAGTGCTTTGAAAGGCTGGTCATGGCTCACATCAACACCATTATCCCAGAAACCCTAGACCCACTCCAATTTGCATACCGCCCCAACAGATCCACAGATTATGCAATCTCTATTGCACTCCACACTGCCCTTTCCCACCTGGACAAGAGGAACACCTTCATGAAAATGCTATTCATTGACTACAGCTCAGCGTTCAACACCATAGTGCCCTCAAAGCTCATCACTAAGCTAAGGATCCTGGGACTAAACACCTCCCTCTGCAACTGGATCCTGGACTTCCTGACGGGCCGCCCCCAGGTGGTAAGGGTAGGTAACAACACATCTGCCACGCTGATCCTCAACACGGGGGCCCCTCAGGGGTGCGTGCTCAGTCCCTTCCTGTACTCCCTGTTCACCCATGACTGCATGGCCAGGCACGACTCCAACACCATCATTACGTTTGCAGATGACACAACAGTGGTAAGCCTGATCACCAACAACGATGAGACAGCCTATAGGGAGGAGGTCAGAGACCTGGCCGTGTGGTGCGAGGATAACAACCTCTCCGTCAACATGACCAAGACAAAGGAGATGATTGTGGACTACAGGGAAATAAAGAGGACTGAGCACGCCCCCATTCTCATCGACGGGGCTGTAGTGGAACAGGTCGTGAGCTTCAAGTTCCTTGGTGTCCACATCACCAATGAACTATCATGGTTCAAACACACCAAGACAGTCATGAAGAGGGCACGACAAAGCCTATTCCCTCTCAGGAGACTGAAAAGATTTGGCATGGGTCCTCAGATCCTCAAAAAGTTATACAGCTGCACCATCCAGAGCATCCTGACTGGTTGCATCACCGCCTGGTATGGCAACTGCTCGGCCTCCGACCGCAAGGCACTGCAGAGGGTAGTGCGTACGGCCCAGTACATCAATGGGGCCAAGCTTACTGCCATCCAGGCGGTGTCAGAGGAAGGCTCCAGCCACCCTAGTCATAGACTGTTCTCTCTGCTACCGCACGGCAAGCGGTACCGGAGCGCCAAGTCTAAGTCCAAAAGGCTTCTCAACAGCTTCTACCCCCAAGCCATAAGACTCCTGAACAGCTAATCATGGCTACACTGACTATTTGCAACCCCACCCCATCTTTTTACGCTGCTGCTACTCTGTTAATTATTTATGCATAGTCACTTTAACTCTACCCACATGTACATATTACCTCAACTACCTCAACTAGCCGGTGCCCCCGCACATTGACTCTGCACCGGTACCCCCCTGTATATAGCCTCCCTACTGTTATTTTATTTTACTTCTGCTCTTTTTTTCTCAACACTTTTTTGTTGTTGTTGTTTTATTTTACTTTTTTATTAAGAAATAAATGCATTGTTGGTTAAGGGCTGTAAGTAAGCCTATCTAATCAGCAGGGTGCATTCACATCAAAGTGAAGCAACTAGGTCTCAAGTCTATCCACGTCATCGTTATACCACTGGAGACCAAATTGAGGGTTGTGAGGCAATATAGAAAAAATAATATGGCGTCATCTCAATACCCTAAAGAGTCTTCCTCTCGTTGTCTCATTCCCTTTATATTCTGGATTGATTGGAATAAAAACTACCCAGGTTATGGTGAATCCCCAGTTAGCTTCGGCCATAATATTTTCACCTATCCTGTCTTCTCATATCAGAAGAGAAGAAAAGGAGAGTAGAAGAGGAATCCACGTTAGACTTTGAGATTTACCCAGGGCCCTAAATACACAGTCATCTCTATCTCAGCCACAGCACTCAGCTAAGCTATCTGCCTCAGTCTGCATAGCCAGCATTAAGCTAATTGTCTGTGTCAATGTTTTTATTAACTTATCCATCAACATAATGTGATCCGACAATGGAAAACATAACACAGGACTACTAGAAATAATCTGGATGGCCTTTGAAGTCTGATTTCCACCAAATTTGGCCAGGGTCTAATGTAAGTGGCAGTATGAGCTTGTTATATAATTGTTTTGACGTGTTTTTATCTGAATTTTGTCTGTTTTACAGATACATTATTATTATCTAAGTCACTATGTCTTGTTGTTCTTCCATGCCCATCAATGATAGCTATCTAATGAAAATGCACTTAGTTCAACTGGTTCAACAGGTCTCCGATGTGAATTTAGCAGCACATTGGTGGATGACTCAAGTGTTTGCTGAGATATTTGTATCTGCCATCAATAGTGTACACACAACATCTACAAAGCTATTTCAGATGCTACAGAGAATTATGTCCACATATTTTTTGATACTCCCACATTAGACATAAAGGTTGTTACTTTCTGTTATTAAAGGTTTGTTATTAAAGGATTGTAACTTCAAAATTGCAATTGATATACCAAATTAGCAACATACTGTATTACATTAGATGACACAAGGAGAGTTCTGTGAGTATTTTGGAATTTCGTCTAATGTTACTGGATAATTCTGGCAGGGTGGTTTGGGGTGATGAGTCCTTGACTGCTGACATTCCAAGTCCCACATGTTCTCTCTTGCTGTAACCGTTCCTCAGCTTCTCCCGGCTGAACATACAGCGAAAATAAACCAGTTCAATGTGTTGGAGGCACCATGACGATACAATGAATTACTTTACTGTTGTGCATTACTGCCAACCACACCACTGTCACTATGGTTACAAAATATAGCTGGGAAAACATACATTTTCGTAAAAGGCCAGGGAGCGAATAAACACAGAAATAGGCTTTTTTTTTTACAACAAAGCCGTCTTTTTTACTTTGCTGACCTTAGAGCAAAGTAATAGCTCAGGTCAAACAAATATAATATATAACACACCCTCATAATTCTTGGTTGTATTTCAGTTAGATTATGACTCAGACCCACCACACACATACAGTTATCATCGCCGTGCATTACTAATGCTGTTATGGTTACACACCGTATAAAACACAACAATAATTTCTTGGCTCTGAAGGCATTTTGGAGTAAAGTAACCTACATTGGCTGACTGTGTTTTGCAGGCGGGTCTTACTTCAGTGTGATTGTGTTGTGTTCTGGCTGTGTTGATTGCCATAGACAGGTTGAGCAAGGACCTCTCTCAGACAGCCAAGGACAGGAATGATAACAGTGCGTAACAATGGAAACTATGGAAATACAGAAGGTAATGTTTTTAACAACCACCGGCTGGCAGGCTGGATGATGACTCATTCACTGAGTGGAACGGTGATGACTCACCTACCCAACACTGTGATGGCTCACCTACCCAACACTGTGATGGCTGACCTACCCAACACTGTGAAGGCTGACCTACCCAACACTGTGATGGCTCACCTACCCAACACTGTGATGACTCACCTACCCAACACTATGATGACTCACCTACCCAACACTATGATGGCTCACCCACCCAACACTGTGATGGCACACCTACCCAACACTGTGGTGGTTCAGCTACCCAACACTGTGATGACTCACCTACCCAACCAACACTGAGATAACAGCCTCATAAAATACACTGGGCCTATTTTGTGGAGTCGCACCCGTGGAGAACATCATAGAATATGAATATTGTGTAGTAGGCTACTTTTTGTATGGAATGTGTCACAAAACGTTGTATAGAATGTTTATTGACAGCCTCACATGAGCTCTCTGTTGGAGATGATGTGGAGTCCTCACATTGCAGAACATCATAGAAAATGAATCACATTATGCAGGCTACTTTCTGTGTGTCAAAAAAATGTGTATAAACTGTGTCACATGTTTATTCCTACCACCACACACATACAGTTATCATCGCCGTGCATTACTAATGCTGTTATGGTTACATACCGTATAAAACACAACAATAATTTCTTGGCTCTGAAGGCATTTTGGATTAAAGTAACCTACATTGGCTGACTGTGTTTTGCAGGCGGGTCTTACTTCAGTGTGATTGTGTTGTGTTCTGGCTGTGTTGATTGCCATAGACAGGTTGAGCAAGGACCTCTCTCAGACAGCCAAGGACAGGAATGATAACAGTGCGTAACAGTGGAAACTATGGAAATACAGAAGGTAATGTTTTTAACAACCACCAGCTGGCAGGCTGGATGATGACTCATTCACTGAGTGGAACAGTGATGACTCACCTACCCAACACTGTGATGGCTCACCTACCCAACACTGTGATGGCTGACCTACCCAACACTGTGAAGGCTGACCTACCCAACACTGTGATGGCTCACCTACCCAACACTGTGATGACTCACCTACCCAACACTATGATGGCTCACCTACCCAACACTGTGATGGCACACCTACCCAACACTGTGGTGGTTCAGCTACCCAACACTGTGATGACTCACCTACCCAACGCTATGATGGCTCACCTACCCAACACTGTGATGGCACACCTACCCAACACTGTGGTGGTTCAGCTACCCAACACTGTGATGACTCACCTACCCAACCAACTCTGAGATAACAGCCTCATAAAATACACTGGGCCTATTTTGTGGAGTCGCACCCGTGGAGAACATCATAGAATATGAATATTGTGTAGTAGGCTACTTTTTGTATGGAATGTGTCACAAAATGTTGTATAGAATGTTTATTGACAGCCTCACATGAGCTCTATGTTGGAGATGATGTGGAGTCCTCACATTGCAGAACATCATAGAAAATGAATCATATTATGCAGGCTACTTTTTGTGTGTCAAAAAAATGTGTATAAACTGTGTCACATGTTTATTCCTACCACCACACACATACAGTTATCATCGCCGTGCATTACTAATGCTGTTATGGTTACATACCGTATAAAACACAACAATAATTTCTTGGCTCTGAAGGCATTTTGGATTAAAATAACCTACATTGGCTGACTGTGTTTTGCAGGCGGGTCTTACTTCAGTGTGATTGTGTTGTGTTCTGGCTGTGTTGATTGCCATAGACAGGTTGAGCAAGGACCTCTCTCAGACAGCCAAGGACAGGAATGATAACAGTGCGTAACAATGGAAACTATGGAAATACAGAAGGTAATGTTTTTAACAACCACCAGCTGGCAGGCTGGATGATGACTCATTCACTGAGTGGAACAGTGATGACTCACCTACCCAACACTGTGATGGCTCACCTACCCAACACTGTGATGGCTGACCTACCCAACACTGTGAAGGCTGACCTACCCAACACTGTGATGGCTCACCTACCCAACACTGTGATGACTCACCTACCCAACACTATGATGGCTCACCTACCCAACACTGTGATGGCACACCTACCCAACACTGTGGTGGTTCAGCTACCCAACACTGTGATGACTCACCTACCCAACACTATGATGGCACACCTACCCAACACTGTGGTGGTTCAGCTACCCAACACTGTGATGACTCACCTACCCAACCAACTCTGAGATAACAGCCTCATAAAATACACTGGGCCTATTTTGTGGAGTCGCACCCGTGGAGAACATCATAGAATATGAATATTGTGTAGTAGGCTACTTTTTGTATGGAATGTGTCACAAAATGTTGTATAGAATGTTTATTGACAGCCTCACATGAGCTCTATGTTGGAGATGATGTGGAGTCCTCACATTGCAGAACATCATAGAAAATGAATCATATTATGCAGGCTACTTTTTGTGTGTCAAAAAAATGTGTATAAACTGTGTCACATGTTTATTCCTTTGTTAGACCACATCAAACAAAAAATCATGCACTTTATGATTAATTTGTGTTGTATTTTTTTTTTGTGGTTATATAGAACACCAGGGTTGAAGAACTGAGCTACAAATTACCCACTGAACATTTTATTTTGGACCCAAGAATGCTCTGTATTTTAAAACCACTGATATAATTATTAACATCAAATAGATACAAAAGTGAGAAATAAGGATTGCATTTGGAATATACTCCCTAATTTAACAACAGCTTCGTGGTCTAGAGTTCTTACTCAAGTGCAACTTTGATGTGCGTAAAATCCCTATTAAACTTACCAGCCTTCATAGACAAGTACTTCTGACTTGGAATCTCATGTACAAACATAACTTTTCCCTACATACATAAAATTTGGAATATTAAAGACATAAGATACAAAAACAAGTCTTTGTTTTTCCAGAACTGGTTTGACAACAGCAGTATCTGGGATAAACAATTATTAAATAACGATGGACAACTATATAATTATCCTGAATTCATGAAGACACACAATGGTTCCAATCACTCCTGAGGAGTTTCAAATAATTGTTGGTGCTGTCCCTAGAGGTGCCGTTCCTCTTTTAGGATAATATACAGTTGAAGTCGGAAGTTTACACACACCTTAACTAAATACATTTAAACTCAGTTTTTCACAATTCCTGACATTTAATCCTAGTAAAAATTAGGATCACCACTTTATTTTAAGAATGTGAAATGTCAGAATAATAGTAGAGAGAATGATTTATTTCAGCCTTTATTTCTCTCATCACATTCCCAGTGGGTCAGAAGTTTACATACACTCAATTAGTATTTGGTAGCATTGCCTTTAAATTGTTTAACTTGGGTCAAACGTTTCGGGTAGCCTTCCACAAGCTTCCCACAATAAGTTGGGTGAATTTTGGCCCATTCCTCCTGACAGAGCTGGTGTAACTGAGTCAGTTTTTTAGGCCTCCTTGCTCGCACACGCTTTTTCAGTTCTGCCCACACATTTTCTATAGGATTGAGGTCAGGGCTTTGTGATGGCCACTACAAACCTTTACTTTGTTGTCCTTAAGCTATTTTGCCACAACTTTGGAAGTATGCTTGGGGTCATTGTCCATATGGAAGACCTATTTGCGACCAAGCTTTAACTTCCTGACTGATGTCTTGAGATGTTGCTTCAATATATCCACATAATTTTCCTTCCTCATGATGCCATCTATTTTATGAAGTGCACCAGTCCCTCCTGCAGCAAAGCACCCCCACAGCATGATGCTGCCACCCCCGTGCTTCACGGTTGGGATGGTGTTCTTCGGCTTGCAAGCCACCTGCTTTTTCCTCCAAACATAACGATGGTCATTATGGTCAAACAGTTCTATTTTTGTTTCATCAGACCAGAGGACATTTCTCCAAAAAGTACTATCTTTGTCCCCATGTGCAGTTGCAAGCCGTAGTCTTGCTTTTTTATGGCGGTTTTGGAGCAGTGGCTTCTTCCTTGCTGAGCGGCCTTTCAGGTTATGTCGATATAGGACTCGTTTTACTGTAGATATAGATACTTTTGTACCTGTTTCCTCCAGCATCTTCACAAGGTCCTTTGCTGTTGTTCTGGGATTGATTTGCACTTTTCGCACCAAAGTACGTTCATCTCTAGGAGACAGAGCGTGTCTCCTTCCTGAGCGGTATGACGGCTGCGTGGTCACATGGTGTTTATATTTGCGTACTATTGTTTGTACAGATGAACGTGGTACTTTCAGGCGTTTTGAAATTGCTCCGAAGGATGAACCAGACTTGTGGAGGTCTACAATTATTTTTCTGAAGTCTTGGCTGATTTCTTTTGATTTTCCCATGATGTCAAGCAAAGAGGTATTGAGTCTGAAGGTAGGCTTTGAAATACATCCACAGGTACACCTCCAATTAACTCAAATTATGTCTATTAGCCTATCAGAAGCTTCTAAAGCCATGACATCATTTTCTGGAATTTTCCAAGCTGTTTAAAGGCACAGTCAACTTATTGGATGTAAACTTCTGACCCACTGGAATTGTGATACAGTGAATTACAAGTGAAATAATCTGTCTGTAAACAATTGTTGGAAAAATTACTTGTGTCATGCACAAAGTCGATGTCCTAACCGACTTCCCAAAACTATAGTTTGTTAACAAGAAATTTGTGGAGTGGTTGAAAAATGAGTTTTAATGACTCTAACTTAAGTATATGTAAACTTCCGACTTCAACTGTAGCTGTACTCCAAGTGCAACTGTTGAGGAATTTGTAGCCTCAATTTAGCTAGAAGAATTTGTCATTTTAAACTCTAAAATGTAATAACATGTACAGTACCGGTCAAAAGTTTTAGAACACCTACTCATTCAAGAGTTTTTCTTTATTTGAGTAGATGTTCTAAAACTTTTGACTGGTAGTGGATATAAGAAATAGAATATACTGGAATGCAGCCCTGGGACAATTGAACTGGAACAAAGTTTTGTTGTTGTCTAGCAAATATTGTATATCTAACAAGGTGAAAGAAGTATCATATAAACTCATTCACAGATTATTCTCTGTAAATACTTTTATTGTACACAGATTCAAAATTGCTATACATGAGAAATGTATGTTTTGTGTTTGTGATCCAGAAACTATTGACCATTTATTTTGGGAGTATTCTCATGTCAGAATTTTGGGGATTGAGTAAGAAAACTTTATTTTAAGGGAAACTACTGTTAATGTTTATTTGGAAGACTCTTATTTTAACCCAACTGAAATGGACCCCGATTTGAATTAGAATAGTTAATTTGATTATTTTTCTTGGAAGATTCTTTATTCATAAGGTGAAGTGGGCAGAGAACAAACCCCTCTTGAATTGGTTTAAGATAGAACTGAGACATTTTGAAAATGATCAGTAAAAAAGCAGTACGTATCATAAAACTTTTTGACAAATGTAAATGTTCTTTCGAAATGGAATACCACCGTCTACGTTAAGTTGATGTACTCTTGTCTGTATATTCCTGTTTTTGTATTTTGTGTTATTGTTCAATAAAAAAAACAGCTGAGAGAAACACTGAACAATGTCAACAAAGGCCGAGTTACAGTGGGAGAAGTTGTACTACAGACAATTAAAACCCCTCTCAGGCCTTAATGGGGCTAAAGGCTGCTTGTCTGCATGTGCTTTGATGGTCAAAATACAAAGCTAATATCAAATATTTCAGCCATGAGGTCTGCAGTGTTTTGGCAGGAGGAGTGCTGTGTAGCATCAACATCCACTCAGCAGCCAGTAAATCCCCCAGCAGTCCCGGGCCACAACTGATGACTTCACCGCAAAAAGCTACTTCACGAGTGTCCCTTGTTCTCACGCTAAAAACGTCTGAACGCAGTGTGGCGCAGATAGGGCTGTGACGATTATGGAATTTGGGGTAATCATTGATTGTCAAGCAAATGGCCAAGTGTTGTTTTGTTTTAGCATGTAATGTATCATAATGCATCTTTGTAAATTACCTACGACATACCTAATGAAGACAACACAGCTTTGGTGACACCCTTGTCTCAAAAAATGAATGGTTCTGACCACTTGGAACTTTTGGAAAATAAGCTTCTCCCAACCATGCCGCTCTGCTCATAAAATGATTACCAACTTTACCCACTTCATGTAAAAATGAAAAGCTGCTACTGGGTAAACTACATCTACTTGAAAATAAAATTGAATCCCCCCCCTTCTCCTAAAATGAATATGTATTAAGACGATTAGGACGATTATTTTATTTAGTGCACGGTTATTGTCCATACTTGTTGGCTACACGATTATACAATAATTGTGCCAGCCCTAGGTGCAGACTGCTGGAAATTACATACCAGGAATTGGCGGAGACAGAAGATGACACTGACACATAACATATACACGCATGCTTAAACACATGTACACACAAACAAAAAGCCATCACAAACGTCAATTGGGAGCTTCCCATTTCTGATCCCAGAGGAAGTGATATGAGGTCAGAGTAGCGCTGCTCTACAATTTTCCTCCAAAATAACAACAGCTGCAATTTCCATCCAACTCATTTCCATTTCCATTTTAGTCATTTAGCAGACGCTCTTATCCAGAGCGACTTACAGGAGCAATTAGGGTTAAGTGCCTTGCTCAAGGGCACATCGACAGATTTTTCACCTAGTCGGCTCGGGGATTAGAACCAGCGACCTTTCGGTTACTGGCACAACGCTCTTAACCACTAAGCTACCTGCCGCCCCGATAAACACACCAACTCCATCCTGACCAAGATTCTAAGCTGACATATAGAATTGTTTTAAGATTTTCATACTTTGAATTGAATTTTGGGACCCCTTTAGGTATTAAAAAATAATTTAAAAAATGATCTGATTAAATATTGAATTTGGCCTTTTCTGCTATAGCCCAGAGATACGCATTGAATAACACATTCATAAATGGCAAAAAAGACAGTCAAAAAATTCATAATAAGATACTAGGAGATATCTAGGAGATTGTCAGGGTCGTTGAAGGACGGGTCAGACCAAGGCGCAGCGTGAAAGGCATACATGTTTATTTCACCGATAAACACACAAACAAAACAACAAACCAACGAAATGTGAAGTCCTAAGGCTAAACACAAAACAAGCCTCTAACACGGAACAAGATCCCACAACTAATGAATGCCAATAGGCTGCCTAAGTATGATCCCCAATCAGAGACAACGAGCGACAGCTGCCTCTGATTGGGAATCACACCCGGCCAAACATAGAAACACACAACATAGAATGCAAACATAGAAATACTAACATAGATATCCACTCCCTGATTCAACATACAAGAGTCCCATAAGTCAGAGCGTGACAGTACCCCCCCCCCCCCCCAAAGGTGCGGACTCAGACCGCACAAACCTTACATAACAGGGTAGGGTCCGGGTGGGCATTCCGCCTCGGAGGCGGATCCGGCTCCGGGCGTGACGACCACATTCTCTCAGCCTCCCCGTTGCGCCCCTGGTCTGGTCTGGACCTCGGCGCGCTGCTTCTCCTCTCCTTCCTCCCACGATCTACCAAGCCCTGTCTGGACCCTGGTGTGGGAGACCCCGAACCTGGAGAGGGGCTGACGTCTGGGTCTGGACTGCTCGGGTTCCGGAGTGGAGCAGCTGACTGGAGCTGGATCAGGCACCGGTGGAGCGGACTGCTCTGGCTCCGGAGTGGAGCCACTGACCGGAGCTGGACTGGGCACCGGTGGAGCGGACTGCTCTAGCTCCGGAGTGGAGCAGCTGACCGGAGCTGGACTGGACCCCGGTGGAGCGGACTGCTCTGGCTCCGGAGTGGAGCAGCTGACCGGAGCTGGATCAGGCACCGGTGGAGCGGACTGCTTGGGCTCCGGAGTGGAGCAGCTGACCGGTGCCGGACCAGGCGACACGCACCACTGGCTTGGTGCGGGGAGCAGGCCCGGGCCGGGCCGGACTGGAAACACGCACCACTGGCTTGGTGCGGGGAGCAGGTACGGGGCGTACCGGGCTGGCGACACGCACCACTGGCTTGGTGCGGGGAGCAGGCACGGGCCGTACCGGACTGGGAACACGCACCACTGGCTTGGTGCGAGGAACAGGAACGGGCCGGGTCGGACTGGGAACACGCACCACTGGCCTGGTGCGAGGAGCAGGGACGGGCCGGGCCGGACTGGGAACACGCACCACTGGCTTGGTGCGGGGAGTAGGTACGGGGCGTACCGGGCTGGCGACACGCACCACTGGCTTGGTGCTTGGAACAGGAACGGGCCGGGCCGGACTGGGAACACGCACCACTGGCCTGGTGCGAGGAGCAGGAACGGGCTGGGCCGGACTGGGAACACGCACCATTGGCTTGGTGCGAGGAGCAGGAACGGGCTGGGCCGGACTGGGAACACGCACCATTGGCTTGGTGCAGGGAGCAGGAACGGGCCGGGCCGGAGTGGGAACACGCACCACTGGCTTGGTGCGGGGAGCAGGCACGGGCCGGGCCGGACTGGAGACACACACCACTGGCTTGGTGCGGGGAGCAGGCATGGGCCGGGCCGGACTGGAGACACACACCACAGGTCTGGTGCGAGGAGCAGGAACGGGCCGGGCCGGACTGGGAACACAGCGTGAAAGGCATACATGTTTATTTCACCGATAAACACACGAACAAACCAACAAAACATGAAGTCCTAAGGCTAAACACAAAACAAGCCTCTAACACGGAACAAGATCCCACAACTAATGAATGCCAATAGGCTGCCTAAGTATGATCCCCAATCAGAGACAACGAGCGACAGCTGCCTCTAATTGGGAATCACACCCGGCCAAACATAGAAACACACAACATAGAATGCAAACATAGAAATACTAACATAGATATCCACACCCTGACTCAACATACAAGAGTCCCATAAGTCAGGGTGTGACAGAGATAGAAGAAAGCTCCGAAATATATGACAACAACAAATATATATATACACACTACTCATTCAAGGAGTTCTTTATTTTTACTATTTTCTACATTGTAGAATAATAGTGAAGACATCAAAACTATGAAATAACACATATGGAATCTTGTAGTAACCAAAAAAGTGTTAAACAAAACAAAATGTATTTTATATTTGAGATTCTTCAAAGTAGCCACCCTTTGCCTTGATGACAGCTTTGCACACTCTTGGCATTCTCTCAACCAGCTTCATGAGGAATGTTTTTCCAACAGTCTTGAAGGAGTTCCCACATATGCTGAGCACTTGTTGGCTGCATTTCCTTCACTCTGCGGTCCAACTTATCCCAAACCATCTCAATTGGGTTGAGGCCGGGTGATTGTAGAGGCCAGGCCATCTGATGCAGCACTCCATACCTCTTCTTCTTGGTCAAATAGCCCTTACACAGCGTGGAGGTGTGTTTTGGGTCATTGTCCGGTTGTAGAGAGTCTACCCTTTCCATAGCGGAAAGATAGCTCTGTCTTAAACTGACAGATTTTGATGGTGAATTTTTTATTATGTTACTTAGATTGACACACCGGTGCGTCAATCGACTTTAGGGGGTTAAAGAGACAGATTCACAATGTGTTCCTGATTTCTCTTCTCTGAGTATTTTGTAACTGCTATAATCACAGACTAATATATATTATGTTGGTCTGTGTGGTCCTCTTTTTGTAATGGACGCTCCTTGTCCCTTTCCATTCAGATCTATGTTTTTGTCAGCTGATTTAGTTCTCCAGTAAAAGTACATCTTGTACTGTACAGTGGATTGCGAAAGTATTCACCCCCCTTGGCATTTTTCCTATTTTGTTGCCTTACAACCTGGAATTAAAAATGATTTTTTTGGGGTTTGTATCATTTGATTTACACAACATGCCTACCACTTTGAAGATGCAACATTTTGTTTATTGTGAAACAAACAAGAAATAAGACAAAAAAACAGAAAACTTGAGCGAGCATAACTATTCACCCCCACAAAGTCAATACTTTGTAGAGCCACCTTTTGCAGCAATTACAGCTGCAAGTCTCTTGGGGTATGTCTCTATAAGCTTGGCACATCCATCCACTGGGATTGTTGCCCATTCCTCAAGGCAAAAGTGCTCCAGCTCCTTCAAGTTGGATGGGTTCCGCTGGTGTACAGCAATCTTTAAGTCATACCACAGATTCTCAATTGGATTGAGGTCTGGGCTTTGACTAGGCCATTGCAAGACATTTAAATGTTTCCCTTTAAACCACTTGAGTGTTGCTTTAGCAGTATGCTTAGGGTCATTGTCCTGCTGGAAGGTGAACCTCCGTCCCAGTCTCAAATCTCTGGAAGACTGAAATAGGTTTCCCTCAAGAATTTCCCTGTATTTAGCGCCATCCATCATTCCTTCAATTCTGACCAGTTTCCCACCATGCTTCACTGTGGGGATGGTGTTCTCTGGGTGATGAGAGGTGTTGGGTTTGCGCCAGACATAGCGTTTTCCTTGATGGCCAAAAACCTCAATTTTAGTCTCATCTGACCAGAGTACCTTCTTCCATATGTTTGGGGAGTCTCCCACATGTCTTTTGGCAAACACCAAACGAGTTTACTTATTTTATTCTCTAAGCAATGGCTTTTTTCTAGCCACATTTCCGTAAAGCCACGCTCTATGGAGCATACTGCTTAAAGTGGTCCTATGGACAGGTACTCCAATCTCCGCTGTGGAGCTTTGCAGCTCCTTCAAGGTTATCTTTGGTCTCTTTGTTGCCTCTCTGATTAATGCCCTCCTTGCCAGGTCCGTGAGTTTTGGTGGGTGGCCATCTCTTGGCAGATTTTTTGTGATGCCATATTCTTTCCATTTTTCAAAGTTTAAGATATTTTTTTATAACACAAAGCTGATCTGTACTTCTCCACAACTTTGTCCCTGACCTGTTTGGAGAGCTCTTTAGTCTTCATGGTGCCGTTTGCTTGGTGGTGCCCCTTGCTTTGTGGTGTTGCAGACTCTGCTGCGTTTCAGAACAGGTGTATATATACTGAGATCGTGTGACAGCTCATGTGACACTTAGATTGCACACAGGTGGACTTTATTTAACTACTTATGTGACTTCTGAAGGTAATTGGTTGCACAAGATCTTATTTAGGGGCTTCATAGCAAAGGGGGTGAATACATATGCCCGCACCACTTTTCCGTTATTTATTTTTGAGAATGTCTTGAAAAGTTATTTTTTTCATTTCACTTCACCCAATTTGGACTATTTTGTGTATATCCTTTACATGAAATCCAAATAAAAATCAATTTAAATGACAGGTTATAATGCAACAAACTAGGAAAAACGGCAAGGGGGATGAATACTTTTGCAAGGCAGACTTCATAGATAACTAAAAGTAATGATGACCTTTCTGTCCATTATGTAATATAAAGTACAATATATTTGAAAACTTATTCACACACACATTCTTCTAATTCTGATACACAATACTCACATTATTGCCTCAGCCATGTCTCTAAAGAGGAATGACACATGTTTATTAGGAACCAAATATTTCAGAAGTCATACATACGCTAGGATTTGTGATTCCTCATTAGTTATGGATATACGTAATTACACATAAATTATCTTTGTGATAATCAGGGGTTCCTATTCTAAACTGCAGCTCTTACATCATTTCCTGTGCCATGATGCTGTCCCTAAGGAGACATGATACACGCATACACTGAGACACAGTCACACACATTGACATATACAGTCCATTCGGAAAGTATTCAGTCCTCTTCCCTTTTTCCACATTTTGTTACGTTACAGCCTTATTCTAAAATGGATTAAATTAATTTTTCCCTCAATCTACACACAATACCCCATAATGACACAGCGAAGACAGGGTTGTAGAAATGTTTGCAAATCTGTTAAAAATAAAAAACTGAAATACCTTATTTACATAAGTATTAAGACACTTTGCTATGGGACTCAAAATTGAGCTCAGGTGCATCCTGTTTCTATTGATCATCCTTGAGATGTTTCTACAACTTGATTGGAGTCCACCTGTGTTAAATTCAATTAATTGGACATGATTTGGAAAGGCACACACCTGTCTATAAGGTTCCACAGTTGACAGTCCATGTCAGAGCAAAAACCAAGCCACGAGGTCAAAGGAATTGTCCGTAGAGATCAGAGACAGGATTGTGTCGAGGCACTGATCTGGGGAAGGGTACCAAAAAATGTCTGCAGCATTGAAGGTCCCCAAGAACACAGTGGCCTCCATCATTCTTAAATGGAAGAAGTTTGGAACCACCAAGACTCTTCCTAGAGCTGGCCGCCCGGCCAAACTGAGCAATCAGGGGAGAAGGGCCTTGGTCATGGAGGTGACCAAGAATCCGATGGTCACACTGACAGAGCTCCAGAGTTCCTCTGTGGAGTTGGGAGAACCTTCCAGAAGGACAACCATCTCTGCAGCACTCCACCAATCAGGCCTTTATGGTAGAGTGGCCAGACAGAAGCCACTCCTCAGTAAAAGGCACATGACAGCCTGCTTGGAGTTTGCCAAAATGTACTTAAAGGACTCTCAGACCATGAGAAACAAGATTCTCTGCTCTGATGAAACCAAGATTGAACACTTCGGTCTGAATGCCAAGCGTCACTTCTGGAGGAAACCTTGCACCATCCCTACGGTGAGGCATGGTGGTGGCAGCATCATGCTGTGGGGATGTTTTTCAGCGGCAGGGACTGGGAGACTAGTCAGGATTGAGGGAAAGATGAACGGAGCAAAGTACAGTGAGATCCTTGATGAAAACCTGCTCCAGTGCACTCAGGGCCTCAGACTGGGGTGAAGGTTCACCTTCCAACAGGACAATGACCCTAAGCACACAGCCAAGACAACGCAGGAGTGGCTTCCGGACAAGTCTCTGAATGTCCTTGAGTGGCCCAGCCAGAGCTCAGACTTGAACCCAATCGAACATCTCTGGAGAGACCTGAAAATAGCTGTGCAACGACGCTCCCCATCCAACCTGACAGAGCTTGAGAGGAATGGGAGAAACTCCCCAAATACAGGTGTGACAAGCTTGTTGCATCATACCCAAGAAGACTCGAGGCTGTAATCGCTGCCAAAAGTGCTTCTACCAAGTACTGAGTAAACGGTGTGAATACTTATGTTAATGTTATATTTCCTTTTTTTTGTTTGAAAAAATATGCAAACATTTTTAAAAAAAAACTGTTTTTGCTTTGTTATTATGGGGTATTATGTGTAGATTGATGAGGGAAAAAAACAATGGAATCCATTTTAGAATAAGGCTGTAACGTAACAAAATGTGGAAAAAGTCAAGGGGTCTGAATACTTTCCAAATGCACTGTATCATTAGTCTACACCAGACAGAGACAGAAAGACCCATGTCACAATTTGTATTACATAATTACAGTCTCTGCTCCGAAGACCTTTAGCCTCCTAGCAACGCTGTGAGAGGCCGTTTGGATTGGGCCTCTGGGGGAAAATGAACAAATGGCAGAACAGCCTTCCCTGCCAGGTTGGACTCCACTCTGAGCCCTCAGCACCGTCCAAAACCATCATTCACCACATTCTTAGTGATGGAAGATAAACTTTATACAATCGAGTAAAGATTGATTCTCGCTGGCGCACAGCTTCCAAATATTTCTCTTTCTAAACTGAGGTTTTTCTATCAGCAGGGTGGCAGGGGTGGAGAGGGGGTGGTTGGCCAGATGTATTTCTGAGAAGTGCAATCCTGTATTCTCGGCAAAGCTCTGTCGGTGCAGCTGTGCAACGCTTTGGGTATAATTTTTTATTCCCGGTTGTGTTTGAAAACACCTGTCCTTTTTCTTCGCCAACTGAAAGGACCATAAACCCGTTCTATTTTAGAGGCTGTTATTTTTGCTCTGTTCTGTTCGCTCTGTTCTGTACATATTAATTGGATAGGATTAAATTACGGTGAGGGAAAAAAGTATTTGATCCCCTGCTGATTTTGTACGTTTGCCCACTGACAAAGACATGATCAGTCTATAAATGTAATGATAGGTTTATTTGAACAGTGAGAGACAGAATAACAACAAAAAAATCCAGAAAAACACATATCAAAATGTTATAAATTGATTTGCATTTTAATGAGGGAAATAAGTATTTGACCCCTCTGCAAAACATGACTTAGCACTTGGTGGCAAAACCCTTGTTGGCAATCACAGAGGTCAGGCGTTTCTTGTAGTTGGCCACCAGGTTTGCACACATCTCAGGAGGGAATTTGTCCCACTCCTTTTTGCAGATCCTCTCCAAGTCATTAAGGTTTCGAGCCTGATGTTTGGCAACTCGAACCTTCAGCTCCCTCCACAGGTTTTCTATGGGATTAAGGTCTGGAGACTGGCTAGGCCACTCCAGGACCTTAATGTGCTTCTTCTTGAGCCACTCCTTTGTTGCCTTGGCCGTGTGTTTTGGATCATTGTCATGCTGGAATACCCATCCACGACCCATTTTCAATGCCCTGGCTGAGGGAAGGAGGTTCTCACCCAAGATTTTACGGTACATGGCGCCATCCATCGTCCCTTTGATGCGGTGAAGTTGTCCTGTCCCCTTAGCAGAAAAACACCCCCAAAGCATAATGTTTCTACCTCCATGTTTGACGTGGGGATGGTGTTCTTGGGGTCATAGGCAGCATTCCTCCTCCTCCAAACACGGCGAGTTGAGTTGATGCCAAAGAGCTCGATTTTGGTCTCATCTGACCACAACACTTTCACCCAGTTCTCCTTGGAATCATTCAGATGTTCATTGGCAAACTTCAGACGGGCATGTATACAGTGGGGAAAAAAAGTATTTAGTCAGCTACCAATTGTGCAAGTTCTCCCACTTAAAAAGATGAGAGAGGCCTGTAATTTTCATCATAGGTACACGTCAACTGTGACAGACAAATTGAGGAAAAAAAATCCAGAAAATCACATTGTAGGATTTTTAATGAATTTATTTGCAAATTATGGTGGAAAATAAGTATTTGGTCACCTACAAACAAGCAAGATTTCTGGCTCTCACAGACCTGTAACTTCTTCTTTAAGAGGCTCCTCTGTCCTCCACTCGTTACCTGTATTAATGGCACCTGTTTGAACTTGTTATCAGTATAAAAGACACCTGTCCACAACCTCAAACAGTCACACTCCAAACTCCACTATGGCCAAGACCAAAGAGCTGTCAAAGGACACCAGAAACAAAATTGTAGACCTGTACCAGGCTGGGAAGACTGAATCTGCAATAGGTAAGCAGCTTGGTTTGAAGAAATCAACTGTGGGAGCAATTATTAGGAAATGGAAGACATACAAGACCACTGATAATCTCCCTCGATCTGGGGCTCCACGCAAGATCTCACCCCGTGGGGTCAAAATGATCAGAAGAACGGTGAGCAAAAATCCCATAACCACACGGGGGGACCTGGTGAATGACCTGCAGAGAGCTGGGACCAAAGTAACAAAGCCTACCATCAGTAACACACTACGCCGCCAGGGACTCAAATCCTGCAGTGCGAGACCTGTCCCCCTGCTTAAGCCAGTACATGTCCAGGCCCGTCTGAAGTTTGCTAGAGTGCATTTGGATGATCCAGAAGAGGATTGGGAGAATGTCATATGGTCAGATGAAACCAAAATAGAACTTTTTGGTAAAAACTCAACTCGTCGTGTTTGGAGGACAAAGAATGCTGAGTTGCATCCAAAGAACACCATACCTACTGTGAAGCATGGGGGTGGAAACATCATGCTTTGGGGCTGTTTTTCTGCAAAGGGACCAGGACGACTGATCCGTGTAAAGGAAAGAATGAATGGGGCCATGTATCGTGAGATTTTGAGTGAAAACCTCCTTACATCAGCAAGGGCATTGAAGATTAAATGTGGCTGGGTCTTTCAGCATGACAATGATCCCAAACACACTGCCCGGGCAACGAAGGAGTGGCTTCGTAAGAAGCATTTCAAGGTCCTGGAGTGGCCTAGCCAGTCTCCAGATCTCAACCCCATAGAAAATCTTTGGAGGGAGTTGAAAGTCTGTGTTGCCTAGCAACAGCCCCAAAACATCACTGCTCTAGAGGATATCTGCATGGAGGAATGGGCCAAAATACCAGCAACAGTGTGTGAAAACCTTGTGAAGACTTACAGAAAACGTTTGACCTGTGTCATTGCCAACAAAGGGCATATAACAAAGTATTGAGAAACTTTTGTTATTGACCAAATATTTATTTTCCACCATAATTTGCAAATAAATTCATTAAAAATCCTACAATGTGATTTTCAGGATTTTTTTTTCTCAATTTGTCTGTCATAGTTGACGTGTACCTATGATGAAAATTACAGGCCTCTCTCATCTTTTTAAGTGGGAGAACTTGCACAATTGGTGGCTGACTAAATACTTTTTTCCTCCACTGTATGTGCTTTCTTGAGCAGGGGGACCTTGCAGGCGCTGCAGGATTTCAGTCCTTCACGGCGTAGTGTGTTACCAATTGTTTTCTTGGTGACTATGGTCCCAGCTGCCTTGAAATCATTGACAAGATCCTCCCGTGTAGTTCTGGGTTGACCGCTCTCATGATCATTGCAACTCTACGAGGTGAGATCTTGCATGGAGCCCCAGGCCGAGGGAGATTGACAGTTCTTTTGTGTTTCTTCTATTTGCGAATAATCGCACCAACTGTTGTCACCTTCTCACCAAGCTGCTTGATGATGGTCTTGTAGCCCATTCCAGCCTTGTTTAGGTCTACAATCTTGTCCCTGACATCCTTGGAGAGCTCTTTGGTCTTGGCCATGGTGGAGAGTTTGGAATCTGATTGATTGATTGCTTCTGTGGACAGGTGTATTTTATACAGGTAACAAGCTGAGATTAGGAGCACTCCCTAATCTCAGCTCGTTACCTGTATAAAAGACACCTGGGAGCCAGAAATCTTTCTGATTGAGAGGGGGTCAAATACTTATTTCCCTCATTAAAATGCAAATCAATTTATAACATTTTTGACATGCGTTTTTCTGTTTTTTTGTTGTTGTTATTCTGTCTCTCACTGTTCAAATACACCTACCATTAAAATTATAGACTGATAATTTCTTTGTCAGTGGGCAAACGTACAAAATCAGCAGGGGATCAAATACTTTTTTCGTTCACTGTAGATGACTAGCAGCCCTTCATATTATCTAACAGAAAAACAAGTGAAGAGCATATCAAACGGAATGAAGTGGAACATGCAGTAGCGGTGTGTGGGTAAAATCACTGGTGAAGCCAAGTAGAAAAACATGTTGGCTCACCCTACTTGTAGAGAAACTCCAATGCCATCCTCCTCTCTTTCATGTTGATGAAACGGTCTATCATTCTGTCATACAGTACACGCTTTTATTTTTTGTTGTCCTAGGTTACCTGTCTAAAATGCTTGCTCACTAGCCTAACTTCCATTCAGCAGCAACGTTAGCTAGTTAACATTAGCCTTCTACATCTACCTACATATTGAACTTCCATCCTCTCAGGCCAGGGGCACAACAATGTATGAATTAATGGTTGGATCAGAAAAGCCGTTATAATCATTGGCCAGTACGGAGAATTAAGTAAAAACACAAGTCCAATTCCCTATCTCCATCCATTGCTAATTTAGGAAAGGGCACATTTTAGCTAGCTGGCTAGATAGCCACCGGAGGACAACAAAACAACGAGATGCAACAATTCAAGTTTTTCTGTCAATGACGTATGCTCTCAGTGGTATTTGATAGGAGTGACACCAAATCCAAGCTGGCTTCCTTGACACTTTGTTTTGGTGCACCAGGACCATTCACAGTTGAGCTCGCTCAGTTTAGCTGATTGGTTAATTGTTTATACTTTTTTTGTCAAGGGAGGCCAGATGCTTGCTGGCTTCCCTTGGCTTCAATGCTACGGACGGCAACAATGTCATACTCGTTTGGACGAGACAGCATCAGATAGATGGCCTACACGTAGAGAGACAGAGGGGCACTGTTTCGCTCGCTCGGATGCTTTCTCCTGTGAGATACATTCAGCCTCCTGCGAATTGAATGAAAATTATGAACCACAGAGAGACGAAATATACATTTTTGGCATCCATGAATACACGCCACCGGGAACATGTTAAAGACACTTACTGAAATAATGATACTTACTGTAACTACACCCAGAGACATGTGCTATCCTCTGTTCTGTATTACTGTTGGGTTAGAACAAAAACCTGCACTCACACTGGCTCTCCGCGGAAAAGTGTCAAGTAACTTCTCGAGGTTGAACATATCTGTGGGTTTTTGAAGTAGATTTCATCCTCTTGAGGCCCCTTGATATCTCCCTTAAACACTCCAACAACATGTGACAATCAATGCTAATTACCCAGCATGCCCCATGGCTAGGTCTGCTACATAAAGAATGATAGAGGCCTCTAGTGGCCAAAAGGTCATAATAGCATGGGCAACACCATGGAGTCATAATACCCATAAAACTACAAATGCCATCACGATCTGGACGAGAATGCCGAATCTCTGGATGTTAGCTAAATTTAGTAATGAATAAATTGGCTACATTTCTTTAAATTGACAATTCTGTGAACTGTCTTGTGCAAGTTTTAAATTGACACAATACCTGTTAGAAAAGGTGTCAGCTAGAGATTAAGAACAGT
Organism: Coregonus lavaretus; assembly: GCF_964263955.1. Classification (NCBI taxonomy): domain Eukaryota; kingdom Metazoa; phylum Chordata; class Actinopteri; order Salmoniformes; family Salmonidae; genus Coregonus; species Coregonus lavaretus. Next base: position 51,294,629 of record NC_139991.1, read on the forward strand.
GATTTGTAGTCTTGCATGATGTCTACTTTGATGTTAATTAGCATTTTCGAATCTGAGGGTAAATATAGCCGAATATGTTGATAAAAGTCCCCTTGTCCGAGAGAGATTTACATGGTTATCAAGATGTCACACCAGGTTAAGTCTACACGAAACACAGCCCTTATTTTAAGTGTTTCTAAAATTCCCTATGGGAAAAATGAATGGTGGAAAAACTATTTGAACCATTTCCCTGTTTGACCTCTAGGTTTTATGGGTATTATGACACCTCCACTGTGGTGCTCTATAGAGGTCATCCACCATGCTTCCGCCATTTTAAAATAGTCTGAGTATTTAACTGGGTGGGAATTCCTATGCCAATGCTTTCACAGATGCTATAACGGAACAGATATAAAGATGAGTCCTCTATCTCTATGAACTGCTATTACTGACTCAGATGTTCCTTCCTGGTTGACTTTGTATGTTTGCACCGCCTGCCTGCCTCCCTCCCTTTGCCTTTCTCCTCTTCACACAGTGGGTATTGAGGGCAGACAAAATGCTACAACGTCTCTGTCTCACCGTCTAAGATGTACTGTGAGCACAAAGGTGCATGATGTGTACACTGACTCAGTAAGATATCAGAAAAGAGAGGGGAAAGAGAGAGGGAGAGATGGAAGACAAACAGAGCGGATGGAGAAGGGCTAGTGTTCTCTGGTTACATAACCGAGTGGCCCAGATAGGTAGGGTGGGGGCAAGTGAGTTCATTCATCTGCAATAACCACCTGCAGATGTGGTACAGTACATCTAATCCATGAGTAAACTCCTATTGATTGGTAGTTGGTGGGTCAGAGAGGGGACTAAATGCTTGGCTGCCCAGCTACACAGAGAAGAACACACATATACTTATATTCCAGACGTTGACATGTCATAGTAGCAATAGGTGTTTATTTATTTTCTATTGGTTAACCTGAATTTCAAAGAGCACGACGCAACCCCGGAATAGACTTGGAGGGACATGGATGTTGAAATTGATTCACCCGTAGACAATGTACGCTCAGGGGAGTGGGGACAGTGAAGAGGGCTGAAGTGCTGAGGAGTCCCATTGAAATGCTAGTTAGTGGCTGGTGAGGCTTTGTACTACACCATTCAAAGTCCATCAAGGGCTTATTATCTGGACGTGTAAGACAATACGTATTTTTACGGTAACTCTAAGAAGTAGCTTCTGTATTTAACTCCTGAAAATACACTGAGCAGAGGTACTGTATGGAACGTCATGTAATTGTCCTATCCAACATCCTTAGTGATGCAACAGTCAGACCCTCCACTTAAAGACCTTATTTAACCTTATTCACATGAACAGCTGTACTGTATATTTATGGTCGTTGTCTACTATACAGCAGTGAGTTCATCCATCTTATGGTGCTGTGACGCACAGGCCTAACCCACACTACAGGAAATAACATCCCCACGTTGTCATGCAGGAATAACATTTAACATTCAATTTATCAGCCACCATCTCGAACAGACAGAGAATACAATTATCTCTGTCGAGAATGAAAGTGTCCGCTGAGGGCAGAGTAGTAGACTGCAGAAGTTTGACATTTGTGGAGGTGGAACTGGGCTCACTTGGTCATGTCTGACTCACCACCAGTGAGACAACTGAAGTAGAAACTTGGGTGAAGAGAGATAAATCATTACCGGGGTGTAGATATCAAAGGGCACCGTTGTAGGGCATGTATCAAGAGGTGCTTCAGACACGGAGGGATATGTAGGCTTTTTTCAGTAGGTCCTATTTGTGTCTGTATGTTTCCGTGTTTGTCTCCCACTCACAGGTAGATGATATAGAAGTCCATGGTGTGATGGGGTACGGTTGCACAGCATTACCGAGGCTCAAGGGGCCGACGTCAGACGAACCAGCCACAAAACAGTAGCAGATGTTCCTTCGTTTTTTCCTATAGCTTCTTCCCCTGAGAAAGGTAGCAAGACATAATTGGATTTAAAAGATGAGTAGGAAGAAGAGATATAAATATATTGTATATGGCTTGTAGTTCTTCATGAATTCTGTCCTCTCTCCCTGAGTTCTCTTTCTTCCGGCTGTACAATAACAAGGTACCTGTAATTAGCACCAGTGAGGCTATTCTCAGAACATAATGCTACCTTTCAGATGGACGTGGTATGCCTGACAGTGAATAGGTCCTGTCACACAGATTTACACTTCCTATTCCTGTGTCTCAGCTACAACAACTTGAGATCACTTTGCCTGTAACTATTGTAAAAGCACCGGTTGTAAATCATAGCTCATTGTGTCATGTCGATCATACTGCACATCATGATCCTAAAAATGGGTGAACATTCCACATTCCATATTCCACATAATGGTGAGTGAGTGAGTGAGTGAGTGAGTGAGTGAGTGAGTGAGTGAGTGAGTGAGTGAGTGAGTGAGTGAGTGAGAGAGAGAGAGAGAGAGAGAGAGAGAGAGAGAGAGAGAGAGAGAGAGAGAGAGAGAGAGAGAGAGAGAGAGAGAGAGAGAGAGAGAGAGAGAGAGAGAGAGAGAGAGAGAGAGAGAGAGAAAGACCTTTTGGGGTGTGCTTTCCTCTGGCCAGGGAAACATTTCAGGAAATTAATAAATCAACTCTACTCTGCTCCTTAAATAGACTTGTGTGAAATGTGAATTTTCCTTCATGAGTTTAGCTGCACGTGATGCCTCTTCTTAGTTAAATCTTAGTTTTCCTAATTTCATGTCACCAGATCTGAGATGTATTTATATTTAATTTAAATCAAATCAATATTTCACCATTGTTTATCATTTACCAAAAACCACTATATAATTCATGTTTAATTTACTACAATTTCAGATTTTAGATAAGTTGTCCCTTGTTGAACTGTGTTCTGTGTGTGTTGTACGCTATACGTGCCCTGGCATAATTAAGTGTGTGTAAACACATGACAGCTGGGATGTGCTGCAAGAAACATCTGTTGAGAGAGAAAAACAGGCTGTCATAGCTAGTTATGGGCTCTTCTGTATGAAGTGTCATATTGCTCTGACAATTACTGTCATTAACCTGAGTGATTGCTGAATTCATCATGCCATAAAAATATTGAAGTAGTAAACAGGATACAGAATAGCAATTTGAATTTGAATGAAAGGAAATATATTTGAATTCAGTGAAATTCAAATGCCTCTTCTACTCTATATAATTGTACTTTATACAAATACAGTGCTGTGAAAAAGTATTTGCCCCCTTTCTGATTTTCTCTATTTTTGCATATTTTTTATACTGAATGTTATCAGATTTTCAACCAAATCCTAATATTAGATAAAGGGAACCTGAGTTTACAAATAACAAAACAAATGGATACTTATTTTATGTATTTAATTAACAAAGTTATGCAACACAAAATTTCCCTGTGTGAAAAAGTAATTGCCCCCTTACACTCAATAATTGGTTGTGCCACCTTTAGCTGCAATGACTGCAACCAAATGCTTCCTGTAGTTGTTGATCAGTCTCTCACATCGCTGTTGAGGAATTTTGGCCCACTCTTGCATGCAGAACTGCTTTAACTCAGCGACATTTGTGGGTTTTCAAGCATGAACTGCTCATTTCACGTCCTGCCACAACATCTCAATTGTGATTAGGTCTGGACTTTGTCTAGGCCATTCCAAAAGTTTTCATTAGTTTTTTAACCATTTTCATGTATACTTGATTGTGTGCTTTGGATCATTGTCTTGCTGCATGACCCAGCTGCGCTTCAGCTTCAGCTCACAGACGGATGGCCTGACATTCTCCTGTAGAATTCTCTGATACAGAGCAGAATTCATGGATCCTTTTATTATGACAAGTCGTCCAGGTCCTGAGGCAGCAAAGCATTCCCAAACCATCACACTACCACCACCATGCTTGACCATTGGTATGATGTTCTTACTGTGGAATGCAGTGTTTGGTTTTCGCCAGACATAATAGGACCCATCTCGTCTAAAAAGTTGACTCAAGTTTGCCAAAAAGCACCTGGAAGCACCTGGATGATCGGCAAGACTCTTGGAAGAATGATCTATGGACAGATGAGTCAAAAGTATAACTTTTTGGACGATATTAAATTAATCAGTTCAATTTTCTGCAATATCGGGGAAATACTACTTTTCCCAGAAGGCATTAGTTTAACCCTCAATTCAACTCTGAGGCCTTCAAAAAGAAGCCAAACAAATGAGGTGGAAATATAATTGCCTATTCTAAGTACTAAGGTTAAAAGAGTATATGGACATTGTTTCCAGAGAAAAGTGATTTATTCTTTGGTATCTGGAAGTGTCAGATTCAATGAAACTATTATTGAGTAGAATTTCTTTGAATTGCACTGAATTAAATTCTACTTCCCGTCACTCAAACTTAAATTCAAATTCTACATCCTGTGGGGTGAGGCCAATTCAATTCAAATTTCAATTGAATTGAGCCCAACCCTGGTGTTTGTGTGTGTGTATGTGTGTGTGTGCGCGCTTGGCTGCATGAGTGTGAATGTACTTGTTGTGTATTAATGGACATTAACAAAGGTCACTGTACTGTATATGAATACAAGACTGTACACACACACACACACACACACACACACACACACACACACACACACATTAACGCACACATACTACTTTTGTATGCCCTTGTAAAAGGGCCTTCTTTCCAAGCGCACTCAGTTTGTTATTCCAAATGCATCAAATTGCCAAATTTGTCCATGTTTTGGATTCCAGCTTTCCTAATGGCAAACAATCCACAATGGCATATGTTCAAAGGCTGTTCAGTGTTTTTTCCTGCTGCACTATGATTCCCCTCAGTCTTAGAAAAGCCACTCATAGCGATCCCCTCTCACTCTACACTATGTATCCATAACACACAGAGCACCAAAGGTAGGATTTACAGAGGACCTGGGAAAACAAATGAGAGAGACAAAAACCAGAGAGAACCAATGAATGAGAGGGACAGATGGAGCATGTCACTCTTTCTTCCACTGCCTATTTTGAAACAGTGTAATGTTCCTCTCGCTCAGTTCCCATGCTTCATTCACTAACCCAGCCACATCAGAGACCTCATGGCAGAATCTGTGAAGTATCAGTGTGTCACATCAAAGTATTGTAATACACAGCCCTTCTCTCCATTGGCACAACCAATGGCCTTTATTTCACTCTTCAAAACAATTCCAGCAAACTATTTATATAAGGGAGTATAGTTGCCATGGTTCTGGGTTCCATTACTACTTCCTTAATTTCCCCCATCCTCTTATACCCTTTGGCTGACACCGCTGGTGATGAGGTCTTGGGTTTGGATGCTGTAGCTAATACCAAGGAAAAATGTAAAAGTGGTTAAAGGAGAGAAAGAGAAAAGAGGACAAAATAAAGTTTGACATCACATGAAAGTCATACATGTGTGGATTGCTTTTCATAAAGCGAAGAGTGCTGAGTGCCATAGCTAAGGGCTGTGAGCAATCATCAAGGTTTGATGATGTCCTCATCTTGTGTATTTAACAGACAGGAAGATGAGATTCTCCAAGGACGCCGACCTGATTTCATACAAAGCCAATGCGCTTCAACGGAAATACTCAACATGAAATTGAAATGAAATGAAATTTCAACATGAAATTATTTGGAAAGAGCATTACAGTACTTTTATCCTCTCCCTGGTTTTGGACCTACACAACTCTGAGTCAAGTTGTTTCCTACAGAGCCCTTAATTAGAATAGTTTCACATGATTTGCAGTCAAAAAAGCACCAATAAGTCACCGTAATATAATATGCAAGGCATCCCAGTAGGCAAAGCTATATACTGTATATGGCAACATACTTTGCTTCTGTTCGTGTACGCTATCCAATGCAAAAGAAAACACATGATTAGGAGTGAGTAAAAGTTTGTTTTCCCTGAAGTGCAAGTAAGCATTGGCTCCTGCTGCCGTCATTATGTTGTGTTGGGCCCGTAGCTGCGATGCCATTTCTGGGCTGCTCCTGTGTTGTACGTGCTTCTGCAGCCCCTCTTCAGAGTGTTGTGTTGATACTACACAGCAAATTCCCTGATGTGTTACATTTAACACTGTTCCAGTGTCTGTATGGGTCCACACTTTTCAGTGTTAAATTAATATGCTGCTTAGTGTAAAGCCTTATTTGCATATTTCCCAGAGTGCCTTGCCTTTCGAGTGAATTTTAGAGTTACCACCCATGACTGTATTTGCTAGTGACAGAGACATAGGGCTCTATTCAATCCATTTTGCAGAAGTTCAGCGTTACAGCATGATTGAAATTTAAAGGCTTTGTTCCCACGTTAGCAGAGACTGCATTCACGGTAAACGCTGCATATGTCGGCTCAATTGAAATGATCTTTAGCTTTCTATCGCACAATCTTTAACGCTTCAGCGATATAGTTTAAATAGAGCCCATGTTTGTTGCATTCATTCATTTTCAGTCCTGTGGCCTTCACTAAGTGAGAACCTAAGCAAATATGTTATAATTAAAATGTAATTAATTAAGACAATAAAATACTTATTTAATAAGGCCTTATTTAGAGGGCCTAGTTTTACCCTAATACAGCGGCCTGAAACTCATGGTTTACAGGCCACATCAGGCCTGCATGTCACATTTTTCTGGCTTGCAAAGTGAGTGAAGTGTAATTTCTATTGGAATCCAGCCAGAGTGGGCATATCCAACATTTGGAATTTTCATTCACCCACAACCTGCATTCAGAATTGGTAGATTAAGATATGACACTAACTAAAATATCTATACTGGAGCAACCATTTCATTAATGGGAACTCCCGAGTGGCGCAGTGGTCTAAGGCACTGCATCACATTGCTAGCTGTACCCCTAGAGATCCTGGTTCCCAGGGGAGGGAATGGCCGGCAGGGATGTAGCTCAGTTGGTAGAGCATGGCGTTTGCAACGCCAGGGTTGTGGGTTTGATTCCCACAGGGAGCCAGTATATAAAATAAAAAGTATGTATGCACTCAATAACTGTAAGTCGCTCTGGATAAGAGCGTCTGCTAAATAATGTAAAATGTGCAATAAGTCAAAGTAACAGATTGGAATAGTTTTATTTATATTTGAGTAGCAAAATAATAATTAATCTATCAATGTACACAAAACAAACAATTCTAAAAATCAACCTGCAATAGAGCATGCTGGGATATATGAGAATGCAGGGCGTGGTTTTGGTTTAACTCTGGTTATTAACACCAACACTAGGGTTATTTTACACCAATGATTGTTAATTTAACAATTACAGAGTTAATTTAACTCCTGAATCAACACTAGAAATTACGCTGTGAGGATGGCTGTTTGGGTAACGATCAGATTGTAGGTCTGAATCTCTGACATCACGGCTGATTCATGCCCATTCATTTCCTCTCCCGACTAATTTCATAATTAGGACAAATAATGGTTTTACAGTAGAGTTCATGTGGGTGTCCATTTGGTTGTCCATGTAAAGGGGCTATGGCTCAGCGGAAGGACCTTATATGGTGGAAAATGACTAAAACGGCTTACAGAAAAAAAAAGTTGCTCATAATCTTAGGCTGCTACTCTGTGGTGTAACGACATTGAGGCAGAAAGGTGATAACAAATTGCGTGTATCGTTCTCTTTATGCAGGCTACATCCGGTAGCGATGAGGTAATAATAACTCTGTTGGAAGCTGCATCCTTTCACAGAGATAAGCTCAAGCATAGGCAATGTATCAAACAGTTTTTCTGCTCAATATCTCTTATCTGTTACTGATAGTGAAACTGTCAAGATTAGCAGTTTCGTACTATTAATTCTTGGACTTGTTGCTTTCTATTCCCACCATTGACTCATTCATTGAATATTAATCGAAACAGATCTCACTGTATCCATTAAAACCCAGTTTATTGAAACATGATGTACACATGCACACAAATGCACACTGAAGTTTAGAATAGAATAGAATAGAATGCATCATGGACTATACAGTGGCTTGCGAAAGTATTCACCCCCCTTGGCATTTTTCCTATTTTGTTGCCTTACAACCTGGAATTAAAATTGATTTTTTGGGTGTTTGTATCATTTGATTTACACAACATGCCTACCACTTTGAAGATGCAAAATATTGTTTCTTGTGAAACAAACAAGAAATAAGACAAAAAACAGAAAACCTGAGCGAGCATAACTATTCACCCCCACAAAGTCAATACTTTGTAGAGACACCTTTTGCAGCAATTACAGCTGCAAGTCTCTTGGGGTATGTCTCTATAAGCTTGGTACATCCATCCACTGGGATTGTTGCCCATTCCTCAAGGCAAAAGTGATTCAGCTCCTTCAAGTTGGATGGATTCCGCTGGTGTACAGCAATCTTTAAGTCATACCACAGATTCTCAATTGGATTGAGGTCTGGGCTTTGACTAGGCCATTCCAAGACATTTAAATGTTTCCCCTTACACCACTAGAGTGTTGCTTTAGCAGTATGCTTAGGGTCATTGTCCTGCTGGAAGGTGAACCTCCGTCCCAGTCTCAAATCTCTGGAAGACTGAAATAGGTTTCCCTCAAGAATTTCCCTGTATTTAGCGCCATCCATCATTCCTTCAATTCTGACCAGTTTCCCAGTCCCTGCTGATGAAAAACATCCCCACAGCATGATGCTGCCACCACCATGCTTCACTATGGGGATGGTGTTCTCGGGGTGATGAGAGGTGTTGGGTTTGTGCCAGACATAGCGTTTTCCTTGATGGTCAAAAAGCTCAATTGTAGTCTCATCTGACCAGAGTACCTTCTTCCATGTTTGGGGAGTTTCCCACATACCCTTTTGGCGAACACCAAACGTGTATGCTTATTTTTTTCTTCAAGCAATGGCTTTTTCTGGCCACTCTTCCGTAAAGCCCAGCTCTGTGGAGTGTACGGCTTAAAGTGGTCCTATGGACAGATACTCCAATCTCCGCTGTGGATTTTTGCAGCTCCTTCAGGGTTATCTTTGGTCTCTTTGTTGCCTCTCTAATTAATGCCCTCCTTGCCTGGTCCGTGAGTTTTGGTGGGTGGCTCTCTCTTGGCAGGTTTGTTGTGGTGCCATATTCTTTCCATTTTTTAATAATGGATTTAATGGGATGTTCAAAGTTTCAGATATTTTTTTTAAACCCAACCCTGATCTGTACTTCTCCACAACTTTGTCCCTGACCTGTTTGGAGAGCTCCTTGGTCTTCATGGTGCCGTTTGCTTGGTGATGCCCCTTGCTTAGTGGTGTTGCAGACTCTGGGGCCTTTCAGAACAGGTGTATGTATACTGAGATCATGTGACACTTAGATTGCACACAGGTGGACTTTATTTAACTAATTATGTTACTTCTGAAGGTAATTGGTTGCGCCAGATCTTATTTAGGGGCTTCATAGCAAAGGGGGTGAATACATACACGTACCACTTTTCCGTTATTTATTTTTGAGAATTTTTTGAAACAAGTAATTTTTTTCATCTCACTTCACCAATTTGGACTATTTTGTGTATGTCCATTACATGAAATCAAAATAAAAATCCATTTAAATTACAGGTTGTAATGCAACAAAATAGGAAAAACACCAAGGCACTGTATGCCCAACAACAGCTTCTCTCGTGTTGCATGTCTGTTTTTTGGGTTGTTGGGGCCTGGTTTATGTCAGCTCTGTGACACTGTTCATATTGCATCAGCTAGGTAGGCCTGGTGCACCATTGAACTCCCAAACACATACAATGTACCCTGCCTCTGAGTTTGACCATCCTCACTTGGCAACATTGCTGACGCCAGTGACTCTTGTGCTTGAGACAACTTCCAGCAAATGCACTCAGTTGTGACGGCAGAGTGAGGGAGAAAGAGGGGGAGAGAGAGAAGGAGAAGGCTAAGGGACAGAAAAGGAGAGAGAGGAACCTGGTGTGTCCACATGGTGTTGATTATGTTGTGTCTGGAAAGAGAGATAAAGAGAGAGACCATGTGCAGATAGAGACCATGTGCAGATAGAGTGAGGAATAGGAGCCCGATTCCGACCTGAGTTAAGTGCCTGTAAATGGAATGGAATTATTTTTCATGCACTTTTCGCTCAATGAGTATTCTGACCTTGAACTTAAGCATGATAATAGCATGCTATTCACCCACAATTCGTTTAGGGTGGAGATCAAAGAAATGAAGGTGTGACCGAGGTGTGTCTACAGAAACACTGTATTCTGACCTTGACTTAATTCCCTAATAATTCCACCACCTTTATGCGCGAGGAAACTATGAATAAGATCTAGCAAACCTACCGGTTCGAAGTGGTAAAAGCATCTACTTTATTTTTTTCGATAGAAATAACACCATTCTCCATGCACTGTAATTGACACATTGATAAGAGTTATTGATAAGAGCTAAGGAAATTAGTAATCCATTTGGTTAAGGGAATAGTAAATATAGATGACACTTGTTTTAGATCTATTTTACCTTATAATTGCTGGAGACAAGTGTGAAACCAGTCATATGGCAGCAAACTAAAGCATATCAACATATGACATTTCCCACAGTAAAGTTTATGAAATGCTGTGCCATTACTCAGAATTTAAATTGTATATACTTTTAACTTGCAGGGATGGGCACTCTCTAATGTCTTAATTATAGGCTACCAGGACTTTCTCTGTCTCCTATTTCTATCATGTTTGTCACGAATTCAGCCAAGGTGTCACGATCGTCGTAGTAATGAGTAGACCAAGGCGCAGCGTGAGAAACAAACATGACTTTAATTAGTTAAAGTTTCTAAACAAAACAAAACACGACTCGTGAAGTCCACGGTGACAATGACCGAACACGGAACAAAAACCCACAACACCCAAGGGAAAACATACAGTTTAAATATGGCTCCCAATCAGAGACAACCCACAACAGCTGACACTCGTTGCCTCCGATTGGGAGCCACTCTGGCCAACATAGACATAGAACAACTAGACACTCAAACACAACATATAAACACACGGAATCTACACACCCTGACTCAACATATAAAGTCCCCAGAGCCAGAGTGTGACAGTACCCCCCCCCAAAGGCGTGGACTGCGACCGCGCCTCAACAAAACCCCAAACAGGGGAGGGCTGGGTGGGCATTCCTCCTCGGAGGCGGCTCCGGCTCCGGGCTTGACCACCACCCTTCCATAATTCCCCCGTAGCGCCCCTGGTCCGGTCTGACCCCGCTGGCTGGATCTGGACTGGACATTGACGGAGCGGATTGCTTACGCTCCGTTGTGGAGCAGCTGACCGGTCTTACCAGGCTGACGACTCGCACCCCGGGCTTGGTGCGAGTAGCAGGAACGGGCTGAACCAGGCTGACGACTCGCACCCCTGGCTTGGTGCGAGTGGCAGGAACGGGCTGGACCAGGCTGACGACTCGCACCCCTGGCTTGGTGCGAGTGGCAGGAACGGGCTGGACCAGGCTGACGACGCACACCGTAGGCTTGGTGCGTGGAGCAGGGACAGGCCGGACAGGGCTGGCGACGCACCCCGTAGGCTTGGTGCGTGGAGCAGGGACAGGCCGGGCTGGGCTGACGACGCACACCGTAGGCTTGGTGCGTGGAGCAGGGACAGGCCGGACAGGGCTGGCGACGCACACCGTAGGCTTGGTGCGTGGAGCAGGAACAGGCCGGGCAGGGCTGGCGACGCACACCGTAGGCTTGGTGCGTGGAGCAGGAACAGGCCGGGCTGGGCTGGCGACGCACACCGTAGGTTTGGTGCGTGGAGCAGGGACAGGCCGGGCCGGGCTGGCGACGCACCCCGTAGGCTTGGTGCGTGGAGCAGGGACAGGCCGGGCTGGGCTGACGACGCACACCGTAGGCTTGGTGCGTGGAGCAGGGACAGGCCGGACCGGGCTGGCGACGCACACCGTAGGTTTGGTGCGTGGAGCAGGGACAGGCCGGGCTGGGCTGTCGACGCACACCGTAGGCTTGGTGCGTGGAGCAGGGACAGGCCGGGCTGGGCTGGCGACGCACACCGTAGGCTTGGTGCGTGGAGCAGGGACAGGCCGGGCTGGGCTGGCGACGCACACCGTAGGCTTGGTGCGTGGAGCAGGGACAGGCCGAACCGGGCTGTGGAGACGGATAGGAGGCCTGGAGTGAATAGCGGCCACCACCCGTCCTGGCTGAATGCCTACCCTCACACACTCTGTGTGAGGCATCCGCACAGGACGTACAGGGCGGTGTACCCCTGGCCTGGTGGCCTTCTGGATCCGCCCCCTTTTCTCCTCCGTCAGCCCCGTCGTCCATGCCGTGTGCCCCCCCCTAAACATTTTCTGGGGTTGCCTCACGACCGTCCGACGACGACCCTGATCACGCCGTAGCTCCTCTCTACGGCGCGCCTCCACCGTCTCACTCCATGGCCGGCGATCCATCCCGGCCAGGATTTCCTCCCAGGTCCAGGACCCCTGCCCGTCCAAGATCTGCTCCCACGTCCAGGCTGCCTGCTCCTGGACACGCTGCTTGGTCTTGGTATGGTGGGTTTTTCTGTCACGATCGTCGTAGTAATGAGTAGACCAAGGCGCAGCGTGAGAAACAAACATGACTTTAATTAGTTAAAGTTTCTAAACAAAACAAAACACGACTCGTGAAGTCCACGGTGACAATGACCGAACACGGAACAAAAACCCACAACACCCAAGGGAAAACATACAGTTTAAATATGGCTCCCAATCAGAGACAACCCACAACAGCTGACACTCGTTGCCTCCGATTGGGAGCCACTCTGGCCAACATAGACATAGAACAACTAGACACTCAAACACAGCACATAAACACACGGAATCTACACACCCTGACTCAACATATAAAGTCCCCAGAGCCAGAGTGTGACACAAGGCTGCCCCTCCTCCTTGCTCGGGCAGGTTTCAGCGTTCGTCGTCACCGGCTTACTAGCCACTACCGCTCCATTTATCATCACTACATTTGTCTTGTCTTGTCTAATCTTGTCAATCACACACACCTGATACTCATTCCCTCATTAGTCTGTGTATAAGTGTTCCCTCTGCCCCCTTGTCCTTTGAGAGTGATTGTTCATTGTGAGAGTGAGTAGCTCGGTTGAGCTACTCTTTCCTTGTATGTAGCCAAGCTGGCCAACCGGATCCAGCCACCTACATCACAGCACCCGGAGGGATCCATATATCTCGACCACTATGTCAGGGATTCCATCAGATCGAGAGCAGGTGTCTGTCCTCATTTCCTGCCTCTCGAGGAAAGCCCTGGAGTGGGCCAACGCGGTTTGGAGAGAAGGAGGAGCCGCGTTGGAGGACTACAGGGAGTTCACCCGCCTATTTCGGGCGGTTTTCGATCACCTGCCCGAGGGTCGAGAGGCGGGTGGGCAGCTGGTCTACTTGAGGCAGGGGACGAGGACAGTACAGGAGTTCGCGCTGGAGTTCCGGATTCTGGCAGCAGGATCCGGGTGGAACGAGTGGGCCCTGATCAACCAGTTCCGGTGCCATCTACGGGAGGACGTCCGACAGGCGTTAGCCTGCCGTTACACCAGTTTGTCTTTTACCGAACTGGTAGACATGGCCATTCATCTGGATAACCTGCTGACAACCAGAGGACGTCCTGGAGGAGGTCTGCCCGTTCCCGCCCGACCAACGCGGATCCAGAGCTCATGGAGCTGGGTGGTACCGCGCACCGACAGAGCGGAAGACGACAGTTCCAGTGCCAATCGGATGGCACGAAGGGACATTCCACCACACGTTGTCGTCAGCGCTCTTTTGGGTCAGGAGGCGGCCGGCAGGGCACTCTCGCATCACCCCAGGTATTGAGCACCCACACTTGTTCAGAGCCCTCTGCTGCGCACTGTACCATACCCATATACTTCCCTGATTACATGAGAGTTCCCAAGTGTAAGGCGCTAGTAGATTCAGGCAAATCTGGGAACTTTATGGATAAAACTTTCGCACGCCGCCAGGGCATTTCATTAGATCCCCTATCCATTCCACGCCCCATCAGAGCATAGTCGACCATTAGGGTCCGGGTTGATAAAGGAAGTCACGGTACCAGTCACCATGATCACACAGGAGACGCATTGTGAGCAGGTCACAACCCCACTTTCTCATGGCCGCAGAGGGTTCTCACGGGGTGGTCGCGAGAGTGTCAGGGTAGTTGTCTGAGTGTTTCCGTTGGTGCAACCACGGTGGAAAGTCCAGACGGTGCTTCCACTGTGCGCATTCCCCCAGAATACCATGATCTGGCACAAGTTTTCTCCAAGAATAAAGCAACTAAATTGCCACCTCATCGGGCGGGGATTGCGCAATAAACCTTCGGGTAGATGCTGTACCTCCCAGGAGTCATGTGTATCCCCTGTCGCAGGCGGAGACGGAGGCTATGGAGACATACGTCACCGAGTCCCTGCACCAGGGGTACATACGTCCCTCCACTTCACCCGCCTCCTCAAGTTTCTTTTTTGTGAAGAAGAAAGACGGCGGTCTGCGCCCGTGCATTGACTATCGACCACTGAACAAGGAGACGATTATATTTAGTTATCCTCTCCCCCTCATTCCGTCAGTGGTTGAGTCATTGCATGGAGCGCGCTTCTTCACTAAATTAGATCTGTCACGCCCTGGCTCTGGGGACTCTTATATGTTGAGCCAGGGTGTGGATTTTCTATGGGTGATTTTCTATGTTGTGTTCTAGTTCGTGTTTTCTATGTTGGCCAGGGTGGTTCCCAATCAGAGGCAGCTGATTCTCGTTGTCTCTGATTGGGAACCATACTTAGGCAGCCTGTTGGCACTTTTGTTTTGTGGGAGCTTGTTCCGGAAGGTTTGTGTATTTAACCTAGGACTTCACGTATCGTTTATTGTTTTGGTTCGTTGTGTGTACAAGTAATAAAGATGTACGCTTCTCACGCTGCGCCTTGGTCCGTCACTTCCTACGACGATCGTGACAGAAGATCCCACCTAAGAAGGACCAAGCAGCGTGTGCAGGAGCAAACGCCGGGTATGGAACAGGAGGTTTACGCTGGTAGATGTCCTCCTCGGTTGGGGGAGAATCACTAAGGAGGAGGCCGTCCGCTACCGGAGGGCGATGAGGGAGGATGCCCAGGCAGGAGAGCCGAAGCGGCGCCAACCGGGCCGTCGTCGGACAGGCGAGAGGCAACCCCAATAAAATTTTTGGGGGGGGCACACGGTATGGACGACGGGGCTGCTGGAGGCAGCTACAGGGCGAGTTTGCGGACTAGGAGAGGAGGCCACCAGGTTACGGGGGCCATTGGTCATGAGGGGGAAGGAGAGTGTAGAGGCACAGCGAGAGGTACTGGGGTGTGTTACCAGTCCGGTCCGGCCCGTTCCTGATCCCCGCACAAGGCCGGTGGTGTGTGTTCCCAGTACGGTCCGGCCTGTTCCTGTCCCTCACACCAAGCCTGTGGTGCGCGTCGCCAGCCCGGTCCGGCCTGTTCCTGCTCCCCGCACCAAGCCAGTGGTGCGCGTCGTCAGCCCGGTCCGGCCCGTTCCTGCTCCCCGCACCAAGCCAGTGGTGCGCGTCGCCAGCCCGGTCCGGCCTGTTCCTGCTCCCCGCACAAAGCCAGTGGTGCGCATCGTCAGTCCGGCACAGCCCGTGCCTGTTCCACCGGTGCACCGGTCAGCTGCTCCACACCGGAGCCTGAGCAATCCGCTCCACCGGTGTCCAGTCCAGCTCCGGCCAGCGGGGCCAGACCAGATCAGGGGCGCTACGGGGGGGTAGCGAGAGAGTGGTGGTCACGCCCGGAGCCGGATCCGCCTCCGAGGCGGAATGCCCACCCGGCCCCTCCCCTGTTGGGTATGGTTGGCGCGGTCGCAGTCTGCGCCTTTGGGGGGGGGGGTACTGTCACGCCCTGGCTCTGGGGACTCTTATATGTTGAGCCAGGGTGTGGATTTTCTATGGGTGATTTTCTATGTTGTGTTCTAGTTCGTGTTTTCTATGTTGGCCAGGGTGGTTCCCAATCAGAGGCAGCTGATTCTTGTTGTCTCTGATTTGGAACCATACTTAGGCAGCCTGTTGGCACTTTTGTTTTGTGGGATCTTGTTCCGGAAGGTTTGTGGATTTAACCTAGGACTTCACGTATCGTTTATTGTTTTGGTTCGTTGTGTGTACAAGTAATAAAGATGTACGCTTCTCACGCTGCGCCTTGTTCCGTCACTTCCTACGACGATCGTGACAAGATCTCAGGAATGCGTACAACCTGGTGCGTATCCGAGAGCGAGATGAGAGGAAGACAGCATTCAGCACAACCACGGGGCATTATGAATACCTGGTGATGCCCTATGGTTTGATGAATGCTCCCTCAGTCTTCCAGTCCTTTGTGAACGAGGTGTTTCGGGACATGCTTGGTCGCGGTGTAGTAGTCTACATCGATGACATCTTGGTGTATTCCGCTACGCGCACCGAGCATGTGTCCCTGGTTCACAAAGTACTGGCCCGACTGTTGGAAAATGACCTTTATGCTAAGGTAGAGAAGTGTATGTTTTTCCAGCAGTCCTTCTCCTTCTTCGGATACCGCATTCCTACCACAAGTGTGGAGATGCGACCGCATTGCAGCTGTGCGTAATTGGCCGACTCCAACCACGGTAAAGGAGGTGCAGTGCTTCCTTGACTTCGCCAACTATTATCGGAGGTTTATCCAGGGCTTTGGCAAGGTCGCAGCTCCCATTACATCTCTGTTGAAGTGTGGGCCGTCCCGGCTCTGCTCGTCTGCTGAGGCTGACAGGGCCTTCAGTAACATGAGGGAGCTGTTGGCTGTTGTCCGAGCTCTGACCGTGTGGAGACATTGGCTCGAGGGGACGAAACACCCATTCCTCGTCTGGACGGACCACCGTAACCTGGAGTACATCTGGGCAGCGAGGAGGCTGAACCCTCGACAGGCCAGGTGGGCCCTATTCTTCACCCGGTTTGATTTCACACTGTCATACATTCCGGGTACGAAGAACGTGAAGGCAGACGCACTGTCCCGGCTGTATGATACAAAGGAGAGGCCCAGAGACAATACCCCCATACTGCCAGACTCATGCATTGTGGCGCCGGTAGTATGGGAGATGGACGCGGATATAGCGCAGGCATTACGCACAGATCCATCTCCACCGCAGTGTCCAGCTGGTCTTCAGTACGTGCCTGCGCTTATCCGTGATCGTCTGATCTACTGGGCACACACGTCACCCTCGTCTGGTCACCCAGGTATCGGTCGTACAGTGCGCTGCCTGACTGAAAAGTACTGGTGGCCTACCTTGGCTAAGGACGTGAGGGTGTATGTTTCCTCCTGCTCAGTGTGCGCCAAGAGTAAGGCACCTAGGCACCTCCCAGCGGGTAAGTTAAAACCTTTACCAGTTCCACAACGACCATGGTCTCATTTGAGTGTTGATTTTTTAACTGATCTGCCTCTCTCTCAAGGGAACACCACCATCCTGGTTGTTGTGGACCGCTTTTCGAAGGCCTGCCAACCTCTTCCTCTGCCCGGTCTCCCCACGGCTCTGCAAACTGTGGAGGCCCTGTTTACACACGTCTTCCGGCACTACGGGGTACCAGAGGATATAGTGTCTGACCGAGGTCCCCAGTTCATGTCAAAAGTCTGGAAGGCGTTCATGGAACGTCTGGGAGTTCACAGGTTTTACCCTGAGAGTAATGGGCAGGTGGAACAGGTAAATCAGGATGTGGGTAGGTTCCTGAGGTCCTATTGCCAGGACCTGCCGGGGGAGTGGTCGGTGTTCCTGCCATGGGCAGAATATGCCCAGAACTCTCTCCGCCACTCCTCTACGAACCTAACGCAATTTCAGTGTGTTTTAGGTTATCAACCGGTTCTGGCACCATGGCACCAGAGCCCGACCGGTGGATGACTGGTTTCGGCGCGCGGAGGAGACGTGGAACGCTGCCCATGTTCACCTCCAACACGTTGTGCGTCGTCAGAAGGCCAACGCTGACCGTCACCGCAGTGACTCGGGTCTGGCTCTCGACCCGAAATCTGCCCCTCCGCCTGCCCTGCCGGAAGCTGAGCCTGCGGTTTGTAGGGCCGTTCAAAGTCATGAGGAGAATCAACGAGGTCACATATAGGTTATTACTCCCCCCTGATTACCGTGTTAACCCTTCGTTTCATGTGTCTCTCCTCAGGCCGGTGGTGGCTGGTCCGCTCTAGGAGTCTGAGGTGCGGGAGGTCCCTCCACCTCCTTTGAACATCGAGGGGCTGCCGGGGTACTCTGTCCGTTCCATACTGGATTCGAGGCGCCGGGTGGGGGGCCTTCAGTACCTCGTGGAGTGGGAAGGGTACGGTCCGGAGGAACGGTGCTGGGTCCCAGTGAGGGATATCCTCGATCCCTCTCTGTTGAGGGACTTCCATCGTCGCCATCCGACTCGCCCTGCTCCGCGTCCTCCTGGCCGTCCCCGAGGCCGGTGTCGGCGCGCTGCTGCAGCTGCGCGTCAAGGGGGGTACTGTCACGAATTCAGTCGAGGCTGCCCCTCCTCCTTGCTCGGGCAGGTTTTGGCGTTCGTCGTCACCGGCTTACAAGCCACTACCGCTCCATTTATCATCACTACATTTGTCTTGTCTTGTCAATCACACACACCTGGTACTCATTCCCTCATTAGTCTGTGTATAAGTGTTCCCTCTGCCCCCTTGTCCTTTGTGAGTGATTGTTCATTGTGAGAGTGAGTAGCTTGGTTGAGATACTCTTTCCTTGTATGTAGCCATGGTGGATTTTTCCCTTGTGCTAGTTTCGTTTTGACGCTTGCTGCACTTCATTCATGTACACTGAATAAACTCTGGATTTCTGTGTTTTACCTCCTGCACCTGACTCCGTCATTCACACCTCATCACAATGTTAGATATTAGCCACTATCATTATCGACCGTCAGGTGGCTTAATAACCACA
Organism: Coregonus lavaretus; assembly: GCF_964263955.1. Taxonomy (NCBI): domain Eukaryota; kingdom Metazoa; phylum Chordata; class Actinopteri; order Salmoniformes; family Salmonidae; genus Coregonus; species Coregonus lavaretus. Next base: position 51,313,418 of record NC_139991.1, read on the forward strand.
CATTCAACTGCCAATTTACTGTTAGTTCCCTTCCATTGGTATAGACTCCATTATCATTCGATTTAATTCCATTGTCTCTTTTACCTTAATTTGCTTCCTATGTAAACCCTGTCACAGCGTGTGGTTGTTGCTAAGGGTCATTAGTAACAGTTGATAATATAAAAAAAGGACATGTAAGTTAATTAAATCATTATGGTGCAGAGCGCAGACCAAGCAGTAACAGTTTGAACCTGGCGCATGGTGCAATACTTGGCCGCGTCATCACACATTTCCTTGGTTAGTGCAGGCAATAGACGAGGGTATAGCCTACTATTGTACAGTATTCTCCCTATTTTAATTCTATGTACAGTAATCATCCAACATTACCATGGGTTGTTGAAGATCTGAATGTGGCAATTTTCAGAATGAATCAAACTACCGTTTTTTTTCTGTTGTGCTCTCCATACCTGTTTTTCATGATTCATACTGTAAATACTTTCCAAAACTTAAATAATATACAAGATTAGAGTATTTTTAAATCTACCAATTGGTGCTGAAACTGAGATTAATATAGATATATTTAGAGGGCTTTCTTTCATTGATCCCTAGTATTCTGAACCTGTTCTCTCGAGTCTAACGACAAAATTCAAACTAAAAGATACACCGTATTTAAAGGGATGGCTTAAGACAAATGTACTGAAAACTCTATTGAATGAAAACCAGCAAGTGGGAGGGTGTTCAGCGGTTGAATGAAATGTATTCAGAGCGTGCAAGGTAGCCGCACCTGCAGAGCGCGTTACGCGAGTGAAAAAGGTAAGTCTGAATACCAAATACTGAAAAGTACGTAGGAAAGGCGTGCGTAGGAAAAGCATGAATTCCTAAGTCGGAATCAGCCCCCATGTGCAGAGAGGGTGATAGAGGAGAAGAGCTGTTTGTCCACAACAGGAAGTTTGGATGACTCACTCTGACCGCGACTTAGAGCCCACTGAAGATCTTTACTGTCTGGCCAACACAATCTGCTCAGATACACAACCATCTCTGGGACAAAATGGTGGAAATGAAAAACAAAAATATCCACAGTATAGGACCTGAAGTGAAGCGAGAGGTCATGGATGTGAAGACAAGATCCCCTAGCTCATCCAGTCAGTGGGTTTCTAGTTCACCCATGTCAAATTAAAATTGTATCGCCAGTGGACTGTGGCTTAGTAATACTGTCATCAGCTTCTACTCCCAAGCCATAAGACTGCTGAACAATTAATCAAATGGCTACCCGGACTATTTGCAAAAATATCCACAGTATAGGACCTGAAGTGAAGCGAGAGGTCATGGATGTGAAGACAAGATCCCCTAGCTCATCCAGTCAGTGGGTTTCTAGTTCACCCATGTCAAATTAAAATTGTATCGCCAGTGGACTGTGGCTTAGTAATACTGTCATCAGCTTCTACTCCCAAGCCATAAGACTGCTGAACAATTAATCAAATGGCTACCCGGACTATTTGCAAAAATATCCACAGTATAGGACCTGAAGTGAAGCGAGAGGTCATGGATGTGAAGACAAGATCCCCTAGCTCATCCAGTCAGTGGGTTTCTGCTACTCACTCTTTATTATCTATGTATAGTCACTTTACCCCTACCTACATGCATATACAGTTGAAGTCGGAAGTTTACATACACTTAGGTTGGAGTCATTCAAACTTGTTTTTCAACCACTCCACAAAGTTCTTGTTAACAAACTATAGTTTTGGCAAGTCGGTTACGACATCTACTTTGTGCATGACAGAAGTACATTTTCCAACAATTGTTTACAGACAGATTATTTCACTTATAATTAACTGTATCACAATTCCAGTATGTCAGAAGTTTGAATGTGCCTTTAAACAGCTTGGAAAATTCCAGAAAATGATGTCATGTCTTTAGAAGCTTCTGATAGGCTAATTGACGTAATTTGAGTCAATTGGAGGTATACCCGTGGATGTATTTCAAGGCCTACCTTCAAACTCAGTGCCTCTTTGCTTGACATCATGGGAAAATCAAAAGAAATCAGCCAAGACCTCAGAAAAAAAGTGTAGACCTCCACAAGTCTGGTTCATCCATGGGAGCAATTTCCAAACGCCTGAAGGTACCACATTCATCTGTACAAACAATAGTACGCAAGTATAAACAGCATGGGACCACGCAGCCGTCATACCGCTCAGGAAGGAGACGCGTTCTGTCTCCCAGAGATGAACAAACTTTTTGTGCGAAAAGTGCAAATCAATCCCAGAACAACAGCAAAGGACCTTGTGAAGATGCTGGAGGAAACAGGTACAAAAGTATCTATATCCACAGTAAAACAAGTCCTATATCGACATAACCTGAAAGGCAGCTCAGCAAGGAAGAAGCCACTGCTCCAAAACCGCCATAAAAAAGTCAGACTACGGTTTGTAACTGCACATGGGGACAAAGATCGTACTTTTTGGAGAAATGTCCTCTGGTCTGATGAAACAAAAATAGAACTGTTTGGCCATAATGACCATCGTTATGTTTGGAGGAATAAGGGGGTCGCCTGCAAACCGAAGAACACCATCCCAACCGTGAAGAACAGGGGGTGGCAGAATCATGCTGTGGGGGTGCTTTGCTGCAGGAGCGACTGGTGCACTTCACAAAATAAATGGCATCATGAGGAAGGAAAATTATGTGGATATATTGAAGCAACATCTCAAGACATCAGTCAGGAAGTTAAAGCTTGGTCGCAAATGGGTCTTCCAAATGGACAATGACCCCAAGCATACTTCCAAAGTTGTGGCAAAATGGCTTAAGGACAACAAAGTCAAAGTATTGGAGTGGCCATCACAAAGTCCTGACCTCAATCCTATAGAAAATGTGTGGGCAGAACTGAAAAAGCGTGTGTGAGCAAGGAGGCCTACAAACCTGACTCAGTTACACCAGCTCTGTCAGGAGGAATGGGCCAAAATTCACCCAACTTATTGTGGGAAGCTTGTGGAAGGCAACCCGAAATGTTTGACCCAAGTTAAACAATTTAAAGGCAATGCTACCAAATACTAATTGAGTGTATGTAAACTTCTGACCCACTGGGAATGTGATGAAAGAAATAAAAGCTGAAATAAATCATTCTCTCTACTATTATTATGACATTTCACATTTTTAAAATAAAGTGGTGATCCTAACTGACCTAAGACAGGGAATTTTTACTAGGATTAAATGTCAGGAATAGTAAAAAACTGAGTTTAAATGTATTTGGCTAAGGTGTATGTACATTTCCGACTTCAACTGTATTACCTCAATTACCTCGTACCCCTGCACATTGACTCGGTACCGGTACCCCTTGTATATAGCCTAGTTATTGTTTTTTTTTTGTGTTACTTTTTTTACTTTAGTTTATTTAGTAAATATTTTCGTAACTCTTATTTTCTTAACACTGCATTATGGTAGTAGGTACCAGGAAAAATAGTTTCCTGTGTGTATTAAGAATGGTCCACCACCCAAATGACTTCTAGACAATTTGACACAACTGTGGGAAGCATTGGAGTCAACATGGGCCAGCATCCTTGTGGAATGCTTTCGACACCTTGTAGTCCATGCCCCGACGAATTGAGTCCTGTTCTGAGGGCAAAAGGGTGTGCAACTTAATATTAGGAAGGTGTTCCTAATGTTTTGTACACTCAGTGTATGTCTTCCATTATAACTCATGCAAGCTTATTCATACCCACTGTGCAAAAACTGGATAAATCAACGTTGTTTCCATGCCATTTCAACCAAAAAATGTAATGTGATGACTTTGAATCAATGTGGACAACTGATTGGATTTGCAAAAAGTATTTTTCCCCCCCAACTTTTAACCTAAATCCAATGACATGGTACATTTTTTTGTTGATTTCACGTTGAATTCACGTTAGTTGACAACTCAACCAAATGTAAATCAAAACTAGACTTTGAACTGACGTCTGTGCCCAGTGGGTATCACGTTGCTCTATGCTTCTATTCTTTGTATTGGAATACATAGTGGGGTGTCTGGAATCTGTTGATTTGTAGACAGCATGATATTTGAGGAAGTAAGCAATCCTCCCTCTAGGAATAGGAGCCCTGGAGAGACAGACGGACAGACACAATCAAAACACAGAGGAATTCATGAGGACATGACCCCAACACACACACACATACAGTACACTAAACACACAAAATATGGTGTCCACACACAAACACACAACACAACACATGCTCTTCCTCCTCTCATCTCTCATCTCTGATTTATTTCCTTTATTGCCTCCCACGCTAACCTCGTATCGTCTTCTGGCACTGGAACATTGGTGACGCAACAACAGGATATTCGCTAGCGTCACTCAGCACGCTTATGAAGTTAACTTTATTGGCGTATGCTCCATGACAAATGTCCACACTGGAGTTTGTTTGCTTGTTTCCTTCCTCTCAAGAGACAGTGGTCACGATGACTGGTGGCCAAGCATAAATGTTGATGTCTGCTGAGCTGAATTGAGGTTGACAGCTTGGATAGATCTATGAGTTTATATCAACCATGACCTTTCCAGCAAGAGACGGAGACCTGGCCTGAAATGCACTGCAACTTTGACCAGAGCACTGATCGTGATATTACTGTGATCATTATCATTCATTATTGCATTGAGACTACTTTAGACACTGCCTCAGAGGGAAAGGCTATAGCTTGACTTAACCGTGAGAGAACATTTACTTTAATAAGATTCTGACTATTAAGGTGCTGTAAGGCCTTTCCTATTTCCTGGAACTCATTAAACCACATGCATCCCCTCTCTGAGTCAACATTAACTAGATAAGACTTGACCCTAAATGTGCTGGTCCTTAACCCCACAGAAAGAAAATGGTCCATCCATTTGAGCAACACATCCAAATCCTAAAAGACATGTAGTCTACTCAGCACAGCTGGACAGGGCAGCTGCCGGCCTTGGAACTCAAACTTTTTCCTGTAAACTTACCCCCAAACACACACAAACACACACACAAAAGATAACCACAGAGGGAAAGCCGAACCCCAGCCACAAACGGATGAAATCCAAGCAGTTCAATTGAATACGATTGGATAGCGGGCCACAGCTGCAGGGGAATCAGCACAGCTTTGACCTTTGACCCCAGCAGTGTTTCCCATCCAGCTGTCTGTCTGTCAGTCAACCTGTGACCTACAGTGGCTTGCGAAAGTATTCACCCCCCTTGGCATTTTTCCTATTTTGTTGCCTTACAACCTGGAATTAAAATTGATTTTTGGGGGGTTTGTATCATTTGATTTACACAACATGCCTACCACTTTGAAGATGCAAAATATTTTTTCTTGTGAAACAAACAAGAAATAAGACAAAAAACATAGAAGAGCCACCTTTTCCAGCAATTACAGCTGCAAGTCTCTTGGGGTATGTCTCTATAAGCTTGGCACATCCATCCGCTGGATTTTTACCCATTCTTCAAGGCAAAACTGCTCCAGCTCCTTCAAGTTGGATGGGTTCCGCTGGTGTACAGCAATCTTTAAGTCATACCACAGATTCTCAATTGGATTGAGGGCTGAGCTTTGACTAGGCCATTCCAAGACATTTAAATGTTTCCTCTTAAACCACTCAAGTGTTGCTTTAGCAGTATGCTTAGGGTCATTGTCCTGCTGGAAGGTGAACCTCCGTCCCTGTCTCAAATCTCTGGAAGAATGAAATAGGTTTCCCTCAAGAATTTCCCTGTATTTAGCGCCATCCATCATTCCTTCAATTCTGACCAGTTCCCAGTCCCTGCCGATGAAAAGCATCCCCACAGCATGATGCTGCCACCACCTTGCTTCACTGTTGGGATGGTGTTCTCGGGGTGATGAGAGGTGTTGGGTTTGTGCCAGACATAGCGTTTTCCTTGATGGCCAAAAAGCTCAATTGTAGTGTCATCTGACCAGAGTACCTTCTTCCATATGTGTGGGGAGTTTCCCACATGCCTTTTGGCAAACACCAAACGTGTTTGCTTATTGTTTTCTTCAAGTAATGGCTTTTTTCTGGCCACTCTTCCGTAAAGCCCAGTTCTGTGGAGTGTACGGCTTAAAGTGGTCATATGGACAGATACTCCAATCTCCGCTGTGGAGCTTTGCAGCTCCTTCAGGGTTATCTTTGGTCTCTTTGTTGCCTCTCTGATTAATGCCCTCCTTGCCAGGTCCGTGAGTTTGGGTGGGTGGCCCTCTCTTGGCAGGTTTGTTGTGGTGCCATATTCTTTCCATTTTTTAATAATGGATTTAATGGTGCTCTGTGGGATGGTCAAAGTTTCAGATATTTTTTTATAACCCAACCCTGATTTATACTTCTCCACAACTTTGTCCCTGACCTGTTTGGAGAGCTCATTGGTCTTCATGGTGCAGTTTGCTTGGTGATGCCCCTTGCTTAGTGGTGTTGCAGACTCTGGGGCCTTTCAGAACAGGTGTATGTATACTGAGATCATGTGACACTTAGATTGCACACAGGTGGACTTTATTTAACTAATTATGTGACTTCTGAAGGTAATTGGTTAAACCAGATCTTATTTAGGGGCTTCATAGCAAAGTGGGCGAATACACATGTACACACCACTTTTCCGTTATTTATTTTGGAGAATTCTTTGAAACAAGTTTTTTTTTTCATTTCACTTCACCCATTTGGACTATTTAGTGTATGTCCATTACATGAAATCCAAATAAAAATCTATTTAAATTATAGGTTATAATGCAACAAAATAGGAGAAACGCCAAGGCGGATGAATACTTTTGCAAGGCACTGTATCTCCCTAGGATCTATTCATTTCAAATGGTATGCTCTGCTTGATGGAGTCACTCTGTTACCATATGACCGGTCATCTATGGTTCTGATTATGGTGATATGATCTGTTCCTAAACATTGTGTTTCAGATAAATGTTCCATCTACAGTATAATTCCCTAATGTAAGAATTTACATTACAGTGTTCTATCTGATTCCTCATCACCATAAGGTAACTGTATCATGTTCTATAAATCATGGCATTGAGTCACTGTAATACAGCAATTATAATTCTGAGTGCATGCGGTGAAATGTTTATTGTTCATGTGCTCCTATAGACATGTCCATAATTACAGTGGGGGGAAAAAGTATTTAGTCAGCCACCAAATGTGCATGTTCTCCCACTTAAAAAGAAGAGAGAGGCCTGTAATTTTTATCATAGGTACACGTCAACTATGACAGACAAATTGAGAGAAAATTTTTTTGGTCACCTACAAACAAGCAAGATTTCTGGCTCTCACAGACCTGTAACTTCTTCTTTAAGAGGCTCCTCTGTCCTACACTCGTTACCTGTATTAATGGCACCTGTTTGAACTTGTTATCAGTATAAAAGACACCTGTCCACAACCTCAAACAGTCACACTCCAAACTCCACTATGGCCAAGACCAAAGAGCTGTCAAAGGACACCAGAAACAAAATTGTAGACCTGCACCAGGCTGGGAAGACTGAATCTGCAATAGGTAAGCAGCTTGGTTTGAAGAAATCAACTATGGGAGCAATTATTAGGAAATGGAAGACATACAAGACCACTGATAATCTCCCTCGATCTGGGGCTCCACGCAAGATCTCACCCCGTGGGGTCAAAATGATCACAAGAACGGTGAGCAAAAATCCCAGAACCACACGGGGGGACCTAGTGAATGACCTGCAGAGAGCTGGGACCAAAGTAACAAAGCCTACCATCAGTAACGAACTACGCCGCCAGGGACTCAAATCCTGCAGTGCCAGACGTGTCCCCCTGCTTAAGCCAGTACATGTCCAGGCCCGTCTGAAGTTTGCTAGAGTGCATTTGGATGATCCAGAAGAGGATTGGGAGAATGTCATATGGTCAGATGAAACCAAAATAGAACTTTTTGGTAAAAACTCAACTTGTCGTGTTTGGAGGACAAAGAATGCTGAGTTGCATACCTACTGTGAAGCATGGGGGTGGAAACATCATGCTTTGGGGCTGTTTTTCTGCAAAGGGACCAGGACGACTGATCTGTGTAAAGGAAAGAATGAATGGGGCTATGTATCGTGAGATTTTGAGTGAAAACCTCCTTCCATCAGCAAGGGCATTGAAGATGAAACGTGGCTGGGTCTTTCAGCATGACAATGATCCCAAACACACCGCCCGGGCAACGAAGGAGTGGCTTCGTAAGAAGCATTTCAAGGTCCTGGAGTGGCCTAGCCAGTCTCCAGATCTCAACCCCATAGAAAATCTTTGGAGGGAGTTGAAAGTCTGTGTTGCCCAGCGACAACCCCAAAACATTACTGCTCTAGAGGAGATCTGCATGGAGGAATGGGCCAAAATACCAGCAACAGTGTGTGAAAACCTTGTGAAGACTTACAGAAAACGTTTGACCTGTGTCATTGCCAACAAAGGGTATATAACAAAGTATTGAGAAACTTTTGTTATTGACCAAATACTTATTTTCCACCATAATTTGCAAATAAATTCATTATAAATCCTACAATGTGATTTTCTGGAATTTTTTTTCTCATTTTGTCTGTCATAGTTGACGTGTACCTATGATGAAAATTACAGGCCTCTCTCATCTTTTTAAGTGGGAGAACTTGCACAATTGGTGGCTGACTAAAAACTTTTTTCCCCCACTGTAAACCTCACAGAGCCTTTGACAAGCTCTGCTTTGACATTAAGAAGCACTCAGACTAGATGAGTTTTGGTCCACAACTCAACAGAGTGCCTGTTGCCTGCTCTCAAAATCTCCTTTCCCACACAGTGTGAATGCATATACTGTATGTGCCAGCAATAGGGGGCTTTAGACTTGATTAATCCATAATACTCAAAGCGGCAATCCTACTGGCTCTTGGTGAGCTGCTTAGGAACTGCCACATCTCCCAGCTGCAATTACCCTGACCATGCGGCCTCATGAATCCTGGTTGGCCCGGGATGGGGGGGAATTGTTGGAGAGAAGTGGCCTCATGGCAGCATGGCAACAGGGCGACTGGGGGTGAGTGGTGGCACTGTGTGTGTGTGTGTTTGCGTATGCGGGCGTTAGTGTGTGTATGTGCATGTGTGTATGTGTGTGCGTGCGTTTATGTCGGGAAGCAGCCTCTCAAAACAAGCTGCCCCCCCTTGGGTCTCAGCCAGAGAAGCCCAATTCCCTCCCAGCAGCAGGTGTCCTCTCAGTGCCCAAGCAGAATGAGCTGCAGCTTAAGGGAACAAAGAATACAACATTGATCCAAGACAGCTCTGTTTTTCTCACTTAAGCACATTGTTTATCCTGTCTCTTTCTCCCTGAGTTTGTGTGTTTATGTTTGTGTCTGGGCAGCGCTGACCAACCCTATGCAGACAGCTCAGCATAACGTGAAGAACCGGACACGCTCAGGGTTAGCAGACGCACACACAAAGTCGATGTTCTTAGACAGTGTGTGTTGACACCAATCCTGGTCCCAGATGGGCATGTGGCTCTGAGTGGGAAGTAGCTGGAGAAGTGGGTTGGGTTAGGGGGCAGAGTAGAGAGGGCTAGGGGCATATAAGGCACTGCTCTGTGCAACCCTGGGCCCTATTGGCTGCAGCAAGACAGGCACACTGTAAACGCCCCTGAATTGTTTTGGTCGGGTCTCTCACAGCCAGACTGCTAGCGATGATGGGTTTTGTTTGGGTCCATGTGAGTGGGGCTGCTGTGATGTGCATTCAGAACATCCAGGAACACAATGGAGCTCTATCTCAGTTATAGCTTCTCAGGTTATGCAAGTGAGGTTTGTGGAAGGATGTCAAGAGTGTGAAAATCCAGTTCCTTAGGACCACAGTATCTGCTGGCACCTCTCCATGATATTTGATTAACTTATCTTTGTCTCTACTCCTGACTACCAAGTTCTGGATCAAGGATAAATGAAATACAAATCGGCTGATTGGGCAGGACTGGAGTCCACTGAAGGACAGCGTTGTCTCTCTCTCTCCTGTATAGTTTTATTTGTGTTTCAGTCTTGACCACAAAGGCACGTGAAGAGAAAAAGGAAACCATAGAGGGAACACATCGACCACTTCTCTCCCTCATATCAGGTTTAAGTCAATGCACCACGCTGGGTAAAACTAGTATCCACCTTCTATCCTGGGTGAAGTACAAGAACACCATGAGAAACCAGGCTCCCACTGGCTTGTACAGTGCCTTGCAAAAGTATTCATCCCCCTTGGCGTTTTTCCTATTTTGTTGCATTACAACCTGTAATTTAAATTGATTTTTATTTGGATTTCATGTTATGGACATGCACAAAATAGTCCAAATTGGTGAAGTGAAATTAAAAAAATAACTTGTTTCAAAAGATTCTCAAAGATAAATAACGGAAAAGTGGTACGTGCATATGTATTCACCCCCTTTGCTATGAAGCCCCTAAATAAGATCTGGCACAACCAATTACCTTCAGAAGTCACATAATTAGTTAAATAAAGTCCACCTGTGTACAATCTAAGTGTCACATGATCTCATACACACACAAAAAAAAGAATGTATGCACGCATGACTGTAAGTCGCTTTGGATAAAAGCGTCTGCTAAATGGCATATTATATTATATATTATTATTATATCTCAGTATACATACACCTGTTCTGAAAGGCCCCAGAGTCTGCAACACCACTAAGCAAGGGGCATCACCAAGCAAACGACACCATGAAGACCAAGGAGCTCTCCAAACAGGTCAGGGACAAAGTTGTGGAGAAGTACAGATCAGTTATAAAAAATATCAGAAACTTGAACCATTAAATCCATTATTAAAAAATTGAAAGAACATGGCACCACAACAAACCTGCCAAGAGAGGGCCACCCACCAAAACTCACGGACCAGGCAAGGAGGGCATTAATCAGAGAGGCAACAAAGAGACCAAAGATAACCCTGAAGGAGCTGCAAAGCTCCACAGCAGAGATTGGAGTATCTGTCCATAGGACCACTTTAAGCCGTACACTCCACAGAGCTGGGCTTTACGGAAGAGTGGCCAGAAAAAAGCCATTGCTTAAAGAAAAAAATAAGCAAGCACGTTTGGTATTCACCAAAAGGCATGTGGGAGACTCCCCAAACATATGGAAGAAGGTACTCTGGTCAGATGAGACTACAATTGAGCTTTTTGGCCATCAAGGAAAATGCTATGTCTGGCGCAAACCCAACACCTCAAATGTTTTTCATCGGCAGGGACTGGGAAACTGGTCAGAATTGAAGGAATGATAGATGGCGCTAAATACAGGGAAATTCTTGAGGGAAACCTATTTCAGTCTTCCAGAGATTTGAGACTGGGACGGAGGTTCACCTTCCAGCAGGACAATGACCCTAAGCATACTGCTAAAGCAACACTCGAGTGGTTTAAGGGGAAACATTTAAATGTCTTGGAATGGCCTAGTCAAAGCCCAGACCTCAATCCAATTGAGAATCTGTGGTATGACTTAAAGATTGCTGTACACCAGCGGAACCCATCCAACTTGAAGGAGCTGGAGCAGTTTTGCCTTGAAGAATGGGCAAAAATCCCAGTGGATGGAAGTGCCAAGCTTATAGAGACATACCCCAAGAGACTTGCAGCTGTAATTGCTGCAAAAGGTGGCTCTACAAAGTATTGACTTTGTGGGGGTGAATAGTTATGCACGCTCAAGTTTTCTGTTTTTTTGTCTTATTTCTTGTTTGTTTCACAAAAAAAATTATTTTGCATCTTCAAAGTGATAGGCATGTTGTGTAAATCAAATGATACAACCCCCCCCCCAAATCTATTTTAATTCCAGGTTGTAAGGCAACAAAATAGGAGAAATGCCAAGGGGGGTGAATACTTTCGCAAGCCACTGTATGCATGTGAGACACACACCACTTTAATCAAAGGCGCATTTCAGACAAGCAGTCATGCGCATTGCACTAACAATGTGCCTTTTAAAGGTAATTTACCTGACCTTTGCATGCTGCAAATGTCGGCTTAAGAGTTAATTAGCTTTAAAAGTAAAGTACAGTGCATTTGTCTACAATGCGTATTTGATAGAATCCCGACCTAATAAACAGGGTTGAGGTTCAGTTTCCATATTCTGAGTGGATTTGTCATTATTTGTTTGTAAAGTAGGGATGTCACATGGATACCATGACAATAAACACTCAAGATATGAAACACATTTCACATTTCTCCAAGTGTGTTGTTCCTGACGACCAACAAAATGGCTTCTCCTTCACTGGGTAGAATATTTTCATATTTCAAGCATATGAAAATGTAATGCAAGGTATATTTACCAGGGGAAAGTTGTAGACATTGTTGAATTGGGACAATGGAGGCAATAGACAGGAAATGTGAAGTGCTCTGCTGTAGCTCAAACAACAGTCCGTTTTAGGGAATGACTGACCTGGGGATATGGCAGAAACAGATGCCTGGTAGGAAGGATAAGAGGCTGGCTCGTGACTAGGGCCTCCATGGTGGTAGGAAAGAAAGACAGGAGATAAAAAGGAGTAGAATAATGACAAGACAGACAGAGGGAGGAAACAAGAGCCAAGGGAGCGATAGAGAGGTCGAGGGCGAGTGGTGTGTGTGTGTGTGCATGTTTCTATGCGTGTTTCTATGCGTGTGCCTATCTGCATGAGTGTGTATGTGTGTGTGTGAGCACACGTTCAAGTGCTTGCGATAAACAGACGGCAGCTGGTAAAGGAGATTAAAGTTTCTATCTCTACAGTAACTGACTCTTCAAACCCCCAACTGCTCAGATCCTAAAAACATCCCCCTCATCCCCCTTCCTTCCGCAAGTCCTAACCCACCCCTACTTACCCCACACCCAACCCCCACCCTAAAACTCATCACAGAGCACCGACTGTTTCCTCTGTCTTCCCCCTCTCCTTCCATCTGTGAGCTGACAACAACAGAGGTCCATTAGGAAAGTGTGCACGAGGACAACCCTTGAGATCTTTTTTGGCTATGTCCACTGAGTGGACAGGAAGAGGCTACAAAAACTAAATGGGGCTTTATTCAATACGTATCGCAGAAATTCAGCATTACAGCGTTATTTAAATTTAAAGGCAATGTTCCCGCATTAGCAGAGATTGCATTCACGATTAACGTTGCATATGTTGTCTCAATCGGAAATTACCTCTACATTTCTATTGCGCAATCTGTAATGCTTCAGGGATACAGATTGAATCGAGCCCTCAGTTAATATACTTTATTGTACATTTTCTTTGCAGATCACGGAAATATGTTGGGACAAAGGCCGGGATTTAATCAGATTGCACTTTGTCGGCTAGGCACCTTTTAAAGGCAATATTCCCTCGTTCGCGGAGACTGGATTCAAGCTACATATATCGGCTCAATCAGAAATGAAGTGTGAAGTGTGGTATTGTGCGGATCTATCGCTGATTGGATTGAATTCTGGTCTAAAGGGGATTGCCTCTTTTTCCATTGAGGTTTATTTTTGCAGTCTTTTTGTACACACTGTACTGTATGTACACAATATACGGAGCCCAGGGACCCAGGCTATCTTTTCATACTGTTGTGTAGTATGTGGTTAGTACATGGGAGCTTATACTGTAATAGATGTTGGATATGCATGTATTTTTGCTCCAGCTAATGTTTTGGATTAGCAACATTTAACAAAGTGGACATACAGATATGACATATAATTCACAGCGAATGAAAATTCAGAGACATGATTAATTATTTCACCAGTTGGTTGTTTTATTTATTTTCAGCAATAACACCAAATGTATTTCTATTGTCTTGGGAGATGCGTTTGAATTGTAAACAATGAAAATGATCAAACACATTTCATGAAACTCCTGACAAGCAGTGTATGACCAGGAAAGGGCAGACCGTAGCCAACCTTCCTAATGTTTATAACAATACATGTCATCTTATAGCTTTGAGTCTCTCATATTTACATAGATACAGCCAGGTTCCAGCTCAATGCAATTGAAACCTCTTGTTTTTTTAGTTTTTTTCTTTCTTTTCTTAAAGAATTATATGTACATCCTTAACCCCTAGCTGCCTGCTGCCAGGGTACACAGTTAGAATGACTTGCTTAATTCATGTATCTATTCTTGATTATTTACTTAAACTGTAAATCAGCTTTATAGCAGAATTTTGCAACACAACTCTTACAAATAAAGTTTATAATACAGAGCTCAAGACATTGTCTTTCCGATAAAAATTGAAAAAAAGGAAAATAAACAAAAACATATTGCACTTAAAGTCAGGACAGCGGTGGACCTGGTTCGTGGTTAGGGGAAGGGAGAGCTTTCAGCTGAGTGCAATGGGTGAAGCATCCAGCAAGATATCTAAATAAATAGGCAGACCTTTGTACAGGTGAAGCATTTATTGTATTTTTTATGTGTATGAAAAGAGCAACCTCCCAACAGTATTGCTCAGTATACTTATGGAGTGCAGGTTTGAACTTAAAATTATTTAAAAAAAAAAACATTTTATGTGTATACTGAAAATGAATAGCAATAAAATCAAGCATGGAAGCTTCATAGTCAAGTGCCTTAATGTCCTGAGAATGCTGCCTCGTTGAGTCCAGGTGGAGCTACAATGAATTGCTTATCAGAACACAGTCAAGTGTTACTTCTCTTTATTCTACGTTCTTTGGAGGCAGCAAGTCTTTTTTAGATTTTCAAGATCTTTTAGAGTGAGAGTGGCACATTTCTGCTTTTGCAGTTTTGGTCCGTTCCATTGTTGGTATTTTTCCATCTTTCTCTCTCTCTCTCTTCTTTCCCTCTGTCTCTCAGTGTCTTTTGCTGTATTACTTGGATGAATGTGATGAGGTGAGACCCTGTGAGAGGGTGCTGAACAGAACAGATGCTGACTATGCTTGAGAGATGTGTGTACACCGTGAACAGAAAAAATATTCAAAACCGGACAAAAACGGCTTTTCGTCCAGTCATCCAGACATTGATCCAGCTATCACGTTTCTCCTTTTTCTCGCAAGCCGTTTGGAAATGGTATTTAAAGCATTGTGAGACATGGAGAAACTAAGACAAAACAAACCTTTGTGTCGTACCAACAGCATTTGAACTGGCTCCAAAGGAGGAGGAGGAGGAGGAGGAGGAGGAGGAGGAGGAGGAGGAGGGTGATTGGGGGTGTAAAAAAAAGAAGAAGGTAAATATCAACAAAAGCGCCAAAACAGTACCGGACTGTCTTCATGTCTGCGGAGGTTTCAGCACCCCATCCTTTCTACAGTACATCCGGACAAATTAATGTATATCGTTATGAAAGACAGACAGTGATCAATTATCAATGAGAGTGATCAGAGAAGTGTCCAGCCGTCACATGACTGTGACCAGCTGTCCTGACTGGGCTCTCCTCTCCATCCTTTCATCCATCCACAATCGGCCCGTCATCATGGTCGTTGTGTAAACAACATCCCCCTCAATCCCACAGCCTAGCTTGCTGTCTCTCTCACACCCAAATTATAGTGGGACAGGAAGATGGCAGAAACAAAACGGCGAACGTATAAAAAAATCAACCTCCCCCTGCTTTCAAGTCTCTGTCTTCTCTCTTTTGTCGTCGTCTCTCACTTTCTCTCTCAATCTCTGTGTGTTTACGACGATGAGGAGGTGGACGTGGTGCTGGCCTTCTTCTGGTTGACTAAGTCCATGTAGAGTTCTGAGCGGAGGAAGCGGGGGTACGAGTCCTTCTCCATCAGGCCGTATATCCTGCGCTGGGCCAGGTCGAAGCAGGAGCGCGTCACATTCTGAAGGTTGTCCTTGGTGTGTTCTCGGGTGTACGAGTCCAAGTTCACCTGAGAGAGGGAACGAGGGAAGGAGGGAGGGGAAGAAGCAGCAGAGCAGGTTAGTTTCAGTGCTACTGACAACTGGTTCAAGCAGTTGGGGCTGATTTGTGATTTGAAGTTTCCACCCGGCTCTCCAGGTTTGAAACAAAAAGGGAAAAGGGGAAAAGTGAAGGAGTCTATTTAGTGCATGTCATGCGGCCAAAGAAAGACAGTTTGTCAGGAATGATCTCACATCCTCTCCAGCTCGCTCGTTCCCTTGTGGGAGCACCTTCTGACAGGCATTACACATTCATCACCTAACATCTTTAGCGGGGGGAACAATGCTGAGGGGGCCTGCCAAAATCACAGCTTTTTCTATTTACAGCAGGAACAAGTTCATAGCCTAGTTTCTGTCAGGGAAGTGTTAGAAGCGGAATCAAGGCGAGTGAAGTTGGGATTAGAGAACACTATCTTAATTGATGGGCCGCTGACTAAGTCTTTTACAATAAATCAAAGTAAACAATTTGGAAAATGGAAATGGAGACCTCATTTAGGTATAAACATTGCCTAACGGCTAGAGAGGGTAAATGACAGTTGAATGGTATTTACCACCATCCCTTGTGAGTATGGGTCTGTGAGTGTATGGGGATTGCTGCTCACCTCTTTACAAGACTGGATGGCGATGTATTCAGCAAAGACCTTCTTGGCTTTGGACGCCATCTTGGATTGCGACTTAATCTTCTTGTAATCCTCACATGCCAGCCAGAATTCCAGATTCTCCTCGCTGAACTCTGTGCGCAGGAAAGCTCTGAACGCCGCCAGGCCATCTGAAAGGGGGAAGGAAAAAGAAAGACAGAGGTGTGGGTTAGTGGACGTGACTGGAGAGCCATGGCAACACTGCGGCATCTCTCTCAGTAAGGGAGACTACCTAAAATAGCACAGTAGCCCAGTCCATTGAGTCACACTGTTAAAAAGGGGACTATAGCCAGCATGCAGTCACCTCCGAGACACCTATCCATTCACCTCCCATACACAACAGTTATCCAGCATCACCCCACTGACCCTACACTATACTCTGTTACTTTTTCCTGTCATCAACACCACTCATTGGAATGTCTTTTTCCATCTTGTCTCTGAACAAAGAGAAGCCTTTCTTGTTCTAGGTGGGGTCAGTTTGCTTGTCAACCGATTTCTGTTGCTTTGGCTATTGGGATTGGTGTTTTTAATTACTTAAGGAAAAGCCATCAGCAGGGTAAGAATAGCAGGAAGCAGAGTCCCACCCTGCCTGGTCGCCCACACCTTTCCGTTCACATGAACCCCCCTGGGCTGATTACATTACACTAAGAGCAGAGAGAGACTTTCCCTACAGGTCAGCCAGAGGGAGGAAAAGAAAGGGATTCAAGTGTTGTCCCGCTAAGAGAGGGAGTTGAATATGGATTTGGACACCCAGCCCCACAGCACTCAGACCAAGGCTATGAATTATGGAAGCATACAAATATAGCAACACTACTCTGAAGCCTTCTCTCTCTCTCTCTCTCTCTCTCTCTCTCTCTCTCTCTCTCTCTCTCTCTCTCTCTCTCTCTCTCTCTCTCTCTCTCTCTCTCTCTCTCTCTCTCTCTCTCTCACTCTCTCTCAGCCACCCAGCCAATAATCTGGTCCCTCTCCCCATACAGTAATGCACGGTTCTATTCATCCACTGGGATTAGTGGGAGAGCTGCAGCAGAGTGCCTCAACAGGCTGCCCATTCACTGCAGGCGTGCAACAACTCACACACACACTGAATTCACATCGCACAAGCAACAAGCAAGGCATGCATGCTTAATGCATGTCAATATGAGCATATTTCCTGCCCGTACCAGACCCATGCACATTGTTCCTTATTCATAATCAATGCAATTGTTCCCCATGCTTCAGTTCAACTTAAACCAGATCCACATAGGACCATATGGCAATCAACCCCAGATGGGCATTAGTAATTTCCTTTATCCCCTTGGGTTTGATTGATTAAATGGATGGAGAGAATAAAGAAGGAGAAGAATAAGAAGGAAAGGCAGACTTACATTTATGGGCCAGCAGCTTGTCCAGAGATTCCCCCCATTTGAGTGCCTCCTCCGGGGTGGGCCTGCAAATGAAAGCGGAGCGGTTCTTTAGCAAGCCCATCTCTGCCAGGTTTCTCATAGTGTGACCCATCCGAAGCCCTGTGCTCCACTGTACTGCACTGGACTGGTAAGGAGCGACAGTGTGGTCCTTTGGCTAGTCCTCTGTTGAATTGCTATTCCTTTCTTCTTATTCTCTCTTTCACACTCTCTGGCGCTCTGGGGCTGTGTGTGAGCGAGCGTGTGTGAGTGTGTATGAGTGTGTGTGCATAAATCTGTCTAACTGCCTCCACTGGACTACTCATCTTATACTCCCTCTCACTGCAGCTCAGGAGGCAGGGAGGGGCAGGACTAAGCCGGCCAATGGGGAGAGGGTTTGAACCTGAGGGTCCACCCCCCAGCTTTTATGCCCGCCCTTTCGTCCCTCATTCTCTCTGCTCTCTGATAGAGGATACGCTTTCTCACCTTCAACACATCTGCAGTCTTATTGACATGGCAACACAGGAATATAGGACCAAACCATGTGAATCCATTATAATAACACTACACACACAGATACTACTGGTTCTTTGTTTCCATTTTCTACCTTATTTACATTTTTATCAGTTAATGTTGCAACTGGGCTCTGTGAATAAATTAAATCTCTCTCTCTCTCTCTCTCTCTCTCTCTCTCTCTCTCTCTCTCTCTCTCTCTCTCTGTGGACAAAACATGTATGTGTCTCTCTACAACATTGCATAATACAGTATAATGTATGACTGACTACCTGTCACATACACAAACAAATGGACCTCCTGCTCGCTCTGTTACTGTTGCTGGCCGATATTTATTGCATTATGCACGCTTGAATTTCTTTTAAATAGCAGTTGAGTAGATGCAGCTTGTGTTCAAGCGAGCATACTCTAAAGACGCAATGGCAGACTATACATTAGACTTATACATTAGCCATTGTACAGGACCAGGACCAGTTTTGTCAATCAAACTAGCCATATAGCTACAGTATAAATACAGTATAGACATAGATACGTAACCACGGATATTGATGTAGTCTGACCGGACCTATCGCTCTGTTAGCAGAGTTGACCCGTCACTGACCCATCAACATTTCACAATGTTGCAACTCAAAATCAAGCACCAAAACACATGCATCAAATCTAATACAGATCCACTCTCTAAAACGTTCTCTATTTAAACAGGTAGAAAAAGGAACATAAATGAACTATACGACAACGCATGGCTTCCTTAACCAAAGCTATAACATCCGCCTAACCTGTAACGGCTATCACATCCGCCTAACCTGTAACGGCTATCACATCCGCCTAACCTGTAACGGCTATCACATCCGCCTAACCTGTAACGGCTATCACATCCACCTAACCTATAATGGCTATCACATCCGCCTAACCTGTAACGGCTATCACATCCACCTAACCTGTAACGGCTATCACATCCGCCTAACCTGTAACGGCTATCACATCCACCTAACCTGTAATGGCTATCACATCCACCTAACCTGTAACGGCTATCACATCCGCCTAACCTGTAAAGGCTATCACATCCGCCTTAGCTTACGGATAACCAGAGATCGTTAAACACTTTGAGACGTAATTAATCTGCTATCCCTCCTCCTTCCTTCCCTCCTTAATTTATGTCTTTCTCAACAGTGGCTTTACAAGCGCTTCTTCACAGTGCCCAATCATCTGTCTATCTGAGCCAAGTCATCACCAGCTGGCGTGAGACTCAGAAAGCGGGCATGTGACAAACACACACGACAAACACACAAAAACATTGACAAACAAACATAAGTACACAAAAAACTCACTTTACTGACTTCAAGGACTTGTCGAATTTGCCGGCTGGGTTGCTTCCGGGAGACTCATTCCTCCTCCTCAGGAAAGCAAGCCGGTTCTTCATGTCTTTGGCCCTGAGTAAGGGAAGGATAGACAGAGAGAGAGAGAAAGAAAGAAAGAAAGAAAGAAAGAAAGAAAGAAAGAAAGAAAGAAAGAAAGAAAGAAAGAAAGAAAGAAAGAAAGAAAGAAAGAAAGAAAGAAAGAAAGAAAGAAAGAAAGAAAGAAAGAAAGAAAGGGATGGAGAGAGACAAATAGAGAAAAATGAAGAAAGGGATGTGAAGAGACCAAGGGGGGAGAAGGGGGTTGAGTCTTCCAGAAATTCTAAGCAAAACAATTAAATCCAAGTCATGGTAAACACAGCTCATGTTTAAAGACAAACTCCAGCGGTCCAAATCAGTTCCATATGCTCAAAATCAGAAAAAGGAAAAAAGTGCCAGGGCTGTATACATTTCAGACTTCAGCAGGATATTCAAGTGCAGTAGAGTAGAGTGGTGTCCAGTGGAAGTTACAGCACAGTGACAGCTAATATCTCTCCCTCTCCGTTGTCAATGTCTTCTTTCAATATATTTCTCCTCTAGTTCTATCCCTGGCAGGTCCTTATGCAGGGAGTGAGTGAATCTGGCAGTGAAGGAGGAGAGACTCACTCCTCTGCGCAATCACACCATTCTCCAGGTGCCGAAAGGGACCCTGAGAGGGAGATAACCCAGGGCCGGGGCCCTCGGGACGGGACACGGTGCACAGCTGCACCCCCTCCACCTCCATCACCCAAACTATACCCCCCACCATCAACAACACCCTGCAACACCCCTTCCCATCCCCATCTCCCCAGAGAGGGCATGCCAACCCTAGTCCTCCATGCTATCCAACAATCCCTGGGTGGCTCCTGGCTCCTCCCTCTGACCTCACATGCTTCCTCATAGGGACACGACCCCACACGACTCCCACTTCCTGGTTGATTTCCACTGTGTATTAGCTATTAGCTCACGCGCTAACACGCCACTGTCCTAATCACTGTCAGCTGGCCTAATGCCACCAAGAGCCCAAGTGAGACCACAGGACCCAAAAAAGCATTCCATTTTTGGAGCCTGAAAACACACACACATACAGTACAAACGCTAACACACACATACACACACACACACACACACATTTAATCACACACATGCATACTGTACGCACGCACACCCTCACCCTCTCTCTGCCTGTCTCCAAAGGCCCTCTCCCTACACCTGATCATGTGGGTTTTCCACCCATATATATATATATATTTTGTCCTCAAGCTGGGGCTGGTTAGAGTGATATTGTCTCCTCGTGGAGAAGTTTCTGGAAGTGGCTCTGAAGGCTACGAGATAGAACGTCTTCTCTCCTCTCTTATCTCTTCAGCAGGATGGGAGAGAGAGGGTGATGAAATGTTAGTCAGCACTGTGATCCTCCAGCCAGAGAGAGAGAAAGAGAGAGAGGGGACCATGTGCAACCCCCTCCATCCCGTCCCCCTTACACCGGATGTCTCTGCATTTCTCACTGAGCGAGATCAGGAAATTGATTGTAAAAAGAAAAAAAGGCTGACCTCAAGGAATGTGAACAATCTGTTTCTAAAATCCTGTCCCTGATCAGTGTGGATATTTTAGGGCTATCTGGGTGACAGGCTTAACGGCCATTGTGATTCATCTAAAAACAGAAGGTGATCTTTAACAAGGCACCATAAAAGGTTATAGGTGTTGCATTGGGCATGATTACAATATTCCAGAGTAGGGCTGTATTAAACCATGCTCTATCCAGATGAGGAGCTAGCGCTAGAGTGGAGTAAAATTGGGTCGTTGATGTGGTGAAAAACATTAAAAACATTACACTCTACCTCTGGCACAGTTTTTCTCTTAACAACCCACACTCACCAGTCTGAAGTGATCACTACCTAAAAAAAAAAGCTATTTTAGAAAGGCATAAAATCATCATAGAGAAGTGGAATGTATTGGATTGTTCTATTTTTAGTATCCACCGCCGTTTGGCTTATAACTATGTGAGGTTAAAGACGAATAGGGGTGCCATGCCAATGTATGTGAGAAAAGGCACTCGTTTTCTACGAGCCCTGGAACATTTCTGGTTTCAATACAACTTGGAGTGAACTACGCTGGCCTGGGCTGGGTGGAAAGATATGACAAGGCTGTGAACACTCTGGTCAGTGAGAACTGGGAGAGGGAGCTGAATTCACAATTCTACACTGCCACCTTCTGGCTGGATCAGTGTACGACAGAGATATAGCCCTCCATTCTCAACAATTTCATGTACTGTAGTAGAATAATGACTAATAACATTAAATTGTTTGGTATTAAAAGATGATAACAGTAACAATCCCTTTCTGATTTACAAATCTCACAATTTTTGTTTGAATAAACTACATTATAGTGATGAAAACTACAGGTACATTTAATTTTGCTTAACAGACCATGCTACAACCCACTCAAACCATCTCATTGTTTCAAATCAAATCTAATGTTATTTGTCACATGCGCCAAATACAACAGGTGTAGACCTTATCATGAAATGCTTACTTAAAAGCCCTTAACCAACAATGCAGTTCAAAAAATAGAGTTAAGAAAAGATTTACTAAATAAACTAAAGTAATAAATACAATAAAAAGTAACACAATAAAGTAACAACACCGAGGCTATATATAGCTGATACCAGTACCGAGTCAATGTGCGGGGGCACAGGTTTGTTGAGGTAATTTGTACATGTAGGTAAAGGTAAAGTGACTATGCATAGATAATAAACAGCCAGTAGCAGCAGTGTAAAAACAATGTAAATAGTCCAGGTGGCCATTTTATTAATTGTTCAGCAGTCTTATGGCTTGGGGGTAGAAGCTGTTAAGGAGCCTTTTGGAGCTAGACTTGGCGCTCCGGTACCGCTTGCCATGCGGTAGCAGAGAGAACAGTCTATGACTTGGGTGACTGGAGTCTTTTACAATTTTTTGGGCCTTCCTCTGACACCGCCTAGTATATAGGTCCTGGATGGCAGGAAGCTTGCCCCAGTAATGTACTGGGCCGTACGCACTACCCTCTGTAGCAACTTACGGTCAGATGCCGAGCAGTTGCCATACCAGGCGGTGATGCAACCGGTCAGGATGCTCTCGATGGTGCAGCTGTATAACTTTTTGAGGATCTGGGGACCCATGCAAAATCTTTTCAGTCTCCTGAGGGGGAAAAGGTGTTGTCATGCCATCTTCACGACTGTCTTGGTGTGTTTGGGCCATGATAGTTTGTTGGTGATGTGGACACCAAGGAACTAGTCCACGATCATCTCCTTTGTCTTGCTCACGTTGTGGGAGAGGTTGTTGTCCTGGCACCACACTGCCAGGTTTCTGACCTCCTCCCTATAGGCTGTCTCATCGTTGTCGGTGATCAGGCCCACCACTGTTGTATCGTCAGCAAACTTAATGATGGTGTTGGAGTCGTGCTTGGCAACACAGTCGTGGGTGAACAGGGAGTACAGGAGGGGACTAAGCACGCACCCCTGAGGGGCCCCCGTGTTGAGGATCAGCGTGACAGATGTGTTGTTGCCTACCCTTACCACCTGGGGGCAGCCCATCAGGAAGTCCAGGATCCAGTTGCAGAGGGAGTTGTTTAGTCCCAGGGTCCTTAGCTTAGTGATGAGCTTTGTGGGCACTGTGGTGTTGAACGATGAGCTGTAGTCAATGAACAGCGTTCTCACATAGGTGTTCCTTTTGTGCAGGTGGGAAAGGGCAGTGTGGAGTGCGATTGAGATTGTGTCATCTGTGGATCTGTTGGGGCGGTATGTGAATTGGAGTGGGTCTAGGGTTTCCCGGATGATGGTGTTGATGTGAGCCATGACCAGCCTTTCAAAGCACTTCATGGCTACCGACGTGAGTGCTACGGGGCGGTAGTCATTTAGGCAGGTTACCTTCGCTTTCTTGGGCAAAGGGACTATGGTGGTCTGCTTGAAAATAGGGTATTCAGTAGTTGAATACCCTTGTTTGTGTTAATGCTACTCTATAGACCTATGCCATGAGTCTATAAGTGTTATTGAGTGCCAAGCACGTGAGGCTGCTGAAACGCATCTCAGGCTAAGGCAGTGATGAGGAGGTTACACACATGGCAGCTCTCCGACTACGGCCATCTATCACATTGCTTCTGTGATTATTAGCTCATACACTGGGCCTGAGGGGCTGAGGGCTACAGCAGAGGCCAGTATCAGAGCTCCCACTCCGCATGGTGAAGACACTACAGCCACAGAGGGCAGGCAGGGGACCCCTCTCCCACCACTCCTAACTCTGCATAAAATACCCCGTGTACAGAGCGGCAGTGGAATAAGTTGTGTGTGTTCCTCTCTTCATTAAACATAGCCATAACCCTGACAGGGTAATCTGCTTTAAAAACAGCCACATCCCTCTATGGGAGATTATCAAATTAGGATGCTCTCTAATCCCATCCATCCAGAAAATACTTCTGTTACCCGCCATGTTCCCTATCTGCCAGGCCGCGATGTGTGTGTGTGTGTGTGTGTGTGTGTGCGTGTGTGTGTGTGTGTGCTTGTGTTGTGTAGAGGGGGCTGGAGGGTGGGTCTTTAGCGTTGCAATTATCTCAGGTCTCTCTGTGTTATTCCCACTTCTCCTGGCTCACATTAGAGACAGTAATAGCCTCTCTCCAGGCTAATCCTGGTACCGTGAAACTGGGCCGCACTCCCAGGGATCTCTAGCTAGCTAGGCACTAAGAACTCAAGGGGAAAGCTGGAGCGCTGGGGAGGTGCAGAGAGACACACTGCAATTGTACTGTAGATGTGGTAGAGTGTGACTGTCTGACTGACTGACTGACTGACAGCCATAGGGGCTACAGGGGGGCATGTCAACACCAATGTTAGATCACATAGAGAGATAAAGAACTGCACTGACGTACTAGAAATGTGCAACAACAAAGGAATAACATAGTATAGTATGTTATTGTATGTGTAAAGTATTTAAGAAAAAAATACTTTAAAGTAGTACTTAAGTATTTTTTTGGGGTATCTGTACTTTATTTTACTATTTATATTTTTGACAACTTTTACTTTTACACTACATTCCTAACGAAAAGAATATACTTTTTACGCCATACATTTTCCTTAGCACCCAAAAGTACATTTTGAATGCTTAGCAGGACTGGAAAATGTTCCAATTCTAGCACTTATCAAGAGAGCATCCCTGGTCATATTTACTGCCTCTGATCTGGCAGACACCTAAACACACATGCTTCGTTTGTAAATTATGTCTGAGTGGTGGAGTGTGTCCCTGGCTATCCGTAAATTAATTAATTAATTAAATGAAATGGTGCCGTCTGGTTTACTTAATATAAGGAATTTGAAACGATTTATAGTTTTACTTTTAATACTCAAAGCTGCAATATGTAACTTTTTGGGCTACCATACGGCTGGGTGCCGTCACGAGCGCCTGAGCGCATCTGAATTCCAAATACAGTAGTACATTTTATTCTAACCAAGGCTAATGCTGAACATAGGAATTGTCCTACATTGTTCAGTATGTATAAATTAACACTGTACGGACCCGCACCCCCCAACTGAGCCGTCTGCCAAATTGTTATCTAAATTCTCAACATTACTCACCTAAAAAACCACAGAGACCACATAAGAAAAACAGGCCGATTATTAAGACGAGGCCAATCTCTAGCTATAAATTGAGAAATGTGTGTTATAGATCTGTCATTCTCATTGAAAGCAAGTCTAAGAAGCGGTAGATCTGTTCTATGTGCGCTAATTCTATGCTTCCTGTTCTTAAGTGTCGTTTTTGCATCTTTTACTTTCAATTTTTCACACCAGCTTCAAACACCTGAAAACAATATTTTTGGTTATAGAAAATACATTTCACAGCAGTTAGGATGGTACAATGATTCTCTGCACTATATTTGCTTGTTTTATCACATAAACTGAAATTAGGCTAACTATTAGAATTTTAGCAATTATTAAATGGCAAAGTGATTTCTGCAAAGTGCACGTTAAAATATATTTAAAACCAAATACTTTTACTCAAGTAATATTTTACTGGGTGACTTTTACTTTTACTTGAGTCATTTTCTATTAAAGTATGTTTACTTTTACTCAAGTATGAAAAGTGGGTACTTTTTCCACCACTGTATGAAAGATGCACAAGATGCACAAAAGCATATTACTGTAAAATCCCAAAACAGAATCAAAGAAAACGCCTGCCTATCATCACCCATTGTCTGGTGCCTACAGTCAGTCCTGCTCTGAACTACTAGATGTTTCCACCATGTCAGTTCATCAGC
Organism: Coregonus lavaretus; assembly: GCF_964263955.1. Taxonomy (NCBI): domain Eukaryota; kingdom Metazoa; phylum Chordata; class Actinopteri; order Salmoniformes; family Salmonidae; genus Coregonus; species Coregonus lavaretus. The sequence continues at coordinate 51,339,313 of NC_139991.1, forward strand.
TTGTTAAAACACAGCTGTTGTTGCTTTGAAGTGGATCCCTTCTACATCCACCTTCCTGTTCCACCCGGTGGCTCTGTTTCCCACGGTGTACTGGATCCCCTCTCCACACCTCCAGACAGCCCCCATCCACTACAGCCAGGGGAGGGGGTAGAGGGTAGAGGGGTAGGAGGTAGCCCCAGACCCCAAGGTGAGCGCCTTTGGGCTTGTTTTTGCACCGTCTGCCGCTCTGAGATTATTTGCCTGTCCCTGCACCGTGTACACAGAACGCACACATACCTCCCCTCTGTGCGTCTCTGTGTGTGTGTGTTTCAAGTTTTAATGTCACATGCACAAGTACAGCGAAATGCCTTTCTTGCAAACTCTAACCCCAACAATGCAGTAATCAATAACAATGTAATACTAAAAATAACAAGGTGTGTGTGTGCGTGCGCGTGTCTGCATAACACGGCATAGCTGCACGGCATGTCCCTGCTATTCCCCACTATGAGGACAACAACATTCTCATGGAGATATCATGGAGAAAGAGACAGTAGGGTCCTCCCGTTCTTTTACCACAGACTAAATAAGAATGTGGGCTTCCAGAGTCGTTCTGTAGCATAGAGGTAGGCTGTTTCAAAACAGAGCAGGCAAACACACTGAGACAGAAACGTGCCTTTGCAGGACCGCCTGAGCGCATCTGAATTCCATCTGGAAATACAGTAGTACATTCTATTCTAACCAAGGCAAATGCTGAACATAGAAATTGTCCTACATTGTTCAGTATGTATAAATCAACACTGCACGGACCCGTCCCCCCCAACTGAGCCGTCTGCCAAATTTAAATCTAAATTCTCAACATTACTCACCTAACAAACCACAGAGACCACATAAGAAATCCAGGCCGATTATTAAAAGACAAGGCCAATCTCTAGCTACAAGTTGAAGTCTCCTCAAAATAGTTTTAATCACACGGGAGTCCTCTCACCCAGCGACTGGCAAATGAGATTCAGAAGAGAGGTCAACTAGCCTCCTAACAGCTTTTCAGTAGTACCCCACAGAGCCTAAAACATCACCACCCTCCTTCTCTCCCTCCCTCTCCCTATTTCTTCCTAAAGCAGCAGAGAGCACACAGAGCATACCACCCATGGGTTCTAACTTCTTACCTTTCCAGGTACTTCTCAGAGAAGTCAACCATAGCGGTGAACATGGGCACAAGTCTTTAGGGTCCTGTGTGTAGTCCTGTGTATAGTCCTGTGTGTATAGTGTGTGTGTGTGTGTGTGCGTGTAAGAGCGTCAGAGCGCGGTGCTGAGGGCAGGGGTAATTCAGTTGTCACATTCCTCTAACCCGGAGAGGCTCTGTTGTGGCTTTATATAGTCCAGGGGCCAGGGGAGGCGGGCCCAGGGCTCACCCAATCACAAGGTGCTATTCTGAGAGGATGGAGCTGCATTCTGTCTGAGCCCGGACAGGCCTGGGTTTTATGGGGTAGTAAATGCTTTCATTTTCACAAATATATAATCACTGTTAATAGCGACTACTGTTACAACTACACCTGTTACTGCTATTACCTCTGTAACAACAAGTAGTAAACCCTCTAATACTAGACTATTACAACTGCTGCAACAACTAATACTGACCTAACCTTGTAGAACTAGCTATTACTACTACTTCAGCAATATGACAACCATCATCACTATCACAACTACTAGACATAACCGGATGTCTGTCAGTGCTGGGGGAGAGAGGTGTGTAGGAATCGTAGCCTTGGGGAAGCTTTAACATCTGGACCCTGTAGCACAGGTGATAATGAACAATGGAAGGGAATCAGAGAGGATATGGAACGCTCAGGAAAACAGCTGTACTACATCCAGACAAGCATGGGAAGGGAGAGGTGGAGAGGAGGGGAGGGGAGGAGGGAGCAGGTGAGAGAGAAGGAGAGGGGAGAGGAGGGGGAGGTGAGAAAGAGGGCGGGGTGAGGAGAGAGAGTGGCCTGTCTAGTAGCCTGTCTGGATAAAGGCCATACCTACTCAGCATTAAACTCCTGTTCCCTCTTACAAACTTTTTCTGGAATTCAATCAAATCTGCTCTTCAAAAACCTACACTTTCTGCTTCCAGAGGCTCCTAACGTGTCGGCTACAATAGACTCTCGCTATAGGCCATCCAAAAACAGGGTGTCACCACTCTGTGTCGACGTAAACTTAACACAAGCACAGTTTTACTGATCGCTCCTGCTCCCTCCCAATTTATAATCCCCTACTGGCCAGTATCTAGGACAGTCAACCGGTGCTAGCTACAACAACCACCTCAAAGCAGACACTAAAGCTATGCCACAGTCACCAGTTAGACCTTACCCAGGACCATTTATTAATACTTAGCCAATTAACAGTCCAAGCTTAATGCCCATTATAGTCTTGGATAGCAGGGTATTAAATACCAGTAAACATTGTCGCAATTGTTTTCCATTCCACAAGGAGTTATTGGTTTATTCCAACTCAGGACCGGCCGATTCTGAACGTGAGATACGAATGCACAACTCAAACATGTCCAGCAACATCAATGCACGATTTATGCAAAACATAAAGTTGCACTAGCATTGATCCCATATTGCATAGTTTTCCTCGAAACAATCTCATGTGTTGATTTTCTCCCTACGTACGTAAGTGGAGATGTGTGTTAAACATGGGCTTTAAGTGGTCTACAGACCTTACGCAAACTACGCAAATCACAAAATGGGCGGCTCCTTGTGTAACATAGTCCTACTTACATCACTGTGTTGCTATATCAACAGATTTTTGCACAGCTCCAAAATGTGACTCTAGGGAGAGTTCATTACGCTGCTGTGGGGGCAGTGTTGTGTAGGCAATGAAGCTGTTGCTTGGTTCCTTGGTCTGATCTACATAGGCTATGCATCTAAAGTAGCATTTTGCGTTGATAACCAAATATAATCTCAGCGACTGCTTAAAAAAATGAAACAAACATTAGAATCTCCCCAAAAAGGTATTTTGTTGAGAAGTAAAACAGTTTCAATGCTGGTAGCCATGTGCCTTCTCCTGATATGATGACATTCTAGTTTTAGCTGATGGGAGTGAAAACATTGAAGCAGCATGTTAAACTGGGATAATGTTGTAGGTCACATTGGCAAGTATATCAATATTTGCTAGGGCATATTATTTAATTATACATCTGATAGTTTCACACGGAGGTGTGGAAAGCTAAAGGCTAGCTAACTTGCTATGTTTTTGGTAGGCTCAAGCCAGTTAGCTACTACTAGCAAGGGAAGACAACTTTTCCTTGCTTTCACCCCAAATGAGAAGACCCAACAACAACAAAACACGGACCATGTTGTTCCAAAAAAATTGGACTCCACCCAAGCGCACACACACGGTAAATGACGGCCTTTAGGGGGTCTTTGAGACACAGGAATGTGTGATCTACTGCTTTGTATCCTAGCCTGGCCTCCTACATATGTATGGGGGGCCTCTGAGAAGACTGAAGGTTGCATAGTGTACACACTCTTTGGTGATTGGACCAGGAGGAAGAAGTTATGTAAGATGACGAGGAGATAAAGTCTGGAAAAGTTCAAGACACACACGGAGGCCCAGAGGGATGGTTGAGAGGTCTTCACCAAAGAAGAGGGGGAGGAGTGAAAGACAGAGACAGGCGGAAAAGGAGGAGCATGATTTACAAAGACAAGGCTTCAGATTTCAGAGTGAACTTTGTCTCCTGGGAAAAGAAAACAAAGGAGAGAGTGAAAGCTGATGGATGGATGAGAAAAGGAGAGAAAAATAATACCTGTTAAAGAAGAGGTAATGGGGGTCGTAGGGACAGGGGCAGTTTACAGCTACATAGTTGAGTAACTCAATAGATTGTAACTGGTTCGAATAAAGGACATTGTAGATTCATCTTGAGCAAAGAGCTTAATCAAAGTAGCATATGTAGCACACAAACTAACTGGAAACATGTAAGAGATATAAATGCAATTACCCTAAAGAAAACACTCCTGTAACCCCAACCCAACGCAATTAAATTGTAATCCAACCGTTGTACACGTCAATCCCCAGGTTCAGCAAAATCCTCCCTACTAATACTTTTGGGAAATTACTCAAAAGCCACAACCCTATTCTACGTTCCTGTAACCCGCTGTGCTGTAACTCACATATGCCTGATGGTGTAAGAGACTGCATATATTGTTTTACATGATTATTCCCCACATCTGGCGTGTCACGTTTTATCTTCCCAGAGCTCCATCTCACAGTGAATAGGCTGGGGTCTCAGCCCATAGAGAGGGCCAGATTCCTGAGATAGCATACAGAGGTACTGTATCACTGGGGGGATGGATGCAGTAGCAACACAAGCACTTAGCTACAAGGTCTTTGATGTTAGAGCTCTGGTGTGTTTCAGTGACTCTGTGTGTGTGTGTGTGTGTGTGTGTGAGTGAGTGTGTGTGTGTGTGTGTGTGTGTGTGTGTGTGTGTGTGTGTGTGTGTGTGTGTGTGTGTGTGTGTGTGTGTGTGTGTGTGTGTGTGTGTGTGTGTGTGTGTGTGTGTGTGTGTGTGTGTGTGTGTGTGTGTGGGTGTGTGTGTGTGTGTGTGTGTGTGTTTGTTCATCATTGGGCTTCTGTGTATGTGTGAATGTTAAAGGAAAATAACACTCAAAACTATATTTTGGTATTTGTTTCATTAGTCCACTGTTGATACAGTCCCAAAATGTTTTGCATGTCAGCAATCAGGTTTTCAAGATATAGAACTTTCAAAATACAGAAAGTGTCTCAGTATGATGTGTTTTGCATCATGAGGAACATTATAGTATAAACGCATCATACTGTGACACTTACTGTATTTTGAAAGTTACATATCTTGAAAACTTGGGACTGTATCAACAGTGGACAAATTAAACAAATACCAAAAGACAGTTTTTGAGTGGTATTCTCCTTTAACTAGGCATAAATATTGAGAACATAGATTGGAAAGCCTATTCCCCCTCAGGAGACAAGATTTGGCATGGGTCCTCAGATCCGAAAAAAATTATACAGCTGCACCATCGAGAGCATCCTGACTGGTTGCATCACCGCCTGGTATGGCAACTGCTTGGCCTCCGACCGCAAGGCACTACAGAGGGTAGTGCGTACGGCCCAGTACATCACTGGGGCCAAGCTTCCTGCCATCCAGGACCTCTATACCAGGCGGTGTCAGAGGAAGGCCCTCAAAATTGTCAAAGACTCCAGCCACCCTAGTCATAGACTGTTCTCTCTGCTACCGCACGGCAAGCGGTACCGGAGTGCCAAGTCTAGGTCCAAAAGACTTCTCAACAGCTTCTACCCCCAAGCCATAAGACTCCTGAACAGCTAATCATGGCTACCCGGACTATTTGCACTGCCCCCCCCACCCCCATCTTTTTACACTGCTGCTACTCTGTTAATTATTTATGCATAGTCACTTTAACTCTACCCACATGTACATATTACTTCAACTACCTCAACTAGCTGGTGCCCCCGCACATTGACTCTGCACCGGTACCCCCCTGTATATATAGCCTCCCTACTGTTATTTTATTTTACTTCTGCTCTTTTTTTCTCAACACTTTTTTGTTTTATTCTACTTTTTTATTAAAAATAAATGCATTGTTGGTTAAGGGCTGTAAGTAAACATTTCACTGTAATGTCTGCACCTGTTGTATTCGGCGCATGTGGCCAATAAAATTTGATTTGATTTGATTTGATTTGGAATTGGGTCAGTCACATTTGGCTAAATTGAGGCTAGACAGAAAAAGCTAATCGTAAAACCCTCCAAGAGTAGACAACAATAGACATCCACTCAACATGTACATATGTAGGAATTAATTTGATCAGTCTTTAGTTGCTGAGACTTTACCTGCAATGCAGGAAATGCAAATGTGTAATATATTTGAGTATTAAAAAGGCTTCTACATTTTGTAATTTCCACTTTTCAGGCTTGATGAAAAATGTATCAACCCTTACAAAAATGTCCATAAATTATAATCCACATAATAATTCAAATTTCCTGTTGCGTTTAGCGGTCTTCACCATTGTCCGTGGCCGTGGCCTGCACTACATACCAGCCAGCCAGCTCTAGCCTGGACTATTATTCGGCCAGTCTGCACTGTCTGCACAACGCGTTATCGACCCTGAACATATTGTTTTTTCTGCCGGAATCACTGAACCATTAACACCGGATTCATCGCTACTAGCTAGCTGCAACCAAATGGACGTTTTGTGGTTGGCTAATCAGCCCTGAGTTAGCCTTGAGCCAGGCCCATCTCCCGGCTATCTACCTCCTTGTCAACCGGACGGGACCTCCTAGTGTCGACACGGAGCCCCGCCGATCCAACACGACTGGTCTGCCGACGAAATCGTCTGATGTGGTAACAACAGGCTTCCCGTTACGACGTCGACCACGAAGATCCATCTGCTAGCCCCGGCCCGCTAGCACACGCTAGCCGTGGCCTCTTGCTAGCTAGTGCTGTAGCAGCCCCCGAACTACCTCCGAATTCTCCTATTGCTGTTCACTGGACCTTATGATAACTCAGCTATACAGCTGATGCCTGCTGGACTGTTCCATTTTACGGTACCGAATCCTGTTTATGTTTAGCCTCAGCCCAAACTTTGTCGCCATTACCAGCTGTTGTCTTAGCTCTCTCGAATTACACCTGTGATTGCTTTATGCCTCTCTCCCATGTCAATATGCCTTGCTTATTGCTGTTTCGCTTATTTCTTATTGTACTATTTCACTGTAGATCCCCCAGCCCAGCTAAACCTGCCTTAGATAGCTCTTTTGTCACACCCCCCATACACGCGGAGAACGACTCAATCGGTGCCTCCAGTGATGCTATCTCCTTCATCGTTACCCAGCGCTTAGGTTTACCTCCACTGTACTCCTATCCTTCCATATCCTTTTCTGTACATAATGCCCTGAATCTATTCTACAACGCCCGGAAACCTGCCCCTTTTTTTCTCTATACCCAACGCACTAGAAGACCAGTACTTAAAGCCTTTAGCCATATCCTTATTCTACTCCTCCTCTGTTCCTCTGGTGATGTAGAGGTTAACCCAGGCCCTGTAGCCCCCAGTATCACTCCTACTCCCCAGGCGTTATCATTTATTGACTTCTGTAATCGTAAAAGCCTTGGTTTCTTGCACGTTAATATCCGAAGCCTCCTTCCTAAGTTTGAGTTATTCACTGCGCTAGCACACTCCGCCAACCCTGATGTTCTAGCAGTGTCTGAATCCTGGCTTAGGAAGGCCACCAAAAATTCAGAAATGTCCATCCCCAACTACAACATTTTCCGTCTCGATAGAACTGCCAAAGGGGGTGGGGTTGCAATCTACTGTAGAGATAGCCTGCAGAGCTCTATCGTACTATCCAGGTCTGTGCCCAAACAGTTTGAGCTTCTACTGCTAAAAATCCACCTTTCCAGAAATAGGTCTCTCACTGTTGCCGCTTGCTACAGACCCCCTCAGCCCGAGCTGTGCCCTGGACACCATATGTGAACTGATTGCCCCCCATCTATCCTCAGAGTTCGTACTGCTTGGTGACCTAAACTGGGATATGCTTAACACCCTGGCCAACCTACAATCTAAACTAGATGCCCTCAATCTCACACAAATTATCAACGAACCTACCAGGTACAACCCTAAATCTGTAAACATGGGCACCCTCATAGATATCATCCTGACAAATGTACCCTCTAAATACACCTCAGCTGTCTTCAACCAGGATCTCAGCGATCACTGCTTTATTGCCTGCGTCCGTAATGGGTCCGCGATCAAACGACCACCCCTCATCACTGTCAAACGCTCCCTAAAACACTTTAGCAAGCAGGCCTTTCTAATTGACCTGGCACGGGTATCCTGGATGGATATTGACCTCATTCCGTCAGTAGAGGATGCCTGGTTGTTCTTTAAAAGTGCTTTCCTCTCAATCTTAAATAAGCATGCCCCATTCAAAAAATTAAGAATTAAGAACAGATATAGCCCCTGGTTCTCCTCAGACTTGACTACCCTTGACCAGCACAAAAACATCCTGTGGCGTACTGCATTAGCATCGAACAGCCCCCGCGATATGCAACTTTTTAGGGAAGTCAGGAACCAATATACACAATCAGTTAGGAAAGCAAAGGCTAGCTTTTTCAAACAGGAATTTGCATCCTGTAGCACTAACTCCAAAAAGTTTTGGGACACTGTAAAGCCCATGGAAAATAAGAGCACCTCCTCCCAACTGCCCACTGCACTGAGGCTAGGAAACACTGTCACCACCGATAAATCTACAATAATCGAGAATTTCAACAAGCATTTTGCTACGGCTGGCCATGCTTTCCACCTGGCTACCACTACCCCGGCCACCAGCTCTGCACCCTCCGCTGCAACTTGCCCATGCCCCCCCCCCCCCCCCCCCGCTTCTCCTTCACACAAATTCAGACAGCTGATGTTCTGAAAGAGCTAAAAAATCTGGACCCCTACAAATCAGCTGGGCTAGACAATCTGGACCCTTTCTTTCTAAAATTAGCCGCCAAAATTGTCACAACCCCTATTACTAGCCTGTTCAACCTCTCTTTCGTAACGTCTGAGATCCCCAGAGATTGGAAAGCTGCCGCGGTCATCCCCCTCTTCAAAGGAGGTGACACTCTAGATCCTAACTGTTATAGACCTATATCCATCCTGCCCTGCCTTTCGAAAAGTATTTGAAAGCCAAGTTAACAAACAGATCACCGACCATTTCGAATCCCACCGTACCTTCTCCGCTATGCAATCCGGTTTCCGAGCTGGTCATGGGTGCACCTCAGCCACGTTCAAGGTCCTAAACGATATTATAAACGTGATCGATAAAAGACAGTACTGCGCAGCCATCTTCATCGACCTGGCCAAGGCTTTCGACTCTGTCAACCACCGCATTCTTATTGGCAGACTAAATAGCCTTGGTTTCTCTAATGACTGCCTCGCCTGGTTCACTAACTACTTCTCAGATAGAGTTTAATATGTCAAATCGGAGGGCCTGTTGTCTGGACCTCTGGCCGTCTCTATGGGCGTGCCACAGGGTTCAATTCTCGGGCCGACTCAATTCTCTGTGTATATCAATGATGTCGCTCTTGCTGCTGGTGACGCTCGGATCCACCTCTATGTGGACGACACCATTTTGTATACATCTGGCCCTTCATTGGACACTGTGTTAACAAACCTCCAAACGAGCTTCAATGCCATACAACACTCCTTCCGTAGCCTCCAACTGCTCTTAAACACTAGTAAAACTAAATGCATGCTCTTCAATTGAACGCTGCTTGCACCAGCCCACCCGACTAGAATCACTACTCTCGGCGGGTCTTACCTAGAGTATGTGGACAACTACAAATACCTAGGTGTCTGGTTAGACTGTAAACTCTCCTTCCAGACTCACATTAAGCATCTCCAATCAAAAGTTAGATCTAGAATCGGCTTCCTATTTCGCAACAAAGCCTCCTTCACTCATGCTGCCAAACATGCCCTCGTAAAACTGACTATCCTACCGATCCTTGACTTCGGCGATGTAATTTACAAAATAGCCTCCAACACCCTACTCAGCAAATTGGATGTAGGCTATCACAGTGCCATCCGTTTTGTCACCAAAGCCCCATAAACTACCCACCATTGTGACCTGTACGCTCTTGTTGGCTGGCCCTCACTACATATTCGTCACCAAACCCACTGGCTCCAGGTCATCTATAAATCACTGCTAGGCAAATCCCCGTTTTATCTTAGCTCACTGGTCACCATAGCAACACCCACCCGTAGTCTGCGCTCCAGCAGGTATATCTCACTGGTCATCCCCAAAGCCAACACCTCCTTTGGCCGCCATTCCTTCCAGTTCTCTGCTGCCAATGACTGGAACGAACTGCAAAAATCTCTGAAGCTGGAGACTCTTATCTCCCTCACTAACTTTAAGCGTCAGTTGTCAGAGCAGCTTACCGATCACTGCACCTGTACACAGCCTTTCTGAAATTAGCCCACCCAACTACCTCATCCCCATATTGTTATTTATTTTGCTAATTTGCACCCCAGTATCTCTATTTGCACATCATCTTTTGCACATCTATCATTCCAGTATTATATGAAATTGTAAATATTTTGCACTATGGCCTATTTATTACCTTACCTCCATAACTTACTACATTCGCACACACTGTATATATATTTTCTGTTGTATTTTTGACTTTATGTTTTGTTTACCCCATATGTAACTCTGTGTTGTTGTTTTTATCGCACTGCTTTGCTTTATCTTGGCCAGGTCGCAGTTGTAAATGAGAACTTGTTCTCAACTGGCTTACCTGGTTAAATAAAGGTGAAATAAAAAAAATAAAATAAATTGCTGCAGGATTATTTTCCTGCTATAGCAAACTGGCTCAAATTAAGATCCTACATCTGTAGACTCACTTCAGAGGAAGTGTGACATTGAGACAACACTTAAGGACTTGGGAACAGACACCTTAGTCACACACACACACACACACACACCTCGCACGTACGCAAACTCACTCACTTACTCACCCACAGGAGGTGTGGTACATCCCTCTCAACACCTCCACATTTACATTCTCAGACCTTCAGCTGTATAAACAGACTATCCAGGGGCGGGAGATACCATTGTGAGGGGGGAGGGGGGTCATGACAGGTAAACCACCACATGACCTAGGGACGTCACCTTTATCTGAATGTAAACTCTTTAAAAAATGTGTCAAGTAGTGACTAATATCATTAGCATCTAAACTGAAAATACATTACATTGTATTTACTTAATTATTATGCTTAAAATGTGGCTTTTGACGCTTCTGATTTCAATTTTCATCACCTGTTGATTTGCTGAGTAGCTATCAGCTATCAGGCTGTGCAGCCATTTTAAAAGGACATTGTCCTCTGGGTGTGAATTCTCCTTTCATCTCCATGAGAAAGTGTGAAGAAGGCTAAATCAACAGCTGATGAATCACTGAGGCGATAACGTCACAGGAATCCCCCTCAACACACACATTTGACAACACACATATACACACCATCTTACACCTAATTCAAAACAGGCCATTAGCTATTTTAATGAGAATGCTTTGTCTAAAATTGTATTACCTGTGTGACATTGCTACATACAAGGATAGATCATGACATTAGACATTTTAATAAAACAACAGTTTTATGACAGTTTTTATGAGTGCCACCCATAAGAAAGACATACTGGTAGCCTACACACTTTTCACTTGTTATTGTCAGTCAATCAAAGCAGCACTACCACCAGAGGCTCCATGTGTAGCAAGTGAAGTGGTAGATTTCTAATCAATGCACAATGGAATTACAATTACAGAATTAAGTTGGCTGAATGAGAAGGAGTAGGCTACAATGGTCTCCCAACAGGTAGGCTGTTTTAATATGAACAAAAGCCTAGCTGTGCTGAAACAACAGAGTGCACCGCCTCTCCTGAGTCCCGACTCACCATTGAGGTTGAAAAAAAAAATAGTTTTCTTTAAAACACTTGTATTTCGACTAGTCGGATAGATATAGATGATATTATTCAAATTGTGAAATAATTTCAAATGCCCATCCCTAGATCTGACACCTCTGTTAAAAGTCTATGGGAGAGTGAATGGCAAGTCTGGGCTTGTGGCTTCAGCCATGTTTGATAGCCATGAGGCAATAGCATTAAGGCTAATGACATTGACATGAGGTGACACTGTACTGTATGCAGGAGGGTAATCCGTGTACAGTATAAGAAAAACAATGATTGGGTTTCGCCACACTACCTAGACAATGAACAAAAAACTATTTGTCTTTGGATTATAAAGGTTAGCATAATATTGTATTTAGAGTTTGATTAATAAAAGGCACAGTCATGAATGGGAAACAAAATAATCCCCCATTTTTGGGACATGTTCTTATTCAACCGTGTTCAGGTATCCAATTTACGTAAAATAGGGAAACTCCATAAAGCATCCTTACTAGTGTTAGTTTGATCAAATGTCTGCACTGCTAGAACACATGACATGGGATCCCCCATTCACAACACAAATACATCCTCATTATTAACTACAAAGATAAGAAGAGAGAGGGTAAAAAACTAAGACAGGAAACAGAGGTTCAATGGTTGTTTGGTTACTTACAGGTTCTTGGATTTCTTAGATTTCTTGGACCCGTCGGGGCCAACTTCACAGCTGCATGGGGATCCGGCGCTGAGCTGAAGGGAGAGTAGGGAGAGCACACACTGCATCATCCAGTCTCCCCAGTCACAGTACAGACGGGCCCCTAGAGCCTCACACTGGGCCCCTAAAGCCACTAGTCCCTGATGTTCCACTATCTCCTAGGCTAAAGTATGTAGTGTGATGGAGGTAAAGGGTATGTAGTCCAGTCTCTAACACACACAGCCAGCCGCCATTCTGGCTAATCCTCAACAGCACCCCAGCACACACTTCTACCGCCTCCTGGCCTCTGTGTGTGAATGTGGCTGACTGAGAGTGAATGCATGTGTGTGTGAGTGAGGGTGGCCTACTGTGTGTAAGTGTGTGTGAGTATGTGTGAGAGAGCCAAGTTGTGTTTGTGTGCGAGTTTGTGTGTGAAAAGCGTGTGACACCAGTCTGGTAGCCCTGGCCCCAATTAAGTCTAAGCCTATAGGCCCCAGTGTCACATTACACTTCCTGAGACCCTCTGTCTCTGATTGGCTGAGAAAGAAAAGAGGGGGAGGAGTGGAGGAGGGGTCATTCTCTGGTAATCTGCTGGTCTGAGACTGTCCTGGGAGAGGAGGAGGTTTCTATGTGTGTGTGTGTGTGTGTGTGTGTGTTTGCGCACGTGTGTACATGTGTGTGTGTGTGTGTGTGTGCGTGCGTGGTGCGTTCATGCACACACGAGTGTGTGTGTGTGTGAGTGTGTGGGTGTGTGTGTGTGTGTGTGTGTGTGTGTGTGTGTGTGTGTGTATGTGTGTGTGTGTGTGTGCGTGTGTGTGTGTGCGTGCATGCATGCGTGTGTGTGTGGCTGTTATTGCACTGAAACAATAAGTGCTGTTCTCTGCAATGATATCATTGGGAACCCATTTCCTGATACATTAGGTAGAGTATAGTTTATTTCCCCTGCCTGTGTCTCAAAGTGACACATGAGAATAACAACACAGACATGCCTAAAAAAAGCACTTAATTGAGTTATTGAACCAAGAGTTGGCAAGGAGATCACAGCCATTGAACCCGTGTTGTGTACATAGTTGGGGTCAGTGCCATCTTAAAACTAAATCAAAGTCAAACTGAAACTGTAATGTCTCCTACCCATATTACTGGAAGTGTACACCTATTCAACAAATCCCAGTCTAAAGCACACAAAATCTGTTGGCTTGTACCCTGTGTTGTGTTTTGATCGTAGCCAGAGTCCAGATACTGAGCTGGCGAGTTCCCTTGACACTGCTAAAGGTGTGACTGAACGTAGAATGTCTGGGATGTTGACCAAAACAACAAACAGCTCCTCTAAACTAGCGTCTAAAGATCAATGTTATCTGCGTGCACAGAAAATGAGCAGGGGCTTGTAACATGAGGACCTCCTCCCTATGTACTAGTACTAACTATTCCCTGGCCTAAAGTATGATTACAGACAATGAGGAACTGCTGTACAATGTATGACAGGCTCCTCTAAGCTCAGTGTATGTATCTAAACTGAACAAAACTATAAACGCAACATGTAAAGTGTTGGTCCCATGTTTCCTGAGCTGAAATAAAAGATCAAGATATTTTCCATACGCACAAAACGCTTATTTCTCTCAAATTTTGAGCACAAATTTGTTTACATCCCTGTTAGTGAGCATTTGTCCTTTGCCAGGATAATCCATCCACCTGACAGGTATGGCATATCAAGAAGCTGATTAAACAGCATGATCATTACACAGGTGCACCTTGTGCTGGGGACAATAAAAGGCCACTCTAAAATGTGCACTTTTGTCACACAACACAATGCCACAGATGTCTCAAGTTTTGAGGGAGCATGCAATTGGCATGCTAACTGCAGGAATGTCCACCAGAGCTGCTGCCAGATAATTTAATGTTAATTTCTCTACCATAAGCCGCCTCCAACGTTGTTTTTGAGAATTTGGCAGCACGTTCAAACGGACTCACAACCGCAGACCACATGTATGGCGTCGAGTGGGCGAGCGGTTTGATGATGTCAACATTGTGAACAGAGTGCCCCATGGTGGTGGTGGGGTTATAGTATGGGCATGCATAAACTACAGACAACGAACACAATTGTATTTTATTTAAGGCAATTTGAATGCACAGAAATACCGTGACGAGATCCTGAGGCCCATTGTGAGGCCCATTTTTGTAAAGGTATCTGTGACCAACAGATGATATATCTATATTCTATATTTATTTCAATTGACTGATTTCCTCATATGAACTGTATCTCAGTAAAATTTTTGACATTGTTGCATGTTGCGTTTATATTTTTGTTCAGTATACATGTGTATGCGTGTGTAGGTCATTATTAGCCGCCTGTCCACCTCCAAGCCCCAGACGCTCAACGCTGGAGCTTGGAGGTAGACACACGCACGCGCACACACGCACACGCAAACGCGCACACACACACACACACACACACACTTGTGCAACTATCAGATCCCCATCAGGTCAGTAGGGTCAGCAGCAACATCAAAATAAAGTGTTTAATCTTAGTGGGGGAACATGAGAACCAGGGTGCCCCAGACCCCAGGGAGCCGTCTGCCAGGCTTTTCCCCAGTAACCAGAGAGGACGGGGGGGAAGTCAGGCCAACCCAGGCCTCCTGCTATTTACCCACAAGGTTTAATGTAGGAATAGCTAATCCAGAGGTCATAACTCCACATTACTGACCACAGACACAGGGGAATATGGTTTGCCTTTGACCTAGTTGGCTTCTGTCCGTCTGCCTGTCCCGTCTGCCTGTCCGTCTCTCACTCACTCACTCACACACACACACACACACACACACACACACACACACACACACACACACACACACACACACACACACACACACACACACACACAAACAAACAAACAAAGAACGACATCTGCTATAGCCTTCAGCGGGGATCTCCAAATGAAGACACACAATGAGGTTCTAGCCATAGGGAGGAGGTCCTCATGTTACAAGCCCCTTCATAACATAAAGCACTCAACGTCATGCTCATGTGACGCTTTGAAACAACCCTCCAAATGCCATTAAGACTCATTACGACCCACAGGAGCACATTGACTCCCTTCTAATTTGTCTCTTAAAGGGAATGTTTATGGGTTTCCTACTACATGTAACATGACCATCATAAGGACAGAGCTTTCCGATTTTCCAAACTTCCTGTAACCTGATGATAAAGGGTAATTTTTCACGTAATGTAGGATGCTGTCTGGTGACGTGATGCAGACCTAGTTTAGGGCTGTAATTTCCTGCTGCCGTGAAGGTGTGCTGTTTTTCATAGGAGGTACATGGCAACATAACCTAAAACTACTTACTGACTGAATAGCTATAGACAGAGTAAATACAATAGCATGTTAAACTACCAGCTCTCACAGTCTCACGTCAGAATTAGATGTTCATCTATGTTGCTCAAACATCAAATTTCGAAGTGGTTCCAAATGTCACATTTCAGACTGTTTAAGGTTAAGTTTAGGGATTAACTCCAAATTTTAAAGGTTAAGGTTAAGTTCAGGAATTAATTCCACATTCTTAAGGTTAGACATTAACTCCAAATGGTTAAGGAAAGGGTTAAGGTTTGGGATAGGCTTAAAAAATATAAAAAACAAGTATTTCAAAAAATTTCTGTTGCTGGATTAGAATTTGCAACCTTTGAAATCAGAGGCAGATGCTTAAGCCCATCCACCATGCCCTACCAAAACCAAAACCTACTTGAAGTTAACGGTGCTCACTGTTGCCCCTAGTGGCCAGTTTCCACATCATCTCCCGACGTCCTATGACATGGATGGACGTCGAATACTGACTTGTATCACGGATGACCTGACTGTGTTGAAACCAAAGATACTGTATACAGTTTATTCAGAAAGTATTCAGACCCCTTGACTTTTTCCACATTTTGTCACGTTACAGCCATATTCTAAAATTGATTAAATAGCTTTTTTCATCATCAATCTACACACAATACCCCATAATGATGAAGCAAGAACAGGTGAAAACTGAAATACTACATTTACATAAGTATTCACACCCTTTCCTCAGTACTTTGTTGTAGCACCTTTGGCAGCGATTACAGCCTCAAGTCTTCTTGGGTATGATGCTACAAGCTAAGCACACCTGTATTTGGGGAGTTTCTCCCATTCGTCTCTGCAGATCCTCTCAAGCTCTGTCACGTTGGATGGGGAGCGTCGCCGCACAGCTATTTTCAGGTCTCTCCAGAGATGTTCGATCGGATTCAAGTCCGGGCTCTGGCTGGGCCACTCAAGGACATTCAGAGACTTGTCCTGAAGCTACTCCTGCGTTGTCTTGACTGTGTGCTTAGGGTCGTTGTCCTGTTGGAAGGTAAACCTTCGCCCCAGTCTGAGGTCCTGAGAGCTCTGGAGTAGGTTTTCATAAAGGATCTCTCTGTACTTTGCACTGTTCATCTTTCCCTTGATCCTGACTAGTCTCCCAGTCACTGCCGCTGAAAAACATTCCCACAGCATGATGCTACCACCACCATGCTTCACCTTAGGGATGGTGCCAGGTTTCCTCCAGACGTGACGCTTGGCATTCAGGCCAAAGAGTTCAATCTTGGTTTCATCAGACCAGAGAATCTTTTTTCTAATGGTCTGAGAATCCTTTAGGTGCCTTTTGGCAAACTCCAAGTGGGCTGTCATGTGCCTTTTACTGAGGAGTGGCTTCCGTCTGGCCACTCTACCATAAAGGCCTCATTGGTGGAGTGCTGCGGAGATGCTTGTCCTTCTGGAAGGTTCTCCCATCTCCACAGAGGAGCTCTGGAGCTCTGTCAGAGTGACCATCGGGTTCTTGGTCACCTCCCTGACCAAGGCCCTTCTCCCACGATTGCTCAGTTTGGCCGGGTGGCCAGCTCTAGGAAGAGTCTTGGTGGTTCCAAACTTCTTCCATTTAAGAATGATGGAGGCCACTCTGTTCTTGGGGACCTTCAATGCTGCAGAATTTTTTTTGTACTCTTCCCCAGATCTGTGCCTCGACACAATACTGTCTCAGAGCTCTACAGACAATTCCTTCGACCTCATGGCTTGGTTTTTGCTCTGACATGTACTGTCAACTGTGGTACGTTATATAGACATGTGTGTGCCTTTCCAAATCATGTCAAATCAATTGAATTTACCACAGGTGGACTCCAATCAAGCTGTAGAAACATCTCAAGGATGATCAATGGAAACAGGATCCACCTGAGCTCAATTTCGAGTCTCATATCAAAGGGTCTGAATACTTATGTAAATATGTTATTTATTTATTTTTGTACATACATACTTTTGCAAAAAAAATTTTTACTTTGTCATTATGGGGTATTGTGTGTAGATTGATGAGGAACCAAATGATTTAATCAATTTTAGAATAAGGCGTAACTAAATGTGGAAAAAGTCAAGTTGTCTGAATACTTTCCGAATGCACTGTATTTAACCATTTAATTTATGTCGTACGTACAGTGAGGGAAAAAAAGTATTTGATCCCCTGGTGATTTTGTACGTTTGCCCACTGACAAAGACATGATCAGTCTATAATTCTAATGGTAGGTTTATTTGAACAGTGAGAGACTTCTTCTTCTTGAGCAACTCCTTTGTTGCCTTGGCCGTATGTTTTGGGTCATTGTCATGCTGGAATACCCATCCACGACCCATTTTCAATGCCCTGGCTGAGGGAAGGAGGTTCTCACCCAAGATTTGATGGTACATGGCCCCGTCCATCGTCCCTTTGATGCGGTGAAGTTGTCCTGTCCCCTTAGCAGAAAAACACCCCCAAAGCATAATGTTTCCACCTCCATGTTTGACGGTGGGGATGGTGTTCTTGTGGTCATAGGCAGCATTCCTCCTCCTCCAAACACGGCGAGTTGAGTTGATGCCAAAGAGCTCGATTTTGGTCTCATCTGACCACAACACTTTCACCCAGTTCTCCTCTGAGTCATTCAGATGTTCATTGGCAAACTTCAGAAGGGCCTGTATATGTGCTTTCTTGAGCAGGGGGACCTTGCGGGCACTGCAGGATTTCAGTCCTTCACGGCGTAGTGTGTTACCAATTGTTTTCTTGGTGACTATGGTCCCAGCTGCCTTGAGATCATTGACAAGATCCTCCCATGTAGTTCTGGGCAGATTCCTCACCGTTCTCATGATCATTGCAACTCCACGAGGTGAGATCTTGCATGGAGCCCCAGGCTGAGGGAGATTGACAGTTATTTTGTGTTTCTTCCATTTGCGAATAATCGCACCAACTGTTGTCACCTTCTCACCAAGCTGCTTGGCGATGGTCTTGTAGCCCATTCCAGCCTTGTGTAGGTCTACAATCCTGTCCCTGACATCCTTGGAGAGCTCTTTGGTCTTGGCCATGGTGGAGAGTTTGGAATCTGATTGATTGATTGGACAGGTGTCTTTTATACAGGTAACAAGCTGAGATTAGGAGCACTCCCTTTAAGAGATTCTTCAAAGTAGCCACCAGCTTCATGAGGTAGTCAACTTTTAATGCATTTCAATTAACAGGTGTGCCTTGTTAAAAGTTAATTTGTGGAATTTCTTTCCTTCTTAATGCGTTTGAGCCAATCAGTTGTGTTGTGACAAGGTAGAGTGGGTATACAGAAGATAGCCCTATTTGGTAAAAAACCAAGTCCATATTATGGCAAGAACAGCTCAAATAAGCAAAGAGAAATGACAGTCCATCATTACTTTAAGACATGAAGGTCAGTCAATACGGAACATTTCAAGAACTTTGAAAGTTTCTTCAAGTGCAGTCGCAAAAACCATCAAGCGCTATGATGAAACTGGCTCTCATGAGGACCGCCAAAGGAAAGGAAGACCCAGAGTTACCTCTGCAGCAGAGGATACAGTGGGGAGAACAAGTGTTTGATACACTGCCGATTTTGCAGGTTTCCCTACTTACAAAGCATGTAGAGGTCTGTAATTTTTATCATAGGTACACTTCAACTGTGAGAGACGGAATCTAAAACAAAAAGACAGAAAATCACATTGTATGATTTTTAAGTAATTCATTTGCATTTTATTGCATGACATAAGTATTTGATACATCAGAAAAGCAGAACTTAATATTTGGTACAGAAACCTTTGTTTGCAATTACAGAGATCATATGTTTCCTGTAGGTCTTGACCAAGTTTGCACACACTGCAGCAGGGATTTTGGCCCACTCCTCCATACAGACTTTCTCCAGATCCTTCAGGTTTCGGGGCTGTCGCTGGGCAATACGGACTTTCAGCTCCCTCCAAAGATGTTCTATTGGGTTCAGGTCGTGAGACTGGCAAGGCCACTCCAGGACCTTGAGATGCTTCTTACGGAGCCACTCCTTAGTTGCCCTGGCTGTGTGTTTCGGGTCGTTGTCATGCTGGAAGACCCAGCCACGACCCATCTTCAATGCTCTTACTGAGGGAAGGAGGTTGTTGGCCAAGATCTCGCGATACATGGCCACATCCATCCTCTCCTCAATACGGTGCAGTCGTCCTGTCCACTTTTCAGAAAAGCATCCCCAAAGAATGATGTTTCCACCTCCATGCTTCACGGTTGGGATGGTGTTCTTGGGGTTGTACTCATCCATTTTATACCAAAAAGCTATATTTTTGTCTCATCAGACCACATGACCTTCTCCCATTCCTCCTCTGAATCATCCAGATGGTCAATGGCAAACTTCAGACGGGCCTGGACATACGCTGGCTTGAGCAGGGGGACCTTGCGTGCGCTGCAGGATTTTAAACCTTGACGGCGTAGTGTGTTACTAATGGTTTTCTTTGAGACTGTGGTCCCAGCTCTCTTCAGGTCATTGACCAGGTCCTGCCGTGTAGTTCTGGGCTGATCCCTCACCTTCCTCATGATCATTGATGCCCCACGAGGTGAGATCTTGCATGGAGCCCCAGACCAAGGGTGATTGACCATTTTCTAATAATTGCGCCAACAGTTGTTGCCTTCTCAACAAGCTGCTTGCCTATTGTCCTGTAGCCCATCCCAGCCTTGTGCAGGTCTACAATTTTATCCCTGATGTCCTTACACAGATCTCTGGTCTTGGCCTTTGTGGAGAGGTTGGAGTCTGTTTGATTGAGTGTGTGGACAGGTGTCTTTTACACAGGTAACGAGTTCAAACAGGTGCAGGTAATACAGGTAATGAGTGGAGAACAGGAGGGCTTCTTAAAGAAAAACTAACAGGTCTGTGAGAGCCGGAATTCTTACTGGTTGGTAGGTGATCAAATACTTATGTCATGCAATAAAATGCAAATTAATTACTTAAAAATCATACAATGTGATTTTCTGGATTTTTGTTTTAGATTCCGTCTCTCACAGTTGAAGTGTACCTATGATAAAAATTAAAGACCTCTACATGCTTTGTAAGTAGGAAAACCTGCAAAATCGGCAGTGTATCAAATACTTGTTCTTCCCACTGTAAGTTCATTAGAGTTACCAGCCTCAGAAATTGCAGGCCAAAACAATGCTTCACAGAGTTCAAGTAACAGACACATCTCAACATCAACTGTTCAGAGGAGACTGCGTGAATCAGGCCTTCATGGTTGAATTGCTGCAAAGAAACCACTACTAAAGGACACCAATAATAAGAAGAGACTTGCTTGGGCTAAGAGACACGAGCAATGGACATTAGACCAGTGGAAATCTGTCCTTTGGTCTGATGCGTCCAAATTTGAGATTTTTGGTTCCAACCGCCGTGAGATGCAGAGTAGGTGAACGGATGATCTCCGCGTGTGTGGTTCCCACCGTGAAGCATGGAGGAGGAGGTGTGATGGTGTGGGGGTGCTTTGCTGGTGACACTGTCTGTGATTTAATTAGAATTCAAGGCACACTTAACCTGCATGGCTACCACAGCATTCTGCAGCGATACGCCTTCCCATTTGGTTTGCGCTTAATTTGACTATCATTTGTTTTTCAACAGGACAATGACCCAACACACCTCCAGGCTGTGTAAGGGCTATTTGACCAAGAAGGAGAGTGATGGAGTGCTGTATCAGATGACCTGGCCTCCACAATCCCCCGACCTCAACCCAATTGAGATGGTTTGGGATGAGTTTTGCAAAGCTGTCATCAAGGCAAAGGGTGGCTACTTTGGATAATATTTTGAATTGTTTAACACTTTTTTGGTTACTACATTATTCCATATGTGTTATTTCATAGTTTCGATGTCTTCACTATTGTAGAAAATAGTACAAATTAAGAAAAACCCTTGAATGAGTAGGTGTGTCCAAACTTTTGACTGGTACTGTAGGAGGAAGGTGGAATCCTATTACACCGGCTCCGACACTCATCAGATGTGGCATGGCTGGCAGTCGATAACGGACTTCAAAGGGAAACCCAGTGATGCAGAACTCCCAAACGAGCTAAATGCATTTATGCTCGCTTTGAAGAAAACAATGCGGAGTCCTTCATGAAAGCCCCTGTTGTCCAGATGACTGTGTGATCTCTCCTCCGTGGCCAATGTGAGTAAATCTTTTAAACACGTAAACACTCGCAAGGCCGCTGGGCCAGACAGAATACCAGGGCGCGTTTTCAGTGCATGTGCAGACCAGCAGGTAAGTGTCTTGAAAGACATTTTCAATCTCTCCTTGTCCCAGTCTGTAATCCCAACATACTTCAAGATGACCACCATTGTCCTTGTTCCCAAGAACTCAAAGGTAACCTGCCTAAATGACTATTGTCTTGTAGCACTCACATCTGTATGAAGTGCTTTGAAAGGCTGGTCATGACACACATCAACACCATCATCCTAGACACCTTAGACCAACTCCAATTTGCACACCGCCCCAACATATCAATTTCATTTCACACTGCTCTCTCCCACCTGGACAAGAGCAGAAATAACTATGTGAGAATGCTGTTCATAGACTACAGCTCAGCATTCAACACCAAAGTCCCCTCCAAGCTCATCACCAAGCTCGGGACCCTGGGACTGAACACCTCTGGGAGTACAGGCAGGGAGTACAGGGAGTACAGGAGGGTTTAAGCACAAACCACTGAGGGGCCGGCCCCAGGTGGTGAGGCCAGGCAACAACACCTCCGCCACCCTGATCCTCAACACGGGGGCCCCTCAGTGGTGTGCTTAGTCCCCTCCTGCACTCCCTGTTCACCCACGACTGCGTGGCCACGCACAACTCCAACACCATCATCAAGTTTGCTGATGACACGACTGTGGTAGGCCTGATCACAGACGGCGATGAGATAGCCTACAAGGAGGAGATTAGAGACTTGGCAGTTTGGTGCCTAGGTCAACAGCCTCTCCCTCAACGTCAGTAAGACCAAGGAGCTGATCGTGGATTACAGGAAAAAGAGGGGAGAGCACACCCCCATCCACATCGGCGGGGCTGTAGTGGAGCAGGTCGAGAGCATCAAGTTCCTTGGTGTCCACATCACTAAGGACTTAGCATGGTCCATACACACCCGCACAGTCGTGAAGAGGGCAAGATAGCAATGCTTCCCCCCAGGAGACTGAAAATATTTTACTTTGACCCAAGGATTCTCAAAAAGCTTTACAGCTGCACCATTGAGAGTATCTTGACTGGCTGCATCACCGCTTGGCATGGCAAATGCAACGGCCCTCAACTGCAATGTGCTACAGCCGTCTAGGATCTCTATATCAGGTGGTGTCAGAGGAAGGCCCGAAAAATTGCCAAAGACTTCAGCCACCCAACTGGCAAACGGTACTGGAGCATCGGCTCTCTGACTAACAGGCTTCTACCTCCAAGCCAAAAGACTTCTAAATAGCCATAAGATTGCTAAATAGATAATTAAATGGTTACGCAGACTATCTGCATTGACCGTATCTATGCACACTTACAAGACTATATATTCACTATATATACACTCACACACACTACACTGACACTCTCACACAAACCCACACACATTCACATACATATGCACACACACACACACACACACACATAACACACATATACTTTCACACTCATTATATGCTGCTGCTACTCTGTTCTTTATTTGAGTCTTATTATTATTATCTATCCTGATGCCTATTCACTTTACTCTGCCTTTATATACAGATCTACCTCAAATACCTCGTACCCCTGCACAGTGATATGGTACTGGTACTCCCTGTATATAGCATCATTCTTGTGTATTGTATTCCTCTTGTGTAACTATTTATATTTTTCTTATTTTCTTATTTTTAACTCTGCATCATTGGGAAGGGCTCATAAGCAAGCATTTCACGGTAAAGTCTACCTACACCTGTTGTATTAGGCGCATTGATTGACACAAACGTGATGTGGTTCAGAACATCAGCTAGCAGTCACACCACTGGCTTGTTGTTCCCTCATAACAGAGAGCTGGGATATGGCATGAGTGGAAACAGAGAAGAGGGACATACATACACACATTCACTCACTC
This sequence comes from Coregonus lavaretus, assembly GCF_964263955.1. NCBI lineage: Eukaryota > Metazoa > Chordata > Actinopteri > Salmoniformes > Salmonidae > Coregonus > Coregonus lavaretus. The sequence goes on from NC_139991.1 coordinate 51,362,820, forward strand.
ACATCTGCTCATGTTTCTCGCAAACAGTGAACTCAAATAAACACTACACTCTCAGACACACAAATACAGTACATGTTCACGCATACAGCACTTACAAACACTACCACACACATACAGTGCACACAAACAAAAACCATACTCACACATCCAGTAAAAACACCCCCAAAAGACAACTTTCTTCACATATCCATTACACATAAACAAACCACTGCTGCTAAAAACACCCCAATCAATTCACACTGCAAAACAGCCCACAGTATATCCCCCAAGGTGAAGAGTTGGCCTCCATCCTGTTAGTCTTTGTATACCTAACCTCCATTCAGCAGTTCACTCCTGCTGCTCCCTGGCTGCTGCAGCCTGCTGCCCTAGCCTTATTCATGCCTCTCCAAGGACACTTCCTTCCTTTTCATTTGTCTTCTCTCTCTCCTCCATCAAAAAACTACTTGACTATTCACCCTGGGACAATGTAGGGCCGGCCTTTTCCTTCTTTCCTTCAGGCCTGCTTTCTTTCCCTCACTCCATCTGAGCAGGTCTGGGTTTGTGTGAACCCTTTAGACCCGGTTTCCTGACATTGTGTGGCCCGGTGGAGAGAGAGAGGGCAGAGGAGGAGAGGAGAAGGGTGGAACGGGAGGAGGACAAAAAGCAGAGAATGAGGCTTCTCTGAGTTCTCTCCTGGTATGGGAGCAACAATGGGTCTTGGTGAAGAATGGAAAGAATGGAAAAAAAGATGGGGAAAGAAGAAAACGGGTCTAATGGTTAGACGAGAAGGGAGAGACATGGTCAAATGCAAAAGCTAACCTCAATGAGTGAACTTGAACCGTAATGTTCTAAAATATCAACCCAATGGCACAGTCTCCTCCTCAGATGAACTACACCCTAAGGGAGAACGTAACAGAGTCCCTTGTTGTATAAGGGGATGACAGGAAGAAGTTGAAGTGCAAGTTCGCTACGACATAAAGGCGAGTTTCGACTTTCTTTTCAACATGGCCGACTTGATGTTTTCTTTAACCCCCTAAGGTTGATGTCCACGCCCCCATGGAAATATAATTAGCATAATACAAAAATCCCCATAACAATCTGTCAGTTTAAGCTAGAGATATCAGGTTTTATTTGCATTGGATGTGTCTGGGCTACACACTAATATGACCCCTCGGAAAGGTGAGACTCTCACAAACACGTACATGTCTGTTGTTTTGCTCTAGGACGCCCACAGGCCTCACAAGTCCTCCGGTAACAGTTGAAAAAGTGAACGGAAGTATATATGGAGACTGTTTAGTGCCAAAAATAAGGGGTTAAATACATGTACAAAAATTTTAAAAAATAACATAATAATAATGTTTCCTGATCTTTCTTATATCTCTCAGATATAGGACAGACACTTCAGAACCAACTTCCTTTTGATATTTTTGGGGGGGCTATCTGTTGTTCCATGTAGTGAATCTGTTTTTCAATACGTTTGTATGGGCTATTAGCAGGAAGGCCAAATAACATTTTCCATCAAATATGTTTTTCTTTTCTTTTTTTGATACTTCAAGGGGTCTTAAAATTCAAACTCAAATACCAAAATGATCCTTGGTATGACCTTCTTAAAACAATTCCAAATGGCTTAGTAGAACCCACCGTTTCTTTAAATATACATTGAAAAAGTCCATTAAAACGGAACGAAGTGCAGCTAGTTTGCAGTCTTTCCAGCTTCCGTTTGAAGTGGTTGTGTTAGCTGTGTTGTTGACTAGTGCCTTTGAACAACAGTGTCCTGACGTGAGAGCACATTTTCTATGCCAGGCAAAATCATTGTTATGAATGTGTCCAAATAAATGTCACTAGAAACCAGCTTACACAAATGCAAATGCAGCTACTGTTGTTATTCTGGCTGCACTGTTTGACGTGACTGTAAGTTAGCCATAATTGGTTAGCTAGCAAGTAAGAGATAAGAACGTTGCCAGCCAGTATGGCAATGGAACATTTAGAACGAACGACTAGGTCACGTCCATAGATGTTTGCTGGGCTCCCTGCCTGTGCCATTAAACCCCTACAACTTATCCAGAACACTGCAGCCCGTCTGGTGTTCAACCTTCCCAAGTTCTCTCATGTCACCCCGCTCCTCCGCACACTCCACTGGCTTCCAGTTGAAGCTCGCATCTACTACAAAACCATGGTGCTTGCCTACGGAGCTGTGAGGGGAACGGCACCTCCTTACCTTCAGGCTCTGATCAGACCATACACCCAATCGAGTGCACTAGGTTCATCCACCTCTGGCTTTCTAGCCCCCCTACCTCTACGGAAGCACAGTTCCAGCTCAGCCCAGTCAAAGCTATTCGCTGCTCTGGCACCCCAATGGTGGAACAAGCTCCCCCACGAAGCCAGGACAGCGGAGTCACTGACCTCCTTCCGGAGACACTTGGAACCCTACCTCTTTAAGGAATACCTGGAATAGTATAGTGGTTGTCCCACTGGCTATCCTAAGTTGAATGCACCAATTTGTAAGTCGCTCTGGATAAGAGCATCTGCTAAATGACTTAAATGTAAATGTAAATACAGAACAGAAAGAATGACTGGGTTGCGTCTCTGGCAACCGAACCGATAGAATGAATGACTAGCTGGCTTGGGTAGAAACCCTAGATTTGTGTCGGGACTATATCTTGTGGAAGGAGGAAATAGTATGTTAAAATTTGTAATGAAAATATGTCAATCATTATTTGAATATGTTGGTAACCCGTTGTATACAAGTGATAATGCCCTCAAAGCCGGTGTTTGGAGGATATATTTGCACGGTTTGCCGGCCCGAGACGTAACAACACCCGTGCCAATATATCCTCCAAACACCAGCTTCTCAGGCATTGTCACTTAATTGTATTCCGTGTGTTACTGTAGAATCCTCCTCCTAGGACCCTCCATTGTCAGTCAGAAAACACCTTCAGATGTCACTCAACACTCAATGGAGGAGAAGAGGACAGGGCAAGAAAGCTGGAGCCATTGGTCCTCTGTGCACAGTGAATTGTGGGCACACACATTGATACACACACACACACACAAACAAGTTGATACTCACACCCACGCACGCACACACACACACACACACACACACACACACACACACACAAGCATGCACACATTGATACAGACATATACACACACATTCAGAAAAGTCCAATACAGTCTCACACAATCAACTAGCGTGTGGTGTGTCTGACAACAAACTCAATAAACCACAGCCAGGAAACACAACAATAAGTCACTCCTCACTCTGGTAAGAAAATAACAAAATGATGCTATCAGGTACAAAAAGTACATCTCTTTAACTTGTGTGTGTGTGTGTGTATTCTTTTTAATCTGACCCCCCTCAGTCTCTTCCTGCTTTATTCAGCACTTGCAGGAGATGGCTGCTTCCTGTCTGAGTATGAACTTCGTGTGGTGTATTGGATGTTGTGGAACAATGTGGATCACTTCACATAGACCAACCAGGCTTCCTTAGACTTCAAAAAGCCCCAATGTTAGCGACATTCCCAAAAGGCCACAGATCAGCCTTGGTAAGCAATTTCGTCCACAGCCTTGGCATGCCTTCCAGTCCCCAAGTCTTAGCGGCATCATACCCTTTTCCATAAGTCCTTGGAAAGGACGACATTCCTGAAGCACTGTTAAAGAAACAACCACGTGAGGTATTTTTGACGGGGGTGTTTCCATCTGACTATTATTAGCTATAGGAATTCTTCTTCATTCCGGCCTGCCTGTCAAAGGTAGCAGTGAGACATTCATCACAGCCAGTGCAGCTCTGATGAGAAATTCCTTTGACAGCGAAGGGAGAGGAAAGACAGAGGGAAGGGGGAGACAGGGGAGAGGGGGAGACCTGACCCCTCATCTGACAGCGACAGGAGAGGGAAAAGAGGAGAAGGGGAGAGGGAGGGGGAGGGGGATACCTGAAGACCTGACCCCAAACATAACCTATGGTATTTACCCTGAAGGGAATCTCAGAGGTGGAGTTCAGCCCTCAGCGAGACAAAAGTGCAGTTTGTGGAAAGCTGTAGCAGGAAAATAGGGAAGAGGGGGACCTGGGAGGAATGGTGTAAATGGCATTCTGCTAGAGGATGGCGGAGGGAGAGACAGAGAGAGAGTAGTTGGGGAATGATGCGGGTCAGACAGAGTCACGGTGGGTCACACTCCACCTCTCAGCAGAGGTAAACAACACCTAGATCCTCACATGGTCTTCTCTGGAGACTGTGTGCGAGATACAGCAGTACACCATGCATCACAACAGGGGAGAACAACACCTAGCTCTTCATAAGATAACACAAGGATATTTTGCAATTGGTTTCCCCATTAACACTGTGCATGCACTGTGCATGAGTTACTGTATCTACATGAAATATTACAACAGAGCTACACACCAGCTAGCATGTCATAGAAGAACACCGTAACTTTATAGCAGGCTTATAGGCTACACATTATAACCAGTAATACAATTTCATCCTAGTTTTTTTTTTCATGTACATAATTTCAAGGCGTAGATATGTTTCAAATATGGATTAGAATATAGTATTACCTTGCTCTCCATAGAAGAAACGCATTGAGCAGAGTATCATGGAGCCCAACTCAAAAGCAGTATCGGTAGGTTGGTTTCCAGGCTCTGAGTTTATCTGAGCAGAGAATTGCTCTGTCTTGATCATCTCCACACAGAAGTTCCTGTGTCTACTTTACTGTCTAAGCCAGAGATATATCAGTACAACGGCAGGACATGAGAATAGAGTGGTAGAGGATAGGCAGAACTGTCCAAATTCCCAGGCTAAAGCATGCCCTCAACTCAACTCCAATCAAAAGTTAGTTTGTTATGGTATTCATTGTTGAAAAACCACATATACCAAAGTGGAAAACACAAGCTGCTGGACATCAACTACTGTGTAAATATTATTTATGGCTATAAATTACAAAGTGATATTAAAATACCTCATCAGAAGCTTATTTAATGGCCCAATGCAGACATTTTTATATCAATATCAAATCATTTATGGGTAATAATCTAGTACCTTACTGTAATAGAGTTCTATTAAAATGGGCAAAAATAGCTTTTTAGCAAAAACTATTTTCAAGCAAGAATTTTGCTAGGACTGTCTGGGGATTAGCTAGCTGTTATTGGGAGAGATTTGGAACTCTATTTCTTATTGGTCTATTAACCAATTTACTGCATTGTGATGTCACCACGGAAAGCTGAAACTCCCACCCATGCAAACCTGCTGATTAGGAGGTCCTGTGTAGATTATATTTTCAGCCAGCAACTATCAGGAAATAAAAATCATACTTTTACAGTGTTAGTTTCATCAGCTGTTGTACAATCTGATATAAAACACAGGAAAAGCTGCACTGGGCCGTTAAACATTGGTATTCCTGAAATGAGATTTAGAAGATGAGTTAAGGGCTGGATAATGTGGTTCTTGTTGGGTCAGTAGCATATGGCGAGGGAACACTATCCTTTTATCTGTAGCACAGACAGTGTTGTGTTACCATTGGTCAAACTTGGCTAGATATGGAGACATGACCGTGGGTACATTATGGTCATACAGTATAAAGTTCAGATGAGTTATGAAACTTGGTTAACGTCATGTACTCCATGAGGTAGTTATGAGCATGAACAGGTCAGGTAAGGGGTAAAAGAGATAGAGAGTAAACATGGTAATGACTATGACATAGATGTTGTACTGTTTGACCATCAACATGATCTATTGGCTGTATAGTGTCTGTGGGAAAAGGACTGGGCTTTCTGTTGTTGTTCAAGATGCTTTGGGATGCGTCCTAAATGGCACCCTACCCTCTATATAGTCCTATAGAGCCTTATGGGTCCTGGTCAAAAAGTAGTGCACTAAATAAGGAAAAGGGTGCTATTTGGAAAGTAACCGTGTTCTCTCTGTGGGATCAATGTGCTACACACAGAGATAGAGAGAGCAGGGTGTTCTCTCAGCTAATGTCAGCGATGAAGACTCCCCAACTGGCTGTCTTTAACCTCCAAAACACAACACCACCACACACACTCTCTAACACAGTTGTTAGGAGTCAGGGTGAAATAGGGATGGAATTAGCTGACATCTCCCCGGGCAGGGAACAGGGTTACAGAACAGGCTGTACTGACGGAGATGATGGAGGGAGATACAGAAGGGGGAGTAAGAAAGAAGGAGATAGACCGGTGGGCAGTGGAGGGTGGGACTGAGGGATGAGAGAAGAGAGAGAGAGAGAGAGAGAGAGAGAGAGAGAGAGAGAGAGAGAGAGAGAGAGAGAGAGAGAGAGAGAGAGAGAGAGAGAGAGAGAGAGAGAGAGAGAGAGAGAGAGAGAGAGAGAGAGAGCGAGAGACGATGACAGAGAGAGAGCAAAAGGAAGGGAGAGCGAGTGATTAACATTTTAGCAATAAACCATTATCACCTTCCATCTCCAGCCCCAACTAACCTCACAACTTAGCTATGGGCTTGTGGAACCTGGCAACGGAGTATGGAGAGAAAGATCTGCCTTGAAACTCACTGCGTGGAAGTGTGTGTCGAGTGTGTCTGAGTCAGTGTGTTTATTGACTGGTGAATGGCTTGTTCACTGACATAGTGAGTGTGCCTCATCCCTCTCTACACAATACTTGCCAAAGCACTGCTATGGCAACAGGTGCCATTAACGCACCCAACAGGCAGTCACTACCTACACACACATGCATGCACACAAACACACACACACACACACACAAACATACACACACACACACACACACATGCAAACACACTGCATGGAGAGTGAAGAGAGGGGCCTGCTGGATCTTCTCCCCACAGCAGCCAGACGTCAAGGGCTAGTGTGTTGTGGACGTCTTGTTGTGGACACTACACAACCTCCCTAGGCCAACCTACGCCTGTACGATATACACTCTGAGGGAAATGAGGTAGGTAGTGACAAGAGGTTTGTCGGGAAGAGAGGAGAGAACAGATAATCTACATCCCTCCCTCACTTGGCAATGGCAGTCCTGTCAACCTTTTCAAGTCTCTTCTGAACTTTGGGTTACTGTTAAGTTGGGCACCTAAGGACAAAAACAGCTGTATGCAAATAAAACATGATTGATCTGAGTACACTGCCCATCTCTCCCTCAGTCTCTCAGCTCTCATGCACTTTATAAGGCCTTAGAAGCAAATCCCCACTCACCAATGTTCCTCCACACTGTTCCTGAATCAGTGCCAAGCAACATTTCGTTCAAAATGGATGAAGGCAGACTGTTCCCATAGCCCATTCCCACTGTGTCTCACAATGCTGCTTCTAAGACCCCAGCATGCTAAAGCCTCAGAGGAAGCAGCCACACAATCACCACCACACAAACAAACAAAAGAGCTTCTCTTCATTAGCTGGGGATTACCAAGCCATTGTGGCAGGGATTTAAGAAAACATTTCATTTTAGGCTGAGGTACTGAGCTCCTGTAGAGCCCTGTAGAGAGAGAGGGTGTTAATACAGGGCTGACCTGATGGCAGGGCCAATTCTAGAGGGTTGGTTAGTGGGGTGTGGGTTGGTACGAAAAATTATGAAAATATATGCACTCACTACTGTAAGTCATTCTGGATAAGAGCATCTGCTATAAGACTAACGTAAAAAATTTAAATGGTTGGGCTGGCCCACATGGTAGCAACACCACCTGATGGGGATTGGAGCTGGGAACTTTGGACAGACCACCTGGCTACATTCTGAAGGGTACTGGGCGTGGGCATTCTGAATGGCAACTTAGAAGCAAATTGGGGGACCAGTATGAAAAAAATGTATGCATTCACTAACTGTAAATCGCTCTGGATAAGAGCGTCTGCTAAATGACTAAAATCTAAAATCTTATCATGGCTACGTCCCAAGGAAATAGGGTGCCATTCATGACGTGCATAACTTGGTAGCCTAATACTGAATCCCAAGTTAACCTTCAGCCCCTAGGTACTTGTGCAGATCTGAAAGGATTCTATTTTAGGACAGGTACACTGAGTGTACAAAACATTAGGAACACCCTCCTAATATTGAGTTGAACACCCCCCCCCTTTTGCCCTCAGAACAGCCTCAATTCCACAGGGATGCTGGCCCATCTTGACTCCAATGCTTCCCACAGTTGTGTCAAGTTGGCTGGATGTCCTTTGGGTGGTGGACCATTCTTGATACACACGGGAAACTCTTGAAAAATCCAACAGCATTGCAGTTCTTGACATACTCAAACCGGTGCGCCTGGCACCTACTACCATATACCATTCAAAGGCACTTAAATATTTTGTGTTGGCCATTCAGCCTCTGTCTCAATTGTCTCAAGGCTTAAAAACCCTTCTTTAACATGTCTCTTCCCCTTCATCTACACTGATTGAAGTGGATTTAACAAGTTACATCAATAAGGGCTTCAATAAGGGCATAGCTTTCACCTGGATTCACCTGGTCAGTCTATCTCATGGAAAGAGAAGGTGTTCTTAATATTTTGTATACTCAGTGTATATCCTATACTCTGAACTTAGTCAGCCAGAGGAGGATTCCTCTAAATGTTTCTTACTTCCTGCTAGAGTTTTCCCTTGCCACTGTGCTACTACTTGCTATTTGGGGGTTTAGGGAGGGCAATCAACATACTGATAAAGTATTTTGTGAACAAGCACCGATCTTTCATTAATACACTATATATACAAAAGTATGTGGGCACACCTTCAAATTAGTGGATTCGGCTATTTCAGCCACACCCGTTGCTGACAGGTGTATAAAATCGAGCACACCGCCATGCAATCTCCATAGACAAACACTGGCAGTAGAATGGACTTACTGAAGAGCTCAGTGACTTTCAACCTGGCACCGTCATAGGATGCCACCTTTCCAACAAGTCAGTTCATCACATTTCTGCCCTGCTAGAGCTGCCCCTGGTCAACTGTAAGTGCTGTTATTGTGAAGTGGAAACGTCTAGGAGCAACACCGGCTCAGACGCGAAGTGGTAGGCCACACAAGCTCACAGAACGGGACTGCTGAGTGCTGAAACGCGTAGCGCGTAAAGATTGTCTGTCCTCTGTTGCAACACTTCCAAACTGCCTCTGGAAGCAAAGTCAGCACAACAACTGTTTGTCGGGAGCTTCATGAAATTGGTTTCCATTGCTGAGCAGCCGCACACAAGCCTAAGATCACCATGCGGAATGCCAAGCGTCAGCTGGAGTGGTGTAAAGCTCACCGCCATTGGACTCTGGAGCAGTGGAAATGCGTTCTCTGGAGTGATGAATCACGCTTCACCATCTGGCAGTCCGACGGTTGAGTCTGGGTTTGGAGAATGCCAGGAGAACGCTACTTGCCCCAATGCATAGTGCCAACTGTAAAGTTTGCTGGAGGAGGAATAATGGCCTGGGGCTGTTTTTCATGGTTTGGGCTAGGCCACTTAGTTCCAGTGAAGGAAAATCTTAACTCTACAGCATACAATGACATTGTAGACAATTCTGTGCTTCCAAAATTGTGGCAACAGTTTGGGAAAGTCCTTTCCTGTTTCAGCATGACAATGCCGCCGTGCAAAAAGCGAGGTCCATACAGAAATGGTTTGTCGAGATCGGTGTGGAAGAACTTAATTGGCCTGCACAGAGCCCTGACCTCAACCCCATAAAACACCTTTGGGATGAATTGGAATGCCAACTGCAAGCCAGGCCTAATACCCAACATCAGTGCCCGACCTCACTAATTCTCTTGTGGCTGAATGGAAGCAGGTCCCAGCAGCAATGTTCCAACATCTAGTGGAAAGCCTTCACAGAAGAGTGGAGGCTGTTATAGCAGCAAAAGGGGGACCAACTCCATATTAAATGCCCATGATTTTGGAATGAGATGTTCGACGAGCAGGTTTCCAGATACTTTTGGTAATGTAGTGACTACAGAACTTTGTCTAAGTTGTCAATGTAAATTTAACCATTCAGAATAATAATTCATATCATGTTAATACTAATAATTAAGACTGTGAATAAATGTCTCCTTAAGAGGTTGAATAGTTTGTTTGACATTGAGCTGTTCATCAAAGGGAGCCTCCGATTAGATTAGAGAACAGAGAGCTGGCTGGGTGGGTGGAGGCCAACACTATACTGGCTGGAGCTGGTGACATGTCATTCCTCATCTATCCCTCCCTCACTTCTCTCTCTCTGTTCTCTCCACTTGGTTCTCTCTCTCGCTTTCTCTCTGTTCTCTCGACTTTGTTTTCTCTCTCTCTCGACTCGACTAAATCTCTCTCTCTCCCCCTCTCTCTCTCTCTCTCTCTCTCTCTCTCTCACACACACATGTATGCACACACCTATGCGCACCCGTGCTCACACACACACGCACACGCACGCACGCACGCACGCACACACACACACATAATAGTAATATTTGGCACCTTCGTTGTCGTGAAGAATAGAAAATAATGAAGACTGTTTGTCAGGGTGCAGGGGGACAATGTCTACCATTTAAAGATGAAATGACATATAAAAACATAGTTACACAAACAAAAGCACACGGAGTCCTCCAGTTTAACTATGGCCTGTATTATCTATAGGAAATGTAGGAAATATAGAAAGCAGGCAGGCACATCTCTTTAAGTTGCATAACCATCCTATTTGTTTTGACAGACAGTCAGTCACAAAGAAAGGCCTCCATATCAGAACATTCTGACACTCCTTCATATGTCATGAGCACTCTCTCTCCCTGGTAGCAACATTAATTGCATTCAATTCTCTGCCACTCTGCTCACTCTCTCCCTACTCTGCCTAACGAGCTCCACCTGGCTCCGCCCTGCTCTGCTCTTGTTACCTGGCCAGCTGCACTGCATTTCCCACTCACCATCCTCACCTTGCCTCACTCTGTTCTAATTACTCTGCCAGCTGAACTGCATTTCCCCACTAACCTCTCCCAGTATATCAAGCCCTGTTTTTCAGCCAAGCCCTGTCAGATCGTCTTCAAACCCGGACCAGTAACCTGCCTGTCTGCGCTCTGACTCCTGTTTGTGATACCGATCCTTTCTTGACTGCCTCCTTGTTCTACTGCCCCGTCTATCCCGACCTGCCTTCTGGACCTCGACTACTCTCCGATCTTCAGCCCCTCCGGTAACTCGATTCTGCCTTCTGTCTCTCACCACGATATTTGCCCAGCCCTGATCTGTACTTCTGCCTGCCATTCATATTGCTGTTGTGTGTGTGTTCCCCCAGGTCTTCGACCACCAGATGAGCGTGCCCAGACGCTTCACCACCCTCAGCCCGATACGCCGCTCCATCACTGGGGAACACACACACTAAGCATTTGGACTGGACACCCCCGGACATTTGGTGACCCCCGGAGCACAGGTACCCACAGGACCCTGAAAAACCCCAGAGCCCCAAGCACCCCTGGAACCCCTGACACCCCTGGCACTCCTCTTCCCGCCTGAAACCTTCAATAAAGAACTCTGAATTTGAACTTGCGCTCTTGGGTCCTCTTCTGTCCGTGACAGAACGATCTGACCATCATGGACCCAGCGCACTCCCTGACCACGATGGAAGAAGAGCCAGAGATGACTGCCCTACAGCGGCTGGAACGCTCTGAGGGAGACATAAATCGGATGGCTGGCGACATCGCTTCCCTTCTCCAGCTATTCAACCAGCAGCAACAACAGTTCCAACAGCAGCAACAACAGTTCCAACTGCAGCAACAACAGCTAGCCCAAGCCCTGCAACTACTCTCAAACCCGGCTACTCCACCTGCACCCCCCCCTGGTCCTTCTGTTCCTGTACCACCGACACTCCTTCATCCCTCCGCTGGAGGTCCCAATGCTGCAGGCCCGGCAGTGCTGCCACCAGATCCCCACGCTCCTGAACCAAAGATTGGGAACCCGGAACGTTTTGATGGCAACCAGAAGCAAGTAAGACCATTCTTGAGCAGCTGCCGAATCCAGTTTGCACTACAGCCCAGGACTTTCTCAACAGAGGGAGCCAAGGTGGGGTATGTCATCACACATCTCACCGGTCGAGCTCGGTTGTGGGGAACGGCGGAATTCGACCGGCAAACCCCAGCCTGTGCCTCCTTCAGTGCCTTTGAGGAGGAGATGTTAAAGGTCTTTGACCTAGGCTCGCCAACAGCCGAAGCGTCACAAGCTCTGCTCACCATCCGTCAGGGCAATCGGACAGTGGCAGACTTCTCCATTGACTTTCGTACCCTGGCCAGTCAAAGCTCGTTTAACCCAGAGGCACTGGTGCAAGCCTTCCTCCATAGCCTGGCGGACTATATCAAAGACGAGCTTGTTTCCCATGACCCGCCCTCAACGCTTGATGCCGCCATTGACCTTGCCGTCCGCATTGACCGCCGTATACAGACCCGGAGGAGGGAGAAGGGCCGTCTCAGTCAACCTGCCATCCGCACTCGGGTCGATACCGCTTCTGTCCAGCCCCTGCCTGTCAAGTCCCATAGCCAACTCAATCAGCCTGAGCCCATGGAGATTGGCCGTGCCTCTCTGACTCCCGAGGAGCGTCGGCGCCGTCTAAGCTCCAACCTTTGCCTCTACTGTGGTGGCGAAAATCACCGTGTCGCCACTTGTCCGGCAAAAGCCGCAGCTCACCAGGTGTAGGGGAGATCCGGGTGAGCTCAACAAGCCTTCAGTCTCCCTCCATCCGAAAGACCCTGCTTCATCTCCGCCTTCAGCTTTCTGACAAGACTCATACATTGGCCGCCCTTGTGGATTCCGGAGCCGAAGCAAACATCATGGACCCTGAGCTTGCACAGCAACTGGGCGTGAACCATCATCAACTGACACAACCCATTCCTGCACGAGCCCTGGATGGGCATCATCTTGGCACTGTCACTCATATCTCCGCCCCTGTGACAATCCTGCTGTCAGGAAACCACCAGGAGTCCATCCAGTTTCACCTCCTACACTCACCTGGCCAACCACTCATTCTTGGATACCCGTGGCTCCGTCAGCACAACCCCCACATCGACTGGGAGACAGGAACAGTCCGTGAGTGGGGAAGGAGTTGTCACCAGACCTGTTTAAGGGGGGCCACCCTGCCCGTTCACCGGGAAAGATCTAGCGCTACCCCCGACATATCCAATGTTCCGGCCTGTTACCACAGCCTGAAAGAGGTGTTCAACAAATCCAAGGCGACATCTCTACCCCCACACAGACCCTATGACTGCGCGATTGATCTCCTGCCTGGCACAGCACCTCCCAAGGGTCGTCTGTATTCACTGTCAGCCCCGGAAAGAAAGGCCATGGAGGACTACATTAATGACTCTCTTGCCGCCGGGATAATTAGACCGTCATCTTCCCCCGCAGGAGCGGGATTCTTCTTTGTCGGCAAGAAGGACGGTTCTCTTCGTCCATGCATAGATTACCGGGGTCTGAACGACATCACGGTTAAGAATCGCTACCCACTGCCCTTACTTTCGTCTGCCTTCGAACTGCTGCAGGGAGCCACTGTATTCACAAAGCTGGACCTTCGCAATGCCTACCATCTGGTGCGGATGAGGGAGGGAGACGAATGGAAGACAGCGTTCAACACACCAACCGGCCACTATGAATATCTCGTCATGCCCTTCGGCCTCACCAATGCCCCAGCAGTTTTTCAAGCCCTAGTGAATGATATCCTCAGGGACATGCTAAATACGTTCGTATTTGTGTACCTTGACGATATTTTAATATTCTCAAAGACTCTGTCAGAACACACGCACCACGTCCAGTTGGTCCTGCGCCGCCTGCTGGAGAACTCTCTTTTCGTGAAGGCAGAGAAGTGCGAGTTCCATGCCAAAACCGTTTCATTCCTGGGGTATGTGGTGACCGAGGGCAGCATTCAGATGGATCTCACGAAGGTGTCGGCTGTCACTTCCTGGCCAGTTCCTGAGTCTCGGAAAGAGTTGCAACAGTTCCTGGGCTTTGCCAACTTTTATAGGAGATTCATCAGAAACTATAGCACAGTGGCTGCACCCCTCACGGCGCTAACCAGCACTAAACAACCGTACCAATGGACATCAGCTGCTGATAAGGCCTTCAATATCCTCAAGACATGTTTCACTTCTGCTCCCATCCTCCAGATGCCAGATGCAGCAAGGCAGTTTGTGGTGGAGGTAGATGCTTCGGACGTGGGAGTGGGTGCAGTGCTTTCTCAAAGAGCAGCTGAGGATGGCAAGATGCACCCCTGTGCCTTCTACTCCCGTCGGCTACCCCTGCCGAATGCAACTACGACATTGGGAACCGCGAGCTGTTGGCTGTCAAGCTCGCCCTTGAAGAATGGCGGCACTGGTTAGAGGGGTCAAAGGAACCATTCGTAGTGTGGACAGACCACAAGAACCTGGAGTATATCCAAACAGCCAGGAGGCTGAACTCCCGTCAACAGCGGTGGTCTCTGTTCTTTACGCGCTTCAATTTCACGCTCTCCTACCGCCCGGGATCTCGCAACATCAAACCTGATGCTCTTTCCCGGATGTTTCAGAAGGACGAGACCACCGCCATGACAGCCCCCATTCTTCCCAGCCACTTGGTCGTAGCGGCCCTCACCTGGGAGATCGAGAAGCAGGTCATGGAGGCTCTTCGGGACCAGCCAGGTCCAAGCACCAGCGCCCCCAACCGTCTGTTTGTTCCAGCAAATCTCAGGTCACCTGTGATTCAGTGGGGGCACGAATCCCGTCTGGCCTGTCATCCCGGCATCACTCGCACCCTTCATCTGGTCCGCCAGCGGTTCTGGTGGCGGCGGATGAGACGGGATGTCCGAGAATTCATCCGAGCTTGTCCCACTTGTAACCGAAACAAGACCCCCAACCAGCCTCCTGCTGGGTTGCTGCAACCCCTACTCATACCCAAGAGGCCCTGGTCCCACGTTTCACTGGACTTTGTTACGGGCCTTCCGCCCTCTGACGGACACACAGTCATCCTTACCATTGTTGACCGCTTTAGTAAGATGACCCACTTCGTGCCCCTTCCCAAACTACCCTCTGCTAAAGAGACCTCCCAGGTGGTCCTGGAACATGTGTTTCGTATCCATGGCCTACCCCAGGATATAGTGTCAGACCGGGGCCCGCAATTCTCAGCAACCTTTTGGAAGGAGTTCTGTCATCTCCTTGGGGCCACCGCCAGCCTATCGTCTGGATTCCACCCGCAGTCAAACGGCCAGACTGAACGCATGAACCAGGAGCTGGAGAAGGCACTGAGGTGTGTGGCTTCCCAAAATCCCCGGGCCTGGGCTCAACACCTGCTCTGGGTGGAATATGCCCATAATTCACTCACCAGTTCCTCCACCGGGCTCTCCCCCTTTCAGTGTGTCTACGGGTATCAACCTCCACTGTTTGCCAGCCAGGAGGCGGATGCCACCTGTCCGTCTGCTCTTGCGTATGCCCGCCGCTGCCGCCGCACTTGGGCCCAGGCTCGCACTGTGCTCCTGAAGTCTGGAACCAGCTACGCCGTCGGTGCCAACCGACGGAGGACCCCAGCACCTACTTACCGGGTTGGTCAGAAGGTCTGGCTGTCTGCCCGGGATCTGCCGCTGCGGGTTGAATCACGAAAGCTGGCCCCTCGCTTCATTGGTCCTTTTCCTGTGCAGAAAGTCATCAGTCCAACGGCGGTCCGACTTCAGTTGCCCGCTTCCATGCGGGTCCACCCCACCTTCCACGTCTCCAAGGTCAAGCCGGTCCATGAAAGTCCCCTGGTCCCTGCAGCTCCGGCGCCACCTCCTCCGCGCCTCGTAGATGGCGGTCCTGTCTTCACCGTCCGGCGGCTGCTCCGCTCTAGGCGAAGGGGTAGGGGTCTCCAGTACCTCGTTGACTGGGAGGGATATGGTCCAGAGGAGAGGACCTGGATCCCGGCCAGGAGGATAGTGGACCGGACCCTTATCACTGACTTCCACCGACTACATCCTGATCAGCCTGCAATCCGTAGGGGCCGTCCAAGAGGGGTTCCTAGCCGTCCTGCCCGCCCTGCTTCCTGTCCTGTGCCTGACCCTGCTCCTGTCTCAGTGCCTGTCCTGTCTCCCGACCGTGACCCTCCAGCTCCTTCTGAGGATGAGGAGATTCACTCGGACCGCTCGGAGGAGTTCTGACCCGCCGCCTGCTCCCCTCCACCCTCCCGGCATGATGTTGTTCTTGGGACTTCTGGGGCCGTCCCTTGGAGGGGGGGTCCTGTCATGAGCACTCTCTCTCCCTGGTAGCAACATTAATTGCATTCAATTCTCTGCCACTCTGCTCACTCTCTCCCTACTCTGCCTAACGAGCTCCACCTGGCTCCGCCCTGCTCTGCTCTTGTTACCTGGCCAGCTGCACTGCATTTCCCACTCACCATCCTCACCTTGCCTCACTCTGTTCTAATTACTCTGCCAGCTGAACTGCATTTCCCCACTAACCTCTCCCAGTATATCAAGCCCTGTTTTTCAGCCAAGCCCTGTCAGATCGTCTTCAAACCCGGACCAGTAACCTGCCTGTCTGCGCTCTGACTCCTGTTTGTGATACCGATCCTTTCTTGACTGCCTCCTTGTTCTACTGCCCCGTCTATCCCGACCTGCCTTCTGGACCTCGACTACTCTCCGATCTTCAGCCCCTCCGGTAACTCGATTCTGCCTTCTGTCTCTCACCACGATATTTGCCCAGCCCTGATCTGTACTTCTGCCTGCCATTCATATTGCTGTTGTGTGTGTGTTCCCCCAGGTCTCCGACCACCAGATGAGCGTGCCCAGACGCTTCACCACCCTCAGCCCGATACGCCGCTCCATCACTGGGGAACACACACACTAAGCATTTGGACTGGACACCCCCGGACATTTGGTGACCCCCGGAGCACAGGTACCCACAGGACCCTGAAAAACCCCAGAGCCCCAAGCACCCCTGGAACCCCTGACACCCCTGGCACTCCTCTTCCCGCCTGAAACCTTCAATAAAGAACTCTGAATTTGAACTTGCGCTCTTGGGTCCTCTTCTGTCCGTGACATCATAAGCACATTTAAACCTCATTCTGACGGCTCTTCTCAGAAGACCCGTTATCACAGTCACCCAGATAGCCTTCTCTTTCCCCCTCATGTCAGTGTGACTGCCTATCTCCAGAGCCACAATGTCTTCCACTTTTCCTGCCCGTCAAGCGGCAACCCCTTGGAGGAATGCATATACTTAGCTAGCATTCTCCTCGCTCTAAATGCGTCCCTCCTCGAGTCTCACAGTATATTTACCCCAGCACACTGAAGGGTATTTGGATCATGCGTTACCCATTAGATCTATCTCTATCTGGGTTGGCATTCACGCCACGTAATGCGCCACACAAGCATTCATTCAGTTGTATTTATAGCCTAGCATCATGCGCTAACCTCGCAGAATAATGTAGCAGGGTGTGAAGAGAAAATATGTCACATCCCTACTAAACCCACTCAGTACATTTTTACTGCATTAGCTTTATCTAACAATTAGCCGAATGGGGTGAGGCAGGGAACATGGACCTGTGTTCACAAGACACATAACTCTTTGGAATGGAGTGTCTAGACCAATCAGGAATGGGTCATTGTCACTGTGGGCGAGGACAAAATTGTTCTCTATTACCTATGTCAGGGGTAGGCAACCCTGGTTCTGGAGTGCCACAGGCACTTCATGTTTTTGATTGAACTGATCTGGAAGACCAGGTGTGTTGAATTTAGGCAATCACTGAACTGATCAATTAGCTCAGTTGGTCTGGTGTGGTGTCTAGTTAGAACAAAATCCTGCAGTACCTGCAGCACTCCAGGAACACGGTTGCCTACCCCTGCCATATGTCATGCACTACTTTTGGCCAGAACTTCTTAGGTTGGGATTCAAACCAACGCAGATAAACAACTTCGCACTGCGATTGACTTTTAGAATGTTTGCGCTGTATCAGAGGTGTAACCATGATGACAGCCATAAAAACACAAAGCCAACTTCGTCATTAATGTTTCTTCTACCTTGATGTATGCTCCATCCTCGTCATTACACTTGCCTTTCTCCCCAAAAGCTGAATTCCCCCCAACAACCCTCTTCACTTCAATCAGCTCCAATCCCAGCAGGCCTTGCCAAGTGGCCGGTGGAACAGAAAAAGTTAGAGAGAGAGAAATGCTAATACGGGAGATTATTACTCAAGACAGACAACACTATGTAACTATGCTAGTGCCTTAGTTTACTTTATGACGAAGTAAGACACAAGTTATGTATCATGAATATCTATCCTTGCCACCTTAATGCCTCTTCGCACACACACACACACACACACACACACACACACACACACACACACTTACAGTCATACCCTCCTGTTCATCCTCTTCCCAAAACCTCCCTGCTGATGATGTTGGAGATAAACAAAGAATGGCTCATCATCACGTTTGGATAAAAGGATGTTGAGTTTGACTGGCCTGCACATTCTAAACCCATTAGTAATGGTCATAAAAGGGAAGAAGAGATGGGAAACTTACCGGAGAAGATCATGTACAAACCTCACAAAACCCATTGAGAAATTCCCCCGCTAATGTCAATAAAACATGTAGTTCAATTACTATATATACTATATAAACTCCAGTCAAGACAAGACAGGATAAACCCACATGTGCTCCAGTCAGGCATTTTTGAATGGAGATTAGAGGGGGCCTTGGCGTGGGTTGAATGTCCTGTACACACGCACAGTTTACTCCTCTCCACAAATATTTACATGTTACCCATTTAGTGTTTTACTAGATGATTCCAGCTCCAGTGTCCCACATGAGACTGACCCCTGACGACCCTTTGTCCCCTCGGATTGTCCCAGCCAACCAGAACACAGCCACATGTTTGTCCAGCATCCTTGCTGTTTGGAGTGGTACACTCTTAGTAATACCCTGTGCCAAATGCTGTAACCGTAACTGTGTTCTCTGAGACCAAAGTAAACAGCAATACTGTAGACCACACAGTGTCTTTACATCTGTTTTGGAGCTAGCTAAGCTAATAGAATGAGACAATGTCAATGTCAACGTAACAGTCGTTCTGTGTCAGCCTTGAACTTCCTTACAACAACAACAACACTACTCTATGCACCCTGCACAATTCTTTATCTACATCTCGATTCGGTTGTCGTTCCCTAAAGATAGAGAGGTCCATATTTAGGACTGTGTTTGCCGTGCAGTGATTTGTCTTGTTAACTGGCTGTTGGGACTGTTGTTATGCACTGTAAGGGTCAGAATAACAGGCCTTATAATAGCAAGGCTGTGCCCTTCACACACTATGCCCTCTAGCTACTAACTGAGGAACTACGTTAGAAACAAACACTGCCACAGTATGACCCAATCCCCAGATGTGGTCAGAAAGTAGTTCAAGTGATTTGATAAAACTTGCAGAGGGAGAAGTGTCTGCTGAAGTAACTTTTCTTCCAGGACTCAAAAAGACATTGTGCAATGCGTAATGACCCTGGACTACTTAGAGTAGTGTGTACTAACAGCAGGTAGTGACAGACCACACAGACCTGACAGAGAGGACAGAGTTATAATCTCCCTGGAAAGCTCCCTGGCTTTGACGCTGCAATTCACCTTTTTACTTTCTCAAGGCCAGGACTTTCAATGAAATTATCTTCTATTTGAATTGCTTTTCAGCAAAGCAAAACATGAAGTCTTCATCCATGAACCAAAAGTCATGACCTGTACACAGTTGAAGTCGGAAGTTTACATACACCTTAGCCAAATACATTTAAACTCAGTTTTTTACAATTCCTGACATTTAATCCTAGTAAAAAGTCCCTGTCTTAGATCAGTTAGGATCACCACTTTATTTTAAGAATGTGAAATGTCAAAATAATTGTAGAGAGAATGATTTGTTTTAGCTTTTATTTCTTTCATCACATTCCCAGTGGGTCAGAAGTTTACATACACTCAATTAGTATCTGGTAGCATTGCCTTTAAATTGTTTAACTTGGATCAAACGTTTAGGGTACCCTTCCCACAATAATTGGGTGGATTTTGGCCCATTCCTCCTGACAGAGCTGGTGTAACTGAGTCAGGTTTTTAGGGCTCCTTGCTCGCACACACCTTTTCAGTTTTGCCCACAAATCTTCTATAGGATTGAGGTCAGGGCTTTGTGATGGCCACTCCAATACCTTGACTTTGTTGTCCTTAAGCCATTTTGCCACAACTTTGGAAGTATGCTTGGGGTCATTGTCCATTTGGAAGACCCATTTGCGACCAAGCTTTAACATCCTGACTGATGTCTTGCGATGTTGCTTCAATATATCCACATAATTTTCCTTCCTTTTGATGCCATCTATTTTGTAAAGTGCACCAGTCCCTGCTGCAGCAAAGCACCCCCACAGCATGATGCTGCCACCACGTGCTTCACGGTTGGGATGGTGTTCTTCGGTTTGCAAGCAACCGCCCTTTTCCTCCAAACGTAACCATGGTCATTATGGCCAAACTGTTCTATTTTTCTTTCATCAGACCAGAGGACATTTCTCCAAAAAGTACAATCTTTGTCCCCATGTGCAGTTGCAAACCGTAGTCTGGCTTTTTTATGGAGGTTTTGGAGCAGTGACTTCTTCCTTGCTGAGCGGCCTTTCAGGTTATGTCGATATAGGACTCGTTTTACTGTGGATTTTGATACTTTTGTACATGTTTCCTCCAGCATCTTCACAAGGTCCTTTGCTGTTGTTCTGGGATTGATTTGCACTTTTCGCACCAAAGTACGTTCATCTCTAGGAGACAGAATGTGTCTCCTTCCTGAGCGGTATGACGGCTGCGTGGTCCCATGGTGTTTATACTTGCGTACTATTGTTTGTACAGATTAACGTGGCACCTTCAGGCGTTTGGAAATTGCTCCCAAGGATGAACCAGACTTGTGGAGGTCTACAAATATGTTTCTGAGGTCTTGGCTGATTTCTTTAAATTTTCCGATGATGTCAAGCAAAGAGGCACTGAGTTTGAAGGTAGTGCTTGAAGTACATCCACAGGTACACCTCCAATTGACTCAAATGAGTCAATTAGCCTATCAGAAGCTTCTAAAGCCATGACATCATTTTCTGGAATTTTCCAAGCTGTTTAAAGGCACAGTCAACATAGTGTATGTAAACTTCTGACCCACTAGAATTGTGATGCATTGAATTATAAGTGAAATAATCTGTCTGTAAACAATTGTTGGAAAAATTACTTGTGTCATGCACAAAGTATATGTCCTAACCGACTTGCCAAAACTATAGTTTGTTAACAAGAAATTTGTGGAGCGGTTGAAAAACGAGTTTTAATGACTCCAACCTAAGTGTATGTAAACTTCCGACTTCAACTGTATGATGTCAAGGCACTTTCAGGTCATGTCTTTCGGTTCATGGATGAAGACTTCATAGGATTTAATGTTAGTGATCAACTCCTTCTCTTTTCTGTTAGCTCCATCCGGTTCCTATTGGACAGAACAGCGAACAGCTTAACAATGATACAAATGACATTATAGAACAGCAGCAAATGTTCTGCACGTAGATGAAGTGTTCCGTTCTGTATTGTACTGTGACTCTGGCTCGCAACATTCCTCCCTCGCTCCCTCTATCCCTCTATCCCTCTCTCCCTCCTTTAGACCCATCTATATCCTTTGTCTGGACTGAGGAAGAGAGAAATACAGTACATGGTCTGGTCGTTGTGGTCCTCACATACCATGACTTACCAACTGAAGACAGTCCTGTCCTACCATACCATGATTATAATACTACTGCTTCTCACAAACCCCAGAAGGATTATTGCCTCCTTAATCGATTCTGCACCAAGGCAGTTTACATAATGGTGGAGTCCATGGAAAATCCATGGAGGATAGAGGGAGGATGGATGGGTTCAGCATACCACCAGACTCATCTTTCATCTCTCTCTCAGTGTGAGGTGTTTGTCCCCCGCTGTGTCTAAAGAACACTCACACATCAGCACACACACACACACACACACACACACACACACACACACACACACACACACACACACACACACACACACACACACACACACACACACACACACACACACACACACACACACACGTCGACAGCTATGTAACCACTCACATAACATGTTTTATTTAATCCTGATGGGCAGGTGTGTGTGTGTGTGTGTGTGTGTGTGTGTGTGTGTGTGTGTGTGTGTGTGCGCCTGTGTGTGTGTGTGTGTGTGTGTGTGTGTGTGTGTGTGTGTGTGTGTGTGTGTGTGTGTGTGTGTGTGTGTGCGTGTGTACATACCAGCATGTTTGTATGTATTTATGTGTCCGTGAGGATGTAATCTCTCTCAGTAAACACAATAAAATTCTGTTTTCCCCAGCCTGTTAAGATTTCATGTGTTTATGCAGCGATTTCAAAAAGAGATCCAAGACCCATCAACTTAATGGCTTGACCTTGTAAACTCAGGTTACCTCGGCACCTGTGTCACCTGGAATGCTCTCTATGCACTTTTCTAAACACTAATTCCAAGTGTAACCCAATGACATTAACCTGCAGCTCTGAGTCAGACAGGTTTATGAGTGTGATGTATATGTGTGGAGGGCTAGGCTCATGCAGGGCTGGGTGCTGTGTGTAATAGGGGAAGTAGACAAGGAGTTCAGGCACAGGTGTGACCACGGAAAAATAAGTCATTGTGATTTAATCATCACATTAAGATTGGCTCCAGCACACTCTTGGTAGGTGCCACTCTCTCTAACACTCTCTCTCTCTCTATCTCTCTCTCTCTCTAATTGTGGAAAAGAAACATTCTTTACCATTGACCTCAAGTGTAAAAGAGCCACCTTCGTTGTCGATATTTTGTTACACAGAAATAACAAAAGGCTACTGTGTTCTTCAATGTACATGTAACCAGGTAAAAAATCCCAACCTACGGTTTGCAATACTCCCACGTAGGGAAATAGAGCCTGCAGGAAGAGCCTCGTTGCTTCAGGCTACTCAGCATGGGAGAGTGGGAAATGTGGGGACCGTGTTTCCAAGAAGGCTACACGTAGCTATGTGTGTGGAAAACATTTCGTCACAGGTAAGACATTTAACTTGTTTAGCATGGTCCGTTTGTAACGCCACTAGCTGTATATGTTTGTTTGTGCTGTTGGTCTTGGCTAGCTTAATGTTCCGCTAGCACTCACTCACTGATATGGCTGCTAGCACCGTCATGAAAAGGGGCATGAGGGAAGCCCTAGTATTACGTTTTGTCACGTTCGCTGAGTACAGGATTGGATCAAGGTGCAGCGTGGAATGCATACATGTTTATTCACTAAGTTAACACACGACAAAACAACAAAAGCAACATAACGTGAAGCTCACAATGGCTACACACAAACAAGCCAAACAAGAGTCAAGATCCCACAACATAGGTAGGCAAAATGGCTACCTAAGTATGATCCCCAATCAGAGACAACGATCGACAGCTGCCTCTGATTGGGAACCACACCCGGCCAACATAGAAATACAATAACATAGAATCTATACATAGAAATTCACACCCTGACCAAACCAACGAGAAACAACAGGCATTTAAAGGTCAGGGCATGACACGTTTTTAGTAGTGAGAAGAGGCAATGTTGAAAAGTAATCTTTAGACATGCTGTACTTCGCTTAAATTTTGTTTTGTAATTGACTAAAACAAGTAGACAAAAATAAAATTGCAACGTCCAAGTCTTGCTGTGAGCCAATGGAGTAACCTAGGAAACCACAGGTTGCATTCCCCACAGGTGGTCGGGGCCGCAACGTTCTATCTAATAGCGACTGGGTCTATCCTTCTCATCTACTGTGATGTTTGGTAACCCAGAGAGACAATCGCTAAGTGACGAGGTGTCTCTGACAGTCTGGAGAGCTTGCCATTGATCCATGGGGGAGCTGGGTATAAATAACCCACAATGCCTTTCTCCCACTGTCCAGTAGGAGGTGGCGCTGATGGACTCCCGGTCTAAATGTTTGGTGTTTTTTTTCTAAAACAATTATACGAAATAACAATCAATATCTTCTTAATCTAAGAAAAACTTATCCACATGAGTTGTGCAAAATATCTACAATGTGGAATTTGTGTTTCACAACTACATTAAGCCCTGCCCCTAAATAGTTAACTCCGCCTGATGCAAACCACTCACACATCTCTCCGAAGGTCAAGTACGTTTCTATCCATGCCTCTTGGCATCTTTATGCTGACTAACTATACACTACAGCACTTTAAAGGCTGCCATAATTTGTCTACATCGTATATACACAGAAACAAGAGTTGGGGCTATGTTGGATACTGCAGGGTATAAATCCCTATGGTGTAAACCAGGGGTGACAGCGCAATGGAACTAGGTCTTTGGTTGTAGCACAAGTTTTTAACTCAGATGGGCTATGTGGTAATACTGTAGGGTCCATTCATACCCTGTGTCCTACTGGATTCTATTTTGTGTAACAGACAATGGCGTGTCCAGAACATTTTGAATGGGGTGGCCAAGGTGGGGCACAGACCCAGTTTAGCGGGGCCATAACATTTTGAACCTTAATTGATGCATTACATGCTTCAGCTTAGATTTGGTACATTTCCCTGTTCAAATAAATCATATATAATTTCAAAAAGTTTTTGCATTCAAGGTCATCATTTTATATATGGCTATTAGCATACAGCAGTAAATTGACTTGAAAGTGCCATACAGACAGCAAATTATATCATATCAGGTGTCGAAAAGACTGTCATTTAACTGTAATAATGTATTACCTTTTAATGTGTCATGAACACAACCAGTCATGATGTTTTCATCTGATTGTCAAACAAATCACTTCAAAAAGTAGGTTAAGTAGGTTAACTGTGCACATTCATCTACTCCAAAATAAATCCAGCATCCGAACAGTGCACTGTGCACTCTCCATTTGAATGGAAAGGGACATCTATTACAAACACAATACGTGTAATGACATTCAGCCTACAAAGTGGCGTGTATTCATGGATGCCCTGCATGCCCGGTCGGTATTGGGCCATGATTTAGACAGCTGGCTAAACTAATTTACCAATCTAAAACTTGTTAGCTAACATGGCTAACTGTCAGTGACAGAAATAACAAGAGAAAAACTTCTGATCTCCAACCAAATGTCGAAACTGCACCTTGTGTATTCTTATTTTTCTATAATCCACATTTTCATGTCCTCAACAGCTCCAACCAAAGCACCAGATGTGAATCCTCAATCTAGCTATTGAACCAGCTTTACCCCAGGCATCTCCTCTCTTTGCAGCACATGATAGTTTAGATTCTGCATACACACAGATAGACAGACAGACAGACAGACACATGCACACACAATCACATGAACACACACACACACACAATCTAGAGCCCACCTAATTTAGAGATGCCATGTGATTTAGTGTGAGGGACTGACAGCCCTTTTAAATAATGGAAACCATGACGCCAATAGGTAGTAAAATTACCCCCAGAATCTGCCAAGACCAATAGGCTGAGCCCACTAGCTGCATTCCTCCCTCCATGCAGAGAACAAAACGCCATTTAAGGCTCCCTATCAGACAAGCAACTAGAGCTTCCACTAGAGCTATCTCTCTATCTTTTTCTCTCTCCGTCTCTCTCTCTCTCTCTCTATCTTTTTCTCTCTCGTCTCTCTCTCTCTCTCTCTATCTTTTTCTCTCTCCGTCTCTCTCTCTCTCTCTCCGTCTCTCTCTCTCTCTCTCTCTCTCTCTCTCTCTCTCTCTCTCTCTCTCTCTCTCTCTCTCTCTCTCTCTCTCTCTCTCTCTCTCTCTCTCTCTCTCTCTCTCTCTCTCTCTCTCTCTCTCTCTCTCTCTCTCTCTCTCTCTCTCTCGCTCTCTCTCTCGCTCTCTCTCTCAATTCAATTTCAATTTTAGGGGGCTTTATTGAAATGGGAAACATATGTTTACATTGCCAAAGCAAGTGAACTAGATGATGAACAAAAGTGAATTAAACAATAAAATTAACAGTAAACACTAAACTCGCAAAAGTTCAAGTGTCATATTATGTCTATATAAAGTGTTGTAATGATGTGCAAATAGTTAAAGTACAAAAAGGAAAATAAATAAACATAAATATAGGTTGTACAGTGCCTTGCAAAAGTATTCATCCCCTTGGCGTTTTTCCTATTTTGTTGCATTATAACCTGTAATTTAAATGGATTTATATTTGGATTTCATGTAATGGACATACACAAAATAGTCCAACTTGTTTAAAAAAATACTCTAAAATAAATAACGGAAAAGTGGTATGTGCATATGTATTCACCCCCTTTGCTATGAAGCCCCTAAATGAGATCTGGTGCAACCAATTACCTTCAGAAGTCACCTAATTAGTTAAATAAAGTCCACCTGTGTGCAATCTAAGTGTCACATGATCTCAGTATACATACACCTGTTCTGAAAGGCCCCCAGAGTCTGCAACACCACTAAGCAAGGGGCATCACCAAGCAAACGGCACCATGAAGACCAAGGAGCTTTCCAAACAGGTCAGGGACAAAGTTGTGGAGAAGTACAGATCAGGGTTGGGTTATAAAATAATATCTGAAACTTTGAACATCCCACGGAGCACCATTAAATCCATTATTTAAAAATGGAAAGAATATGGCACCACAACAAACCTGCCAAGAGAGGGCCACCCACCAAAACACACGGACCAGGCGCAAGGAGGGCATTAATCAGAGAGGCAACAAAGAGACCAAAGATAACCCTGAAGGAGCTGCAAAGCTCCACAGCGGAGATTGGAGTATCTGTCCATAGGACCACTTTAAGCCGTACACTCCACAGAGCTGGGCTTTACGGAAGAGTGGCCAGAAAAAAGCCATTGCTTAAAGAACAAAATAAGCAAACACGTTTGGTGTT
This sequence comes from Coregonus lavaretus, assembly GCF_964263955.1. Classification (NCBI taxonomy): domain Eukaryota; kingdom Metazoa; phylum Chordata; class Actinopteri; order Salmoniformes; family Salmonidae; genus Coregonus; species Coregonus lavaretus. The sequence goes on from NC_139991.1 coordinate 51,389,532, forward strand.
CGCCAAAAGGCATGTGGGAAACTCCCCAAACATATGGAAGAAGGTACTCTGGTCAGATGAGACTACAATTGAGGTTTTTGGACATCAAGGAAAACGCTATGTCTGGCGCAAACCCAAAACCTCTCATCACCCCGAGAACACCATCCCCACAGTGAAGCATGGTGGTGGCAGCATCATGCTGTGGGGATGTTTTTCATCGGCAGGGACTGGGAAAGAATTGAAGGAATGATGGAGGGCGCTAAATACAGGGAAATTCTTGAGAGAAACCTATTTCAGTCTTCCAGAGATTTGAGACTGGGACGGAGGTTCACCTTCCAGCAGGACAATGACCCTAAGCATACTGCTAAAGCAACACTCGAGTGGTTTTAAGGGGAAACATTTAAATGTCTTGGAATGGCCTAGTCAAAGCTAAGACCTCAATCCAATTGAGAATCTGTGGTATGACTTAAAGATTGCTGTACACCAGCGGAACCCATCCAACTTGAAGGAGCTGGAGCAGTTTTGCCTTGAAGAATGGGACAAAATCCCAGTGGAGACTTGCAGCTGTAATTGCTGCAAAAGGTGGCTCTACAAAGTATTGACTTTGTGGGGGTGAATAGTTATGCACATTCAAGTTTTCAGTTTTTTTTGTCTTATTTCTTTTTTGTTTCACAAGCAAAAATATTTTGCATCTTCAAAGTGGTAGGCATGTCCTGTATATCAAATGATACAAACCCCCACAAAATCCATTTTAATTCCAGGTTGTAAAGCAACAAAATAGGAAAAATGCAGAGCGGGGTGAATACTTTCGCAAGCCACTGTATTTACGATGATGTTTTTTTTTCCCTGGTTGCCCTTTTCTTTTGGCAACAGGTCACAAACCTTGCTGCTGTGATTGCACACTATGGTATTTCACCCAATAGATATGGGAGTTTATCCAAATTGGATTTGTTTTCGAATTCTTTGTGGGTCTGTGTAATCTGAGGGACGTATGTGTCTTTAATATGGTCATACATTTGGCAGGAAGTTAGGAAGTGTAGCTCAGTTTACACCTCATTTTGTGGGCAGTGTGCATATAGCCTGTCTTCTCTTGAGAGCCAGGTCTGCCTACGGCGGACTTTCTCAATAGCAAGGCTATCCTCACTGAGTCTGTACACAGTCAAATATTTCCTTACTTTTTGGTCAGTCACAGTGGTCAGGTATTCTGCCACTGTGTACTCTCTGTTTGGGCCAAACAGCATTCTAGTTTACTCTGTTTTTTTGTTAATTATTTCCAATATGTCAATTAATTATCTTTTTGTTTTCACATGATTTGGTTGAGTCTAATTGTGTTGCTGTCCTGGGGCTCTATGGGGTCTGTTTGTGAACAGAGCCCCATGACCAGCTTGCTTAGGGGACTCTTCTCCAGGTTCATCTCTCTGTAGGTGATAGCTTTGTTATGAAATGGCTCCTTTTAGGTGGTTGTAGAATTTAACGGCTCTTTTCTGGATTTTGATAATTAGCGGGTATCGGCCTAATTCTGCTCTGGATGCATTATTTGGTGTTTTACGTTGTACACTGAGGATATTTTTGCAGAATTCTGCATGCAGAGTCTCAATTTGGTGTTTGTACCATTTTGTGAATTCTTGGTTGGTGAGCGGACCCCAGACCTTACAACCATGAAGGGCAATGGGTTCTATAACTGATTATTTATAGCCAGATCCTAATTGGTATGTCAAATTTTATGTTCCTTTTGACGGCATAGAAGGCCCTTCTTGCCTTGTCTCTCAGATCGTTCACAGCTTTGTGGAAGTTACCTGTGGCGCTGATGTTAAGGACGAGGTATGTATCGTTTTTTGTGTGCTCTAGGGCAATGGTGTCTAGATGGAATTTGTATTTGTGGTCCTGGCAACTGGACACCATTATTGAGATTTACTGTCAGGGCCCAGGTCTGACATATTCTGTGCATAATATCTAGGTGCTGCTGTAGGCCCTCCTTGGTTGGGGACAGAAGCACCAGATCATCAGCAAACAGTAGACATTTTACTTCAGATTCTAGTAGAGTGAGGCCGGGTGCTGCAGACTGTTCTAGTGCCCTCGCCAATTCGTTGAAGAGGGTGGGGCTTAAGCTGCTCCCTGTCTCACCCCACGGGCCTTGGGGAAAGAAATTTGTGTTTTTTGCCAATTTGTACCGCACACTTGTTGATTGTGTACAAAGATTTTAGAATGTCGTATGTTTTTCCCCAACACCACTTTCCATCAATTTGTATAGTAGACCCTCATGCCAGATTGAGTCAAAAGCTTTTTTGAAATCAACAAAGCATGAGAAGACCTTGCCTTTGTTTGGTTTGTTTGTTTGTCAATTAGGGTGTGCAGGGTGAATACGTGGTCTGTCGTACGGTAATTTGGTAAAAAAGCAAATTTGACATTTGCTCAGTACATTGTTTTCACTGAGGAAATGTACGATTTCTGTTAATGATGTTAATGATAATGCAGAGGATTTTCCCAAGGTTGCTGTTGACGCATATCCCACGGTAGTTATTGGGGTCAAATTTGTCTCCACTTTTGTGGATTGGGGCGATCAGTCCTTGGTTCCAAACATTGGGGAAGATACTGTATACTGTTTAGGTTTCTACTGGCAAGTTTACACCTACACTATTACAATGGAAAGTTTTGTCCAGGAAGTTGTCTAAAAGGGATTGAATTTGTTGTTGCCTAATAGTTTTTTTTAGGGTTCTACACTACTATAGCATATCTTAATATTACTCTCTCTCTCTCTCTCTCTCTCTCTCTCTCTCTCTCTCTCTCTCTCTCTCTCTCTCTCTCTCTCTCTCTCTCTCTCTCTCTCTCTCTCTCTCTCTCTCTCTCTCTCTCTCTCTCTCTCTCTCTCTCTCTCTCTCTCTCTCTCTCTCTCACACACACACACACACAGCTGGACTAAAGCTCTCTTTCTCCATGGCCTCAAGTTTCAAGTTCAAAAACGAGTCCTATATCGACATAACCTGCTAGGCCGCTCAGCAAGGAAGAAGCCACTGCTCCAAAACCGCCATGAAAAAGCCAGACTACGGTTTGCAACTGCACATGGGGACAAAGATCATACTTTTTTGAGAAATGCCCTCTGGTCTGATGAAACAAAAATAGAACTGTTTGGCCATAAAGACCATTGTTATATTTGGAGGAAAAAGGGGGTGCTTGCAAGCCGAAGAACACCATTCCAAACGTGAAGCACGGGGGTGGCAGCATTATGCTGTGGGGGTGCTTTGCTGCAGGAGGGACTGGGTCACTTAAGGCTTAAGGACAACAAAGTCAAGTTATTGGAGTGGCCATCACAAAGCCCTGACCTCAATCCTATAGAACATTTGTGGGCAAAACTGAAAAAGCGTGTGCGAGCAAGGAGGCCTACAAACCTGACTCAGTTACACCAGCTCTGTCAGGAGGAATGGGCCAAAATTCACCCAACTTATTGTGGGAAGCTTGTGGAATGCTACCCGAAACATTTGACCCAAGTTAAACAATTTAAAGGCAATGCTACCAAATACTAATTGAGTGTATGTAAACTTCTGACCCACTGGGAATGTGATGAAATAAATAAAAGCTGAAATAAATCATTCTCTCTACTATTATTCTGACATTTCACATTCTTAAAATAAAGTGGTGATCCTAACTGACCTAAAACAGGGAATTTGTACTAGGATTAAATGTCAGGAATTGTGAAAAAAAAGTATGCAATTTGGAGTTGGTCTAGGGTGGCTGGGATGGTGGAATTAATGTGTGCCATAACCAGCCTCTCAAAGCACTTCATGATTACAGAAGTGAGTGTTACAGGGTGGTAGTCATTGTGACATGAAGCCTTAGAGTTCTTGGGGACAGGAATGATTGTGGTCATCTTAAAACGTATGGGGATTACAGACTGGGACAAGGAGAGGTCGGAAATTACCAAGAATATGCCTGCCAGCTGTTCTGCGCATGCTCTGAGAACGCATCCTGGAATACGGTCGGGGGGTCACGGCCTTGGGGTGTTGACCTGATTAAAGACCGTTCTCACACCAGCCTCAGTGAGCGAGATCACCCAATCCTCTGGGTCATCGACAGCGCTCACACCCGGCTTGATGTTGTTGTTGTCAAAGCGTGCATAAAATGCATTGAGTTCATCTGGTTGAGGCATCGTGGGGCAGATCACGGTTGGGTCATCCTTTGTAATCCTTAATGGACTGTAGCCCCCTGATATTCCAATCAGTGCTAGGAAAGCAGTCCTGTATCAACCTCTGATTCTGGTGACCATTTCTCAATGGAGTGATTCGCGGGTACTTCCTGTTTCAGCTGCTGCTTGTAAACATGAAGCAAGAGTATGGAGTCATGATCTGAATTGCCAAATGGCGAATGAGGGAGGGCCTTGTATGCTTGCTTGTGGGTAGAATAGCAGTGGTCTAGGACTTTATCGCCCCTAGTCGCCGGCAACCAGAAAGGCAGCCTCTGGGTGTAGTTTTTCCTGCTTGTTTATAGCCTTGTACAATTTGTTAAGTCCCGTGTAGCTCAGTTGGTAGAGCATGGCACTTGCAACGCCAGGGTTGTGGGTTCGATTCCCACGGGGGACCAGTATGAAAAATGTATGCACTCACTAACTGTAACTTGCTCTGGATAAGAGCGTCTGCTAAATGACTAAAATGTTAAGCGCCAGCTTGTTATTTTTATTGTACTGAGGGGGAATGTATACAGCAGTCACGATAACAGCTGAAAACTCCCTCGGGAGGTAGAAGGGTCGGCATTTGACCATCAGGTATTCCAAGACGGGTGAACAGTGGGTCGACACTGTAATTAGCACACCAGTTGGAGTTGATGAAGAGGCAAACCCCTCCCCCCTTGATTTCCTGACTACACTGTCCAGTCCGCCTGGTGAATGGAGAATCCATCGAGTTGGATAGCCGTGGGGGCTATCTTGTCCGAGAGCCATGTTTCTGAAAAGCAAAGAATATTGCAGTTCCGAGAGTCCCGTTGGTAGCAAATCCGCGATCGGAGGTTATCCATCTTATTATCAAGTGGGTCTGACTGTGCATTAGCCAGTAGAATGGCCTCTGCTGTGTTCTCAGATGCTTAGTTACCACCTATTAACAGCTAACAGTCACACTATTGGCCAGCAGAGCTGTTTCGACCTAGGTTAATTCAGTACACCAACCATACCTCCTGCCTCTCTTAGCCCTTTCTCCTGCTCTCTCTCCCTCTCAAACACACACGCACACACACACACACACACACACACACACACACACACACACACACACACACACACACACACACACACACACACACACACACACACACACACATGGGCTGTCACATGGAGTAATACAGCTTGTTTATCATTGGTGAGTATGAGTTGAGGTGATTTACTCCTGCTCGATCTGCTTGTTTGGAAAAAGAGAACCAGACAGCGCTTGCCCTCTAGTGGATAACGTTGAATACTGCAAACTCAACTGTAAAGACATTCTAAGTTCTCACTTTCACCACTCGGTGGCGGCCAATCTCTGAAATGGAGACTGAAGTAGTCTTTCCCACTGAACATATCTTATGATGACAAACTAACCTATACATGGTATCACAGACCATACAAAAATAATATTTCTAATATTTACAGTGAATGCCTGATTTTTCCTGTATGATCAGTCTTAAATCGACACAAGCCTTTAAAACATGGCATAGTTTCTTGGTACTGGTGTGTGTATGACATAAACATGTGATTTAGTGTGTGTGTGTGTGTGTGTGTGTGTTTGTGTGCTCATCTGTGCATGGATGTGTGCAGTGGTGTAAAGTACTTAAGTAAAAATACTTTTAAAGTACTATATTTTTGATACTACCGTATTGGTCCGAATATAAGACGGCCTTTTTTCCCCTCGAAATAGGTCCAAAAAAGTCGGGTCGTCTTATATTCGGGGTCTAGTATTCAGAGCGCAGTTTCTCTTCTTCGGCGCTCCCTTTAAATGTCAATACACATTCGCGGGCACAGATGGCGCCAAAAATTCGTTCCGGACGGAGGGAAGAGGCGTCCTTAACAACCAGCCCGTTACCGGTGTTTAAAGATGGAAAGACAGGCTGACCATTTAGAGACAAGTGGCTCAAAAGTGGGCCAGGTCAATAAACAACAGCGGAGGAGCTATGATGCCAATTTCAAAATAATGGTTGTCAATAAGGCAGAGTCATCTAACAACTGCCAAGCTGCCAAGACATTCGGGGTCACTGAGTGTAATGTAAGAAGATGGCGAGCAGAAAAACAACGTCTAAAAGATGCTAACAGTCAGCGAAAATCCTTCCGTGGTCCTCAAAGTGGTCGTTTCATTGAGGTTGACCGGAGGGTTTTTGAATATGTCAGGGAAAAAAGAAGTGAGGGAATGCCCATTACCAGAGCTGTCATCCAGGTTAAGGCCCTGGAAATCGCCAGAGAGCTCAACATCACTGGATTTAAAGCCAGCCTCGGCTGGTGTCGTAGGATGATGCGGCGTAATGGACTGTCACTTAGACGGAGAACGAGTTTGGCCCAACGCCTGCCGTCAGACTTCGGAGAGAAGTCTACTGTGTGAATGGATCCTGCATGCATGGGATGCTATTCCCTCACAGAGCATCATCGATGGCTTTAAAAAATGTTGCATCTCAAATGCATTGGACGGCAGCGAGGACGACGTGCTTTGGGAGGAGCCGGTGGAAGCGGAGCAGCTGGGGAGCGATGACAGCGAGAGCGAACACAGCGGGGCAGAGGACGTGTGTGAGGGATAGAGAGACATCGGAGGAGAAGTTTGGCGAATTTTTGTTAAGTTTAGTTAAATGTGTGGCCTGTATTTTCTCTGTTATTTAAAAATGTTGCTTTATTATTGCTTGATATTAATTTTGAATCATACTGTACATAGTTTGCCTTTGTGTTTAATTCACTGTGTTTTTAATATTGTTATTTTAAAATAAAATGAAGTTCTTTGTTCGGCAAATCTAGTCTGCAAATCTGTTTTTCTAAATGTTTGTGTTGAAAAACGGGGGGTCGTCTTATAATCAGGGTCGTCTTATATTCGGACCAATACGGTACATTTTTTACTTCACTACATTCCTAAAGAAGATATTGTACTTTTTACCCCATACATTTTCGTTACATTTTGAATGCTTAGCAGGACAGGAAAATGGTCAAATTCATGCACTTATCAAGAGAACACTTGGTCATCCCTTTTGCCTCTGTTCTGGCGGACTCACTAAACACAAATGCATCTTTTGTAAATAATATTGGAGTGTTGGAGTGTGCCCCTGGCTATCCATAAAATTTAAAAACAAGAAAATGGTGCCTTCTGCTTTGCTCAATATAAGGAATCTTTATACTTTTACTTTTGATACTTAAGTATATTTTTAGACTTTTACTCAAGTAGTATTTTACTGGCTGACTTTCACTTTCACTTGAGTAACTTTCTATTATGGTATCTATACTTTTACTCAAGTATGACAATTGGGTACTTTTTCCACCACTGTATGTGTGTGTCTGTTTGTGTGTGCGCACACCGTGCGTGCGTGCATTTGTGTGTGTGTGTGTGTGTGTCTGACAGTATTAGCATGGTTCTGTACTGACCTTCCTTCCAGAGAAGAGCATGCAGAGCTGGTGCATGGAGCCTCCGTTCTTGGTCAGCTCCTTCTTCAGGGTCTTGGGCGAAGGCAGCGTCCAGCCCCCCTTGTGGGCGTGGGTCGGGTCCAGGCAGTTGATGGCGATATCTGAGGTGAAGCCGGTGGCGCGTGGGTCCTGCAGCAGACTGCCCTCGCTGTGCGTGCGGCGCCGCAGTGAGTTCTGGACACTCAGCCTGCCACCGTGCTTCTCGCAGGCAGAGCCCTCCACCATGCTACGGCGCTTACTGTCACTGCGCTCTAGGTAGGCATCATCGCTGTCATCTTCTTCTTCCTCCTCATCATCATCTTCATCTTCCTCATCATCCTCATCGTACTCTTCGTCGGTGTTGGGCGAGGAGAGGGCATCGGCGCTGAAGGAGCGATCTAGGCGGAGCTCGGGGATGACGAAGGAGGAGGAAGAGGAGGGGGGGGCGTTGGTGTCGGGGGGGTCTGATGGGGCTTCGTCATCCGTCACCGGGGGATTCACATCTCCTCCCTCCTCCTCCTCCTCCCTCTCTCTTTCCCCTCCCTTCTCTATCTCTACTTCCTCCTCACCCTTCCTCTCCTCCTCCCCTTGCTCCACCTCCTCCTCTCTTTCCCGCCAGATCTCGGGCTCAGTGCCCTCCATGCTCTTGCTGTCCTCTCCCTCGGTGGAGGGCGGTGGGGTGGGGGGCACCTTGTGCTCCTCTCCGTTGCCCAGCGCGGTGCAAACCTCCTCCAGGGGGGTGAGAAGCTCAGAGGGGTGCAGGCTGCCCAGGGTCAGGGGCTCTGAGGGGCTGGAGGGGTAGGGGTAGAGGTGGTCCTCTTCAGACCCAGGTGGCAGGGGTTGGCCTCGTCCTCCTCCCAGCTCACATGGAGGGGTGTCCACCTTGGGCTCCAGCATCTGGAAGGAGAGGGAGAGGAAGTTATAAACACTGTCACACAGCACATTTATTGCATATCAAGGGCTTGATGAAGTGGATTAGAACATTAATCACATTTATTAGTGCTGGGCTAAAGCAACAGTCAACCAGAGCCCTTCTGAAATGGTCCCAATCATAAAAAAACTATTAAGATGCATCACACATTGTTAAATCAATAGAGAAACAAACCTACAGTGAGGGAAAAAAGTATTTGATCCCCTGCTGATTTTGTATGTTTGCCCACTGACAAAGACATGATCAGTCTATAATTTTAATGGTAGGTTTATTTGAACAGTGAGAGACAGAATAACAACAAAAAAATCCAGAAAAATGCATGTAAAAAATGTTATAAATTGATTTGCATTTTAATGAGGGAAATAAGTATTTGACCCCTCTGCAAAACATGACTTAGTACTTGGTGGCAAAACCCTTGTTGGCAATCACAGAGGTCAGACGTTTCTTGTAGTTGGCCACCAGGTTTGCACACATCTCAGGAGGGATTTTGTCCCACTCCTCTTTGCAGTTCTTCTCCAAGTCATTAAGGTTTCGAGGCTGACGTTTGGTAACTCGAACCTTCAGCTCCCTCCACAGATTTTCTATGGGATTAAGGTCTGGAGACTGGCTAGGCCACTCCAGGACCTTAATGTGCTTCTTCTTGAGCCACTCCTTTGTTGCCTTGGCCGTGTGTTTTGGGTCATTGTCATGCTGGCATACCCATCCACGACCCATTTTCAATGCCCTGGCTGAGGGAAGGAGGTTCTCACCCAAGATTTGATGGTACATGGCCCCATCCATCGTCCCTTTGATGCGGTGAAGTTGTCCTGTCCCCTTAGCAGAAAAACACCCCCAAAGCATAATGTTTCCACCTCCATGTTTGACAGTGGGGATGGTGTTCTTGGGGTCATAGGCAGCACTCCTCCTCCTCCAAACACGGCGAGTTGAGTTGATGCCAAAGAGCTCGATTTTGGTCTCATCTGACCACAACACTTTCACCCAGTTCTCCTCTGAATCATTCATATGTTCATTGGCAAACTTCAGACGGGCCTGTATATGTGCTTTCTTGAGCAGGGGGACCTTGCGGGCGCTGCAGGATTTCAGTCCTTCACGGCGTAGTGTGTTACCAATTGTTTTCTTGGTGACTATGGTCCCAGCTGCCTTGAGATCATTGACAAGATCCTCCCGTGTAGTTATGGGCTGATTCCTCACCGTTCTCATGATCATTGCAACTCCACGAGGTGAGATCTTGCATGGAGCCCCAGGCAGAGGGAGATTGACAGTTCTTTTGTGTTTCTTCAATTTGCGAATAATCGCACCAACTGTTGTCACCTTCTCACCAAGCTGCTTGGCGATGGTCTTGTAGCCCATTCCAGCCTTGTGTAGGTCTATAATCTTGTCCCTGACATCCTTGGAGAGCTCTTTGGTCTTGGCCATGGTGGAGAGTTTGGAATCTGATTGATTGATTGCTTCTGTGGACAGGTGTCTTTTATACAGGTAACAAGCTGAGATTAGGAGCACTCCCTTTAAGAGTGTGCTCCTAATCTCAGCTCGTTACCTGTATAAAAGACATCTGGGAGCCAGAAATCTTTCTGATTGAGAGGGGGTCAAATACTTATTTCCCTCATTAAAATGCAAATCAATTTATAACATTTTTGACATGCGTTTTTCTGGATTTTGTTGTTGTTATTCTGTCTCTCACTGTTCAAATAAACCTACCATTAAAATTATAGACTGATCAAATCTTTGTCAGTGGGCAAACGTACAAAATCAGCAGGGGATCAAATACTTTTTTCCCTCACTGTATACCAAGACCAGGCCTGATCTCAATCTTTGCTCCTGACCTCTTATTGACAGCAATCCATTCCAATC